>NW_028232764.1:600000-1192046 GCF_057557595.1 Rhyacophila brunnea | reverse complement strand
ATTTCATTTTTGCTTGTAGGTATTTTTATTTGTTTTTTCCTGTCAAAATAAAAATGGTTCTTTATCGTTAAAAATTCAATGAGCAGATGCACATTCATTTCTGTCGAATAAGTTACAAGAACATCATTCTTTCTCATCAATTGTGGTATATTCTCAATAATACAATTATTTAAATTTTTAAAATCACCATACTCTTTCTTATCATCAATTACAATGGTTTTCTTGTCTTTGTATTTTCTTACCTCAATACAGTCCTTCAGTGATGTTCCTTTGTAAATAATCTCAAATTCCTCAACCATAATTTAAAGGAGTCTCCACATGGTAAATAAACCAAGTACAGAAACTATTGAGAAAAAGAATAAAAAGAATAACGAGAATGGTCCAAGATATAATGAGAAACAAGTTGTTAAAGAATTTTTAAAGAATAGAGAGGTTGGACTGGAGTTCTTTCTCGATACAGTCGAAAAATCAAGCAATAAAGTATTTAAAAATAAAGTCGGGGACGAAGACGAAAAAAGACTAGATTTGAATAAATTTGATGAAAGTGACAATATATTAGAAAAAAAATCCATTAATTTATTTTCAGAAAGCTTTTGGGAAAATAAAGATGAACCAATCAAAGAGGAGACAGGGAGCTCTATCGGCTTATTTTCCAAAGCCGTAGTAAATTTAAAAGGAAATGTTAAAGAAGATACATTGGCATCGGAACAATCATTGATCGGAAGTATTGATAGTATCGTTGATTTTTATACTATTTGGATCAAGAAATGCCCGGCAAGAAATATTCATAAAGGAAGTATATATGAAGGACTTAAAATTATCGAAAAACATTGTGATGATGAAGTTAGAAATGTTTACAGTCACTTGTTTATAGAATAAAAAAATTTAGAAATAAAATATAACTTTTATAATTTATTGTAATTCTAAGCCATTTTAAGGAATAAATATTTTTTTTTCTTCATAGCCGAGCTTAATAGCTTTTTAGCCAGTTAAAAATTTAATCTACATTGCTTTCAATTTGTATTGATATCTAGACTGTAAACTAAAGATATAAATGTGTTTTCAAATATTAAGAAAAATATCGCGAGCCCCCTTTAAAAACTCAAAATAAATAATATTGTGACCTTCGCGTCAAACCTTTTATTAAGACCAATTAGGATGTTATTTTCCAAAAAAATCACATCATGATCGATACAGGGCTTCAAACTATATAAGATAAATCAAATTAGCCTATTTTGAATACTTAAAAAGCTAAAATAAAAACAGAGATATACTTCTCAGACAATTTGAGGGCTAGAAAATTACGAAGTACCGCACAATTTTGAGTTTGGTAATACTAAATATGTTAAAATTCAATCAAATTTAAGATATGACATTATAGTTTTATTTACACCGCGAAATATAATGTTTTTTATGAAAGTAATTAACCAGAATCAAAATTATTGGTTCTTAATATGGCGTTGCTGAATTACAAATACTTTAATAGAAACTTTATCAATTTAAAAAAATTAATTATTCCATCTTTCATTGTGATAGTTTGTTATTTTCAATTTTTTTGGGAGCTTTAAATTTTTAATTTGAATGGTATTTTCATTAATTTAAAACCCCAATCTAAACATGCAAAAAAACTTTCTTGGGAAATATTATCATAAAAGTTCTTCATTTTAGCATTTTTGAAATCTGTCTGGCCACGAGAAATCAAACCGAAGATTCGAGTACTGATATGGAACCCCGCGTTAACTACATATAAATAATACACCATAAAATTGTATTTTAAGCTTTTTAGTATTTACCAATTATATACACATAATTATTTTATAAAATATAACCCTCTAAATAGTCTCATATTACACACACTTTGCATTAATAATCAAAGCCAAAATGTTATCAGATTATATTGCATATAAATATTTTAGCGTTAAAACATTTAAATATACGATACTTGTACTCTTGAATAAATATTTATTCTGGGCTTATTTTTTCAACTTTTTATTTTAGCTTGCCAAAACTTTAGATTGCTTATTATTACGGTTTTTTGTGTGCTATTTTCAGGCATATCATTTTTAAAATCTCCTCAAAGAAATCTTTTACTCTCAAGAGTTATACATAAAAGCAATTTTCTCAATGTTATTGTTAGTTCATATGCTTCCGCTTCCGTCGGAATCTTTGTATTCTTTATTTATTTTCAATAATATTATCTATAATCCAGTATTTCACAATTTTCGAGGCCTTATTATTTTTGATTAAACAAAAAAATTCAAGGAAAACCAAATATAAAACATATTGTTAATAAAAGTAATCTTGTCTGGCATGGTTTTTAACTTTGGGCTGAGGATTCATGAATATTATTTAAATTCACAGATTTTCCCAGAAGAAGACTTATGATTTGCCATATTTTTTGGATTGTTTCTAAATAAAACCATAGAAATTTCTGCTATAATTTCAAAAACAAAAATTAAATTTTGCATTTTTTTTATCTTGCGTGTTTTATATTTCTCATCATTTTTTTAAATTTGGAATAAACAGTAAAACTAGACGCACTGAAGTTTTCTACTTTAGATTCAAAAATTGTAGTTTATTTTTATATTATTGTTATAGCTTATTTTAAGAGATATATTCTTATGAGTTCGCTTAGTTTTATGTTTATTTATTTCCTATTATGTCCCTTTATTTTGATTATAACAGAGAGACAATTTTAATCTTTAATTATCTTCGGGTATATTTGTCACAATTAAAACTAACCGATTCTCTGCTCACTAAACCCTACCATGTTTCTAAATCCTTTAAGTTTATATTTTTAAAGGAATTTGAAAGAAAAACAAATCCACAATTAATGATATTAAATGAAGTCACTTTCAAATATTAAATTAAATTTTGAAAGAAATTTTAATCATAAATTTATGTCAGATTTCTATATGTCGCTCTATTACTTTATTTATATTATAACACCTTATACTTACTATGCGCGTTCTGCTCTGCCATTGTATTTCTGGGTGTCTATTCTCAATAAAGTCAATTATTTGTTAATATAATAGAATTTTATTTATTTGTAAGTATTTTTCCGTATATTAAGTTACTTAACATCGATAAATAAATGTATGCGTATAATTAATTTATTTTTATTAAATGCATCAGCCATTTTGTTTGATTCATAAATCATGAAATATCATCCGATAGACGCCCACAGTCAAAATATTCAATCCCAAAAAAAGATTTTATTTATACAAACCTCATTAACCACCAGATGATCCCTTAAATAATAAACAGGATGACCAAGTTCAAAGTTATCGTTCTCAAAATATTTTCAGATATTTTTTTTGTTAATTATCAAATGATGCTACATCGCGTTTCTATGGAATATTGTATTAAATTATAAAACATTTTATTTTATTACATTTTAACTGTATTTAAGTTGTTTCCCAGCATATTAAATCGCACGATTAAAAGAATAAATTCTACACCCTAAATTTAAATGTCTGTCTAAAATAAAAAAATTATATCAGTAGGTTAAATTTAAATAAATTAACGTTAGAAATCATTTATTTATACGACAAAAATTGAAGTGATATCAATTACTTAATCAAGACAACTTAAGCCAGAAAATATCACAGGGGTGTAACATCCTAATAGTAGGTTAAATAACGATTTTGATGATGATTTTTTTGAGATTTTCAAAAATACATAGGGTGCCCTGTGTCTAAAAATATAAGACAAATAAAAATAAATGATTGTCTTATTCTTTTTTCGATGACAATATAACACTTTCGATGTTAAAAATCAAATGAATCATAAAAATTCAACGAATGAACATCAAAACAAGAATTTATGGTTTAAGTTTGTATTTTTGTGTTTGGATATCGGTTATACTTCAAAAAGATTGATTATTAAAATCTAGAGTACTCGGTTTACAAAGAACAAATGATATTTGTGTTATAAAAGAACATTTTTAAATTAATTTTGGATAATTTTCTGTGTATTCAATAATTTTTTCAATTTGTAGCTACTTATTCTTATTCAAGCAAAACTTCGGAATGTTATTTAGAACATACATATCTGCTAATTCTTTTCCCCTCAATATTTTTACAATAATATATAGTTTAGCACTTTCTTTCCAGGATTCTTCATTTAAGTTACCTATTTTATTTTTGTATTTTTCTGCTTCAGTTAGCATTACCAACTCCTTGATTTATGACTTACGGTATTTTGTAATCACTAATCCTAAGTTATGACGTAGATACTACTCGCGTTCTGTTTTTGCCGATAAGTGATAGTTTATTTGCAAGTAATTCAAATTTACTATCTTTTTAGTTATCATACTTGTGATGTAATATATACTTTTTATTTCTATTTCTATCAATGTGATCACGTATTTCTTTTTATCGTAGAAAAATCAAGCCAAATATTACATGCATTTAAATTTATTGTGTATTTTTATTAAGGAAAAACACTGTTTTATTTACGACTTCTCGAATTATTTGGCATAATTTGATATTTATATTCGCGAACACCTCTAGTGTCTATTCATACACAGTTGAATTTTTATCACAGAAACAACCCAGAAACCCTTAATATTGATTTAAAAATATCTTTTAATATGCTTTTATTAGTTTTTAAAGCATAAAATAGTTTCATATATTCATGATGGCCATGGTGAATTACCTTAGAGGCACTTTGTCACCAAAATATACTATGATTATATGATTTTTTTGACTTTAAATATGTGTATTATAAATGATAAATTTATAATTTATACCATCTAAATGTTCAATATTATTTATCGCATATCTATGACGTTAGGCAATAACAGCATTTAATTGATAATACTCGATAAGATTGCATTGTAAGATCCTGCTATTTCCACTTTTCCGATTTGAATGACATTTAGATTTATTTTAATTCATAAATTTAAATTTTGCAAATTTTAATTATCTTTGTTGGTTCTATATGCGCATGCATGCATTATATCATTTCGGATTTAACTTATACTGTTTACTTAAGCTATTTTAGTTAGTTTCTAGATAGCTATAAATTCTAATCTCATTCGAAGATGATTATCAATATGTCATGGAAAGTGAAAAAAAAAACATTTGTTTTATAGTATCTGTATATCATGCATATGATGTTTTTTGGCCTTATTATAGACAAGAGAGGATAATGAAAATCTGAATCTTCAAACATTAATTACTTCAAGTTTTCAGAAAAAAAAGATTAACCCCCTAATCAGTAATCGAAGCTGCGGATGGGATAGGAATGTAACACCCAAGTATTATATGAAAAAAATGTTGCATGAGATGATTTTTTCACTTTCTACCAACCTCTAAAGAGCTTAGAACGTAAGGTAAATATCATTAAAAGGCTATTTTTATTTGGAATAATCATGTGAAAAAAAAGATTTAAAAGAGCTCAATAAAAATCATATTTGAATGAAGATAGCAAAAATACACTTTAGTGTTGCGAGAAAAAAATTTATTTTGGTTATAATTGTTTTTAAAACCCACGTACATTATATCTCTATTTACAAGCGGTAGCTTGCTCTATTATATTTTGTTTGATTTATTAGTCATAAATCGAACTAGGACTTGATTTATAACTACTTTTTATATGAAAACGTAAAATTATTATACCCATTAAGTGGAAGTCCATCATATCACCTGATTTGTCAACAAAATTTTATCAGTTAATTATCGATAAATTTTAGATTTAAAAAATTATAAATATTATGATAGTCAAAGGCCCACATTCTTCTTTTTATATAATACAGCATATCTTTTAGCTTTCAATTCACGACTAGCTATTATCTATTTTAAGTACATATATGTGAATTTTATTTAATCTTTGGTATATATTTCTGATTTTAATAAATGATTCTGAATTTTTAATATATTCCCCTGAAGATTATTTTTGCATATCTACTACAATCGCAGGTTTCTTCGTTGAAATATGACATAAAAAACCTATAGATCTACCAATTACTAATTTTGGATATGATGCATAGAGACTTTAAAAGGATTCAATTTTTGTTTCTTAAAACCATTAATTTTATTATTTATACTGCTAAAGTGCTCGTTTTTGCAATGCACAAGAAAAAAAAGTGAAAATTATATTTCCTTTTCTTTATTAGTGCGTCTTAAATATCTTATATAAAATCCGATATTTTCATACAATAAAATAAATGTTTTACCCATCAACTTATGCTTGTTTTATCTTTATTCTTCTGCTATTTATACAAAAAAAATGGAAAATGAGAAAATTCATTTAATAATTATTTTCAGGATATACTTTTCTTCTAATCCAAGTTTTTATATTTTTAGAAATTATTCTTTTATTTTTTATAGGAATAGTATTAATATATCTCAATTTTTTTACAATATGTTCTTAATATATACAGCCAAATATCCATTATCCTTCTAAATAATCCTTTTAATTGACTTTTTATAATAAGCGTATTTATACAAAGAAAATCATCCATGCAATATATTATAATCTTAATATACCCCTTTCTATTGTAAAATATTGTTTTTTAACATTATGAAACGAATAAATCCAATATTATATTCAAAGATGCCTATTTATTTATCTTTTCCTTATATATAATATTCCCGGTTTTAATTTTTATTTTTTTCTGATGCATTTTGAGCTTACACGAATTTCTTGTTTCAAATTATCTACATACCGTTGTCTATATATAAAAACTGCGTCTAAAAGAATTAAAATAATAACAAATTTTTTGCCTCTGGTACTCATGAATGATCATTACGAATGCAAGTACAATCTTTTATATCATTTTTTATAAATAAAAGAAAGCTTGTTGCTATAAGAGCAAGATGAAACCCCAAGAGTGGTTTAGTTTTCTATTTTACTGCAACTAAATACGCAAAAAATTCTTAAATGTATATGTGGGGACTAAAATATATGTTTTGCATTTTATATTACGTTTTGCAATATCTTTCTTATTCTATCAAAATACACAAAGTTTAAGAATTAAATTACATCTGGACATCACAGATGTTTTTTGCCTTTGATAAACTCTATTTAAAAATCTTTGTTGTTGTACTTATATTTATAGACAATAGAGTCTGTAGTATATCACATTTTCTCGCTATTATCTATTATTTTAATGGTTTTTTATTGGTCTACTTCAAGTACCATTTTTAGCTTTGGATATCATTTTGAATTTTGATTTTTATAATTATGTGTATATAAAACATTTCTATACACATAATCAAAGATATATTCATGCACTCTGTAATTTTATTGTATGTCTATATTATATTCGATTTTTTTTATAGACCATTTTGATGGAATTAAGCTTACTGTTTAACAGATGTTTTTTTCTTGATATAAATTTTTCAGTAAGTATTAACTTGGACATTTTCACGATTGTCAAGTTGCATATCGCCCGTCACATTAATTGTATTTATTGTCTATTGAAACTGTATCGAACGTTTATTTTAAATCACAACCTGTGAAATATTTATGCTCTAACCTTGCTATTGCTTTTTTTAATCCATTTTAAAATTTCACCCATTACTTCTGATCATGATTTTTCATACTTGTGTTTATATCTATTAATATAAGCTTATAATTTTTTTATCTTAACTCAATCGGCGAATGAACACATATTCTAGTACAGTGCGCACATGCAAAAGTCAGGCGAGTTTATATCGCTTGCGTATATTTAATACACGATATAAAAGATTTACGGCTAAATTTTTTGTTTTCAAAAGATAAAGATCGATCTTGAAATCTTTGTAATAGAAAATACAAGTTTTGCATTACATATTTATAAAAATCAGTGAACTCTCCGCGAATGATGAATGAAAAAACCTTTGCACGTAATTAATAATATAAAAAAGGCATATGTTTGTTCTTATTAAGCTATATTCTTTTTATTCATTTTTTTAATATTCTTAATTAGATTTAAAATCACGAATCAAATGTCTTTCTGCCTTTTTTTTGTTCCATTCCGAACAATTAAACATGTTTTCGCATATTAATTTTACAAATTACCATGAAAATTTACATTTATCTCTTCTAGTGGGCATTCTCGAAAATTTTTTCCTCTAGTATCACTCTAGATAATATTTTATACTGATCGATAGCATTGTTGTACGATAATATGCCCAAATTTTTGCCTTTATTTTTTAAATTCGTTGGAATACAACAAAAAAACGATTTTTCAAATTTTTCTATTTTAATTTTATTAGAAACAAGAATTATGGTTTTAATATTTCTGTAATTTTAGTATTCTAGCACCATCAACATTATATATATTTTTTTTAAAAAATGAACCCCTTGCCATATAATCAGTGAATTCGGAATATAATCGCTTTTTACTATGGAGATACTGTTATAATCTGGCTTCATATTTGTTTTATTTCCCCCAAAGATTGTCTTTTTAGAAAAAATATAATTATATCTATGTATTATATACCATATTGCCTCTTCATCCTCTTTGATAAGTTAAAATCAGGTCAAAAGCATGGTATTCATATATGAATTCTATAATGCAGGCTTTTATTTTCTTAAACATGCATTATGGCTAACAATTATGAAGAAAAAAGGCTAAGATACATTTGATTGGAATTTATCATAAATATTATAATTGAAAATACACACTGGAGCTTCAGGGGCTCATATATCTTGTATTAATATAATTCACAACTTATAACAATTTTACTTCTTTAAAATTTAAGCCTTTATATTTTTGTAAATATTCTATATTAATTTATATCATCATGTATAATTTAACATTAATTTATCCTTATAATTAGAATATATTATTTTTATTTTGTAAAAATACATTTCTACAGATTAAATTGTTATTTTTTACCCATAAATATCCTTTATACTTTTTCTGTTCTCACGATAGGTTCATCGATTTGCTTTGAAGCTTATTTTGTATTTATTTGAATAATATTTGGTTGAAACACCAATTTTCATGCACGATTAGTTGATATTTATATATCCACATGATTAATTGATCACGTAGTTAGCCAAAATTTAATACATTAAGAATATTTAATTTATCCGGTATTTCAGATGAATTTCTTTATTGATTTTTGCAATTTTTCTATCTTAAAGTTGTCAATAAAACTCTATAATGTTTGAAATATGTTAACTTTGTTATTTAACTCCTTCATATACACAACAGACATTACTTGTTCGAGAATTACATTTGAGGTCATATCTTCTAGCAAAGCATAAATATACATTATAAATTTTGACCTTTAAAATTCCTTATTGAAAGATATTTGATCATTGTATAGATAAATATAATTTAAGTGCCGTTAGGGGGTTGTATGGTTGAGTGGTTTACAAGTCGGACCAAAGGGTCGCGGGTTCCACTTCCACCCACTCCACTAATTTCCGAAACGAATATACTCTAAAGAAAAATATCCAAGGGGGCGGCCAGTGAACAATAAAAGTTAAACCATAAAGCATTGACAAGCCATGAGAAATAGGAAGTTGCTGTGTAAGCCGTTGAACTGTGCCTCCAGAATGATAAGAATCCCACACCGTTCAGTAAAGATATATGTAAGTGATGAGTGTGGTTGTATCTTGTAACTCACAGCGATGACAGTAGACAGAATCTCATTCCCTCCACATAATGACTGCCACCTATGAGAAAGGGCCCAATCCACGGTGATTACGGGTGACAATGAGTGCTGGGGGAGTTACGCAGAGAGATGCATCAGTTAAACTTTAGTTCTTATTAGTATAAAGCGAACTTCCTAAAATTAATAGAAGTAAAACATAAATAAATAAAGTAAATTCGATTAGAATTTTTAAGTGCCGGTAGTATATCTATTATGAATAAAAACGAATCCAGATTGAATAACTAACAAAGGGTTATTAATGCATCATACAAACGCCATCATATGTTTCTTGGCGATGGTTATTCTACAGAATGAAATATGTGATTTGTCTTAGCAGTTACTTTAGAATCCTCGATAAGAACATAATATACTAAGCCTTAATGATTTGCAAATTCATGATATATTAACTCATCAACTTGAAAATATATGGAAGTGGGTTAAAGATTTCTTTTTCGAAGAAATTTGTGCCATTTCCTAGAATATTTCGAGGGCTTGCCGGATGTGTTCTCGCCTTTTTTTATATAAGTTTTGATAAGAATAGAGGGTAACTATACTTCTTATATAAGAGATTATACTATCTAAATCATAAAACTGATTTATCACGCTTTATCATCCCAAATTGGTCAATGACATTTTTGAATAAGTTTCTCACCTTAATTTATTCTTTTTATGCTTCAGTTAGCTTTAATTTCTTATGAATGGGGGCATGATACCCCCTAAAAACCAATGAGTTTTTTATGCTAAGGTATTGTGTTTATATATTGATATGTGAAAGCTTTTTGTTTATTTGGATATTCAATTCTGGTTTTCTATTAGACTAGGATAATGCATATGATTATGAGCTCTAGGCGTGTGTTGATATTGCAATTTTTTACTCAAACATTTTTGTATAGAATTGAGAACTTCTTGTAAGTCTCTTTTAAATGCTGCTCCTTCATTATGTAAGCAAATAAAATGGTGATTCGATCAAACGAGGGAACATTATAGTGCTTATATTCTAATATAATCAATGTTCTGTTCTGATCATAAATTGAATGTTTAAACTTTCTCTGAAAACGGGTGCTTATCAGCAAAAGCTTTTAAAACAGTTTTTTCTTAATGATTTTTCGCATATGTATTTAACTTAATTTTGATTCCAGATATTTTATAATAATTCTTTTATATTTTTTATGTGAAAAGATAGAAATATGAATGGGTGTTGATATTTATGTCCCCAGTACATAAATTCTTGGTTATTTTTTTATTATTGCAAAAAAAAAGTCTTTCAGACGATATGAATGATATTTACAAGGTCCTTATATTTTTAAACAATACGGAACGTTTTACATATTTTCGATTTCCGCTTCGTATGAATCAAAATATCAATACAATATTAGATATTATATTTTCTTATATTTTAATCTTTTTTCTTACTATTAGAATTTTTTTTAGTGTATAGATAAAAGCTATTTTTTATACGTGTGTAAACTACCACAAAAAAAATTTAAATACTTTTTTTTGTGGCACATTCTGTTTTCAAATAATATGAATCACAAGATTTGCAAGACTATAAAATTGTCTCTGCACGTATTTTCTCAATTAATGTTTTGATTTTAAAATATACATCTGGTTTTTATTTATATAATTTTTCGCTGTTGATTTTAATTTTAAAATAGGCAATATATATTTATATTTTTAGAAGAAAGGAAATACTTTCTTAAGATTCTGGCTGAGTTTTTCCAAGGAAAGAATTAAAAGCAACCAGAGATAGCTTACGCTCTTTATCAGATTAATTGGCAAAATAAAATGTTTTTTCGCCTTTTGAGTATTACTTCATTGTATTTTGTCATTTAAATAATGCGAAATTTCGGATTTGAATTTTTTTATTGAATATTCAATAAATTTCTAGAGTAATTCATTTATAATTTCTTTTAATGGCGAAAAGAATGATTAGATTAATATACTAAAATATTATAATGATTATTTTAAAAAATTAGTCTTTTTACATTTAGAGCACTAATCGATAATAAGAAAATTTCGACAAGTTAGTTTTAATGATATAATAGGTAAAAAATGTTGAGTATAACTTCATTAATATCCAATTCGGGACTATAAAAATGCCTTTTACATCCAACACTTTCATCAATATGAGTTAAATTGCACAGTTGCGAGTTTTTTATTATTTTAAATCCAAAACAATAATATTTTAGAAAATTAAAAAAAATTAGCTTATCCTTAAATTTACGATCAAGAAGAGATTTATTAAACATTTTATAAATAACTTATTAATTAATAAATATATGCCCAATTGCAATTAAATTAATTATTCTTTTTTTTCTATCGGAAATAATATTTTAATACCAAGAAATGTGATGTACTGATCGTATATTTAAGCATATATAAGTGTTTTTATGTGAAAATTCATAAATAATGAAATATAACACAAGAAATTGTAAAATAGTGAAATCTACATAACAGTGACAATATAAATTATATTAATTTTAGGATACTTTCTTTATATTTATTCTGGTCAATAAACGAAAAACATGTATTATTTAAATCACACCATTAAATTTTTTAAACTATATTTTGGAGTATTTACGTTAAATATAGCTAAATTATTAGAAGTACTAGAATATTTCTACTATATTTTTATCATCTCTTTGCCTATGTATATTTTGAACACTTGATGAATACATACGTTTCAATCCAACTTCTAGAATAGATGATTCTATATAGCACGCAAATACATTTCAAGAATCAATAAAAAACACTATAAAATGGGATCTTATCTTAGTTTTAATAATCAAGCCTTGGTTCTATGAATTTTTTTAATTTAGATTAAAGCTTTGTAATTGTTGTAAATGTAAGAATAATAGATCGTAAAAAAAATTGACCTAAAACTAAATTATATTTGAATCATTTATGTTTTACAATTTTTAAGCCAAGTTATGGTTTTTATGACATTAAATTTTTTTAAAAATTTTTCAATCTTTTATATGTATGATTTGGTATAATTCATTACGATTACGTCAGACAAAACACAATGATTGTACCAATAAAAATTTAAACTTTCATTTGCATAATTTACCGTATTTATGATTGAATATAAGTGTATTTATACGAAACAATATAGACCACACAGGGAAAAGGCCTGTTATAAAATATTGAGTCAAATTCTTTAAATTTTATTGGCTTAATAACAAAATTACATGGCAAAATTATATTTTTTATAATTTATTCATATGAATTATGCCATGGACAAAAAACCATTACATTTTAAAATTTGATTAATTTAAAAGTGATTGAAAAATTTTTTTAAAAAATAGATTAATATTGTCAATATGTAAATAATAAAAAATATTTGCTAAAAGTATGAAATATTTTATTCGGGTATTTATAATATGTATTTTTGATGTCGAATCAAGCGAAAGCAATTCTTCTTTCTGCATTGAGAATGAGCCTTCAATGCATAAAATCACCAGTGAAATGATATTAGTAGGGACAAAAGAACCTTCACAACTTAACTGTAGGCAAAATTCTACCATAAAAGACCAAATAGAAACCAATCGTACATTTAGGGACCACCCAAAGACTAAAATTTATCTGAAACGCCCTAATCTCATTCCCTTTGATGATTTCAAACCGAATGATAAATCCACAGCTCATATTTTAAAAGGTCAAATACCTTTAGCAAGACCTGCTAAATTTTCACTTAGAGATAGAAAAACAGATACATTTGTTCAAAATTCGGATGATATGCTACCTGGAGATTCACAAACTAACTGTGAAAATAAACTATTATCACTAAAAACCATTGATGTTTTAGAAGGCAGCCCCAATATTCAACAATTTGATTTGATGCATACAGAAAATAAAATATCTGTACCTACTAACATTATAAAAAATCATAGAAAACGGCGTTTTGTTGGCACATACTATACAGAGGATTCATCTGAAACAGAGGATTCGATTTCTAGGGATGATGAAGGAAATAATATAAAAAATCCCCGAAGCAACAAAAAAGCTTCCAACCACGAAGTTGAATGGAGATTTTCTATGCATATTTTATGTAGATATTGTGAATTCATGGAATCTATAAAAAGCTGTTGGGAAAAGACTGTATTTTGCCAATCTAGCCCCATTATAACCACCAAGAAATCAAAAGAAAATAATATTGATGGAGAAAACCACGGATTAGTCTTTGATGATTCAAAAAAAATAACAATGGTTAAATTGCTCGATCATATAAATTCTTGTATAAATGTTAAAAGTGAAATGCTAAATAATGATATTTCTATGTATTCAATTTTAAAAAAAAACCTTAGGGCCTTGATAAATACTTTTTTTTGCAAGAATGAATTCTTCGATACTTACAAAATACTTTCCATGTCAATTTATGCGAATATAGATATCTTTATGAGTAATACACACGAACCCGATTCTCCACTACACAATCATGAGTTTTTGTCTGGTTTATGTTTTATTCATGGATTTTTGAATAGAAGGTTTCCGGAAAGTCGCCTTTTTTACGTTTCAGAATGCGGAACATTTCTTTTAGATATAAATAAAACCACTAAAAATGCATTAAATTTGCTCAAAAGTAATTTATATCCAGATACAATCAAGGAAGAAACTGAAAAAAGGCATAAATCTAGATTTTATGCCCGACTTATTATTAGAAATCATATAAATACTATGGGGCACAGCTGTTATGATTTAACAAATCATAAGGTTTACATGGATTGTTTATTAATTTGTGAGAGCATAGCATTGAAGCGGTATGATCAGATTCAAGACAAACTTTATAATGAAACAGTTGCACCCGTTTTCAATTTCCTACACGCAGCTAATTCATATATAGAACATGTCGATCGTCCTATATTATTTGATGGTTTAAAGTTTTTGTTTAAATTTGTCGTTTACTTATCAAAAGAAAATACTATTTTACCCTGTGAATCTCTTTATACTAATTATCTGGATAAACACAGTATAAAAATGACGAATAGTCTAGAAAAGTGTGTTTTTGGAAAAATAGGAATCTATAAAATGAACTATTTTTCTAAAGAAAAATTTAATGGTCAAAAAAAAAATCAAAACGCCGATGAGTTCTACATGGAGCTGCAGAAATACACATATCTTCTAAAAAAAATTGTTGAGAAGGAAATAAAAAAATTGTTCGATATTGTTTAGTCAAATAAAAAATGATGTTTATTCTGCTCTCATAATTTCTATAAAATAACGAATGAACACGATCACAAGATAATATATTGAATAAATTATGTGTGATTATATATGTAATAATCAAGGGAAAAAAATTGTTGTATTTTTTTTTAAATATTATCATTATTTATGAATCGACTTATTCATTTAATCCATCCTTAATGCTAAAAATTAGATTGTAGAGTCAAATAAAAGATCAAAATAATATAAGAAGTTTTTATGACATATAAAATTTATCCGATTTATTTATATTGATGATTTTATTAATATTCTTTACTAAATAGGTACTTGAGCAATTTATCGCAAATACCAACATGCAGGATAACTTTTGATTTTAGAAAATATGAAACCATAGCTATTGATGACGATGTTTAGGCTTAAAAAAATGAAAAAATATACTGGTTTTTTCATAAAATTAAAGCAACTAATTACAATGATGAAATGTTTTTAAAGTTATAACTCTATCCAATGTTGGCAAGAGCACGTATCCTAAAACCCCATTTAAAAGTAGAAAGGGAAACAGAAACATTCAAACAATATTTCTATGATATTTCAGGTTTTAGATCAAGCTGTAATTTTTCTAAAAATATAAAATATATGTTCAGAAGATAATTCATTGATATATAGTTAAATATGTTTATGAATTTCAATGCTATTTATTTTATCTGTGTGATTATTTGCAACCTAACTATTTAACATTTTTGTAATTTCTTGCGTTTACATATGCATGACCGTACGTTATATCCTTCAAATAGCTTTATTTTTGTCAATTTATTATTATATTAAGTAAACGTTATGCTTTATGCCTTATAATCTTTCCTACATTCCTCCATGTATCTTCTTATATTTAAGTGTTTCTTCGATCTTATTATTTGGGGATATAATTATCTTTCAGTAGAAATTCCTAACTATTGCTTATAAAATTTTTATATAAAATTTGGCTACTATAATAGCCAATATTTTTAAAGCCCACCTGCTGAATGCAAAGCTTTCCTAAATAACTTTGTGAACTGATAGTTGAAAATTATTATAAAACGGATCACTATCATTTTAAAATTAGAAATCTGAGATTTTTTCATTTATATTCTTTGTTGAGCAAGATTATCCCATCTTAATAATCTAACATTAAAAATCAATTATGATTGGGGAAATAAGCTCTAATCAATTTAAAATTACGTTTATATCGTAAATACACGTTTATTCCTATTAATATAAAATTTTAAAAGAAACTGACAGATTTTGAATTTTAATGCACATGTTACATGTCATAAGATTTTTATGATTAAACAGGTTTCATATGTCATTTTGTGATTCATTAATTTTCTGTTTACAATTGCAGGTGTAGATTCATTGGATAGATAATTTTTTGGAAGTATTACTGTAGAAAATTTTAAAGGATAGGCCATAAATCATGTATTTTATCACGTATAAATGCTTTAAATTAGAAGTTTACGTATTTTATATCAATATAAAATCTTAAAAATATCAATCTATTTTTGTAGATAGGCTTTTTTTCAAATAGTATTTATCTTCAACTGTTTTATCGGCGTAATATTTGTATAAAAAATTCAATCCCAAATATTTAAAGGCGATGAATGTTCAGAATTATATTAAACATACAACCTGTGCAATACTAATTTCTTTCTTGTTGAAAAATTCAAAGTTGAAAAGATTATTGAATTGTGTATGAAAAAAATCCAACGGGGGAGCATCTGGCTAGAATTCAGACACAATTTTTTGATGATGTATTTAAATTAACGTAAGCACGGTAAATCAGAAAAATGAAAAAAAAATCAAATTCAGTTGTTATATTTCTAATTTAAAGATACTTAAGTTGAAAGATATATTTTATAAGGCTACGAAGCGATTAAGAAAATAAATGTATTGAATATAATATAAGATATGAAGTCCATGAAATTTCAATAATACTTTAAAATCTTTCTAAAATAAAATTAGTTCGACATAAATATAAATTATTTTATTTTCTATGGGTTAAGTTTCTTTTTATCAATTCCATCTATTGTGACGTAGTCAGCCGATTGAGAACATTTCACACTTCTTGATACATCTTTTGGTACCTTCTCTGTTCTAAATTCATCAACTGCTCTCCTTCTCTCAAATGGGATAGGTTCAAGTGTCTTGCGTAAATTAAAATAACTTATATTTCAATATAAATAATATACCATGTAATATGAAAATAATTATATTGCTGGTGACCTGATTTTAAGAAATGATCAGATCTAAATTTTATGATATAAATTAACATGATATTATAAGAAGTTATATGCAAATGTATTATGCTGGAATTATAATGAGCTGATTTTAAAACCAGGACTCAATACATAGTTTTAGGAATAAATTTTTTATTCATCACATTTTACCTTACAATAATGAAGATATAATATAGATTCAATCGAATCAAGTATTAGAATCTGGTAAAAAAACCATGACAGGTGTAGTATGAAATAAATATTGATCTATTTTATGGATAAAAATATATAAAGTAAATAGAAACTTGCAAGGATTGTATTTTTTTACTGTTGTGATTGGGTTTCAGTCTATGTCTAAGGATTAATAAAAAATATTTTAAAATGTGAGAAAAAACTAAAATTAAAGAATCTAAATATTATATTTAAATAGAGAAAACAAACATTATTCATTTTTTATATCATATATGCATTTGATTGCTTTGATTTTTTAATTTTTTAATTTTTTATTTTTTTTGCTTACACAAAAAGACTGATTTTCATTTATCGACATAGATTCTACAAAATGAATTTATCGATTTTTAGATTGGGGTCCAATTTAAAGAACTTAAATAAAATAATATAAACTTATATTCAAAATATTTCTTAAAACTAAATTTAACACTATACCTAGATTCTTCCCTCAATACATAAAATAGAAATGACGATATTTGCGTGTTTCTCTATACCATAGAAATCGCTATCGGCATAAATTGTTGTTAATATTGCCTGATAAATGTTTGTTTTTACTTTTTATGTTTTAGTTTTACATTGTTTTTGAAAAAAAGGGAAGTATTTGACACCCAGAAAACAAATTTCTCAATTAAAATCACGATACTCTTAGAAAAGCCATAAATAAGCGAAAAGTTGAACTATTTTTGCACATATTCTATGTAAAATTTCTTACAGAATAATTTTAAGTCTTTAAAAATTTATTATACTTTCGAGGCTTCTGTCCATCGATCCCAGAAATGTGATCCCTATTTTTTGCCCTTTATTTATTCTTCTGCTTATTTTCTAGAAAATTCTATATGTAGTTTTCAACAACTTACCCGCAAAATCAAAATATATCTTTTGCAACCTATGAGGGATTAACAGGATTTTTTAGAGTGTAATTTGACTAATTGTATCATCATTTGTTTTTATGGCAATACTTAATCTCCCTGTTTGAATAATAGGAATTTTAAACAGTATTAAGGTATATTTATTTATCAATACACCCTTGAAAACCAGTTAGTTTTCGTGATTAGACGATTATAATCGTTAATTTTCATTTGCTTTGCTCTATTTTATAAGTAAAATTTGATTTTTTTATGCTTTATAATTTACTTTTTTATCGTCTTATAGTATTTATTTCACCTCTGCCTGTTTTACGAATTCAAATTTAAAAAGATACAATTAACATATTTTTTTGCAAAAAAATAAAAATGATGCTCCATAAATCACTAAATATTTATTACTAGTACTTTTAGCATAACCTTTTCTATCACAAAATCTAAAATCAATATAATAAATAATAAATATAGCCTACAAAGAAAATATCTGTTCAATTTAAAATATTGATTATATCAATGAATTATACAAATAAGTGAGCATGATTTGATATACGAATTATTAAACATATAAAATGGTGTGAATTTAACTATTTAAACTGTAAATTTGTATATTTAATATGGGGTTAATTATTCTTTTAACTTTTCATATTTGCTCGCGCAAAACTTAGGATTTCTCTATTGAATATTTGCTGTTTACTCTTT
This sequence comes from Rhyacophila brunnea, assembly GCF_057557595.1. Taxonomy (NCBI): domain Eukaryota; kingdom Metazoa; phylum Arthropoda; class Insecta; order Trichoptera; family Rhyacophilidae; genus Rhyacophila; species Rhyacophila brunnea. The sequence continues at coordinate 1,173,242 of NW_028232764.1, read as the reverse complement.
TCAATCACATCATCTTTATAGTCTTCCTCAATATATAGTCTACGCTCAAAACTTATACATGCAAGTGTTTTTCTAAACACTACTGTTTATGCATATACTTCCGTTATTATTCCCAATTGTGTAAAATTGTTCTAAAGCATAACATTATTTGTTATAATGGTTTAAAATAGAGTAAATTGGACGTATGCTCTAAGTTTATATTTTTAACATCAATTTAAGTGCATTAATGAGTGTATCTTAATTTTATCCATATTTTCTTACCCAAATAGGATAAATTTAATCTGACTATATAGTATAATTTTTTCTTGATTAACTTGTATAGACGTAAGTCTCTTAAACTATTATTTGAATTAGATTTATAGATATATCATCGAACCATTATCCTTTATGAACTTGTGAATATACAAATCGAATATCATCCGGGTGTTTGTATATTTTTACGTAGTTCTTCTTGCTTATAAAATAAATATTTATTTGAATGCAATTTTAAAGTTTTTATATATATTTTTAAATGAAAAAATATATATATAAACAAAAGAAACATATACTAGCACCATTTATGTGAAATATAAATCGGGATTTTAAATTAATATATGAAAAACAAACATAAAATGCATTCGCTGTGATTATTTATATCGATATGGATTAAACTAATTCGGTTGCATTGTAGCATATATTAATTTAATAAAAAAATGAAAGACTTAATCAATAATCCAAATTTATTTATCGCTATAAAGATAAACAATCTCTTCGATAGTTTCATTTGAACAACAAACATAATGATATTTATGGACTTTTGCGCAAAAAAAAGATAAAAAGTAAAATTGCCCTTCCGAAACTATTTTAAGTTAATATTTTATAAAACGTGGAATTGAAGGTTTCTTCATTTTCCAAATTTATAAAATATTAATTTACTGAATAGTGTGTAATCTAAATACCATCTATCACATTATAAAATGTAGAATATTTAAATATGCTAAGCTAAAATAATATATTTTTGAGCCAACCATAAGCCTAAAATCCATAATAACTGAATTAACCACTCTTATTAAGATAAACTGTAATAAAAACACGGTACATAATAAAAAATCTTATTAAGTATTCAAAAGAAATTCATCGGCAATTATCAATAGTAAATTATACCTCGGTGATTATTTGAATAAGATATGTATAAAAAATAATAAACTTTATTCAGTCAAATACTGCGCAGTAAGTTTCAAATATTTTTTTTGGTAAGTAGGAAAAAACGTTTTTTTTATATCAAAAATGTGCTTCATTCAGAAATGTTCAATCGATTTTGGTATTTTGAATACGGCAACAGATGTTTTATTTGATTTCCAAGTTCTGAAATTAAAAATTTCATTATATTTATGTTTTCGATGACGCCATATATAAATTATATTGAATAAAAACGAAAGTTGAGCAGTTTTAAAAATACATTATTTCAATTAAATATGGCATGACCGAATTTATATATATACGTGTATTTTTAGTTCAATTATTTTTATGTTAGATCTTAAATATGTCTGGTTCCCTAAATGGTATCTTATCGTATTGAATTGATGGGTTTTGAGATATATTATTCATGTATAAACTGTATTGCGATTTTAAATGTTAAAATAAAAATAGCCACTAAATACAGAGTAACAGCTTTTAAAAAACAATCCATTGTTTGAATTTCAAGATTTTAATCATATAACTTATATACATTATATTTTTATAATAATTAATCTCCTTAAAGAAATTAGGTCTTTATGAAGATTTGTTTTTTTATTAAAATTTTATAAAAAGCTATTTTTATTTTATTATAAAAAATATTCGATCGAGTGTGCTAAAATGACCAAAAGGAGCACCAACTACAAACTGTATAATTTCACCATTCGTTTTAAATAGACCAGAATTTAAATGCATTTAAATGAATATATTTTTATGAGTAAACTAAATAAAATGATGAATTATATATAATCATATCATAGCTAAACCATATTATTTAATTCTATTTCACTCTCGAATAAAATTTTCATTAATTTGTGCATTATAATATTAAAAATTTTTCTTTATGATTCTATTGAAATACCTGCTGAGAAACAAAAAAATATATTTTAGAGTACGATAAAATGCCACTAAAGAACATGCAAAGGTCTTCATCTATATCAAATTTAGCTTTATTATCTCAAGATCATTTTTAATTTTGCAGTGGGGATGGTTAAGTGAGTAACTATCCACATCTAGAAATTTTCGATTTTAATCAAGTGGTTCAATTCCCAAAATATATAGACATTTATAGATTACCAAACTGAAAGCTATATCCGCTTATCTGCAAGAAATGAGCAAAAACTGGTAGGCTAACAAGCCGGAAAGAAAAAATATTGCTTTTAAACGTACACTTGATTGGGGCACAGAAACACCTGACTCGATCTCAGAAATTCTGTGTGAGTAATTAAGGCCATTGTAGGTAAAATGGCATGTATACCCCAACAAGTTACCTTTTTTAAGTTATTAAATAAAAGCAACAAACTTTTCCAAATTTATTTAATTTTAGTAAATGCAATATGAAGTTTATTTTCCGCCTATCGATTGTATATGTATGATCTTGTGTATTAATGAACCAGACGCAATTTTTTCTTCGACAATATACCCATTTCATTATTTAATTTGCGTAAGAATTAAGCTAAGTAATTATTATTGCTCCGCTCCGCATAATATCTACCTATTTTTCGTCATATAAAACAAGATAAGAATGAAAAAAAGTGTTTGCACATAAAAATATTCATTATATTGTATAAAAATATAATTTCATTTCTTACCGAAAATATTAGGGATGATTCGAGGCATTATAAATGTGTGTTTTATGTATAAAGCCCACAAGAATTGAACATATAATTCAGCATACGTTTTTAACTTTTCATTATTTTTCTCTAGAAATCTAGATATGTTTATATTGATCCGCTCAACAAAGAGTAATCAGCACATTAAATAGCACAAGTTGAAAGTAAATTCAGCTTACGGTGAAAAAAAAACGCAATCTAAACTTTTTATATTTTTTGAATATATAGTTGGTTATTTTAAAACTGCCATTTCATCTAAATGTTCTTTTCTTTTACATTAACGATAATCTAATTAACATAATAAATTTATAATATTCAAAAATTTTCGCTTGTACTCTAAATATTAATTTAATGAGAATAACGGTAATAAAAATGAAGAAAGGTTTATTTATCGCAACGTATGATCCTATTAAGATCTTTGAACCTAATTTTTGATAAATAATCATCATCACGATTATTGTAAAAGGATTTTATAATTATGTTTAGAATTGAAAAAATTTGACTGCAAAAATAGTAAAGATTTAAATTAAAACTACCTTAAAGAAGGTGAGCAATATTATATTTTGTGCAATGAATAATTTTTTTCCAATAAATAAAAAATTTGTCTTTCTGTGTTGTTATTAAAACGTATATTCTTAAAAAAAAGTAATTTATTTTCTTGTTTTTATCAACCTTTCTTGAATAACCATACTTTTATCGTCGAAAAGATTGACTTTTTGGGACCCATCTCCTTTTTTGGTCATTTAATTTTTTAAATTAAAACCTTCGATTGCTCTATAGTGTAGATTTATTCAATGCATAGTCTTCAATACCTTCTATATGAATTCCATCGTTTCAAGAATTATTTGTCAAATGTTTTTCTCACCCTGGTTGTTTGTACATGTGCTTCAGTTGTATTAGCGTTCCTTATATACGGCATAAGTTAAATTAATGCAAAAAAAATTTATTAATGTGTTAATTTGATCACAGCTTTTAAAGTTCATCATATAAAATTTTGGATTGTTTTATAGAACAAGGAGTGATTACAAAATTACATAAAAAATATGTTGAGGAGTTAAAAATCCCGAACGAAGTAAAAGCATAAATGCAAGCTCTCACACTACGCAAGACACTTGGACTCATCTAATTTTAGAGAAGAAGAGCAGTTGATGAAGATAGATCAGGAAAGTGTCAAAAGATGCTTGAAGGAGTCGCGCAATATTCCCAATGGGCTGACCACGTCTAAATACATAAAATTAAAGAAAAGCAAATTAACACATAAATAGATGAATTCAAGTTCTACAGAACAAAATCACTTGATGCTTTTTTAAGCCCCATTCTTTTCATATTTTGCTCAGTGGGATTTTTTTTAAGACGCATTAATTTCAATATTTTTCCAATCTAATTGTTTATCCACGCAAAATCTAGCATTCCTAACTCTATAATATACGAAAAAAGCTTCTTTTATACACTGCCCCATGTTATTACACATGGCTCAATTCGTGTTATGTAGATTAAGACCATAATTACTCTAAAGATTAAATATAATATTAAATTAATACGCTTCTGTATGCAAGCCTTCATAGTGTAGTGGTTATCACGTACCCTTTACACGGGTAAGGTCCCCGGTTCGAACCCGGGTGAAGGCATTTTAATTGGGGGCAGGTCTTTAAATCTATAAATGTAGAGAATATGAATTTTTCAAGTCTCGATATAAAATTTTTCGCTATGAAAACTTAAATAGATGATATTTTCTTTATAATTAAATAAATTGTGAACAAGAAATACTCGTTAATACTTGATATAAAATTTTTTATGTGTTAATTTGATTTTCAGCCATTTAAGTTTGTTCAATATAGCTTTAAATCGTTATATAGAACAAATTTTCTCAATACTTCTTTTTCCATTATCATCTTTAAAATCTCTCATTGAATTTTCAACTTTAAATACTTAGTACTTAAATTGGTCCCTTAATCTTCTGTTTTGTGTGTATGCTTAAGTTGGTATTACTAGCTCCTTTATATACGACTTATGGTATTTTATGACCACACCCATCCATTTTATGACATATGATCTTATTCGCGTTATGGATTTTTAAATTAAGAGAGCATAATTTTATTTATAAGTACTTTCAAAATATTCCCTGATATTTTCTTTTCACCTGCATCTCAAAAAAATATAAAGTGTTTCTAATCTATTATAACAGAAATATATTTTCTTAAGGTATCAATTTAATTTACAAAATAGTTTGTTCAAGAAAAAGGAATCTAAGAATTAATTATTGTAGTAGAAAAAACTAATTTATACAAAAAACGATAAAAAATCCAAATTTCGTATATACCCGCGGCATAAATATATTTGTTATATTTTATTAATGTTTTATATTTTATTAATGTTTTATATTTTATTAATGTTTTATATTTTATTAATTTTTTATATATAACTTTTATTAACAATCGGCTTGTCAATAAATATTGATATCATATAAGAGATACTAATTTATACGTTTACCGAATTCTTTACCCGCATTTAGTCTTTTATTTTTTGGGCAATTCCTGTATTTTTCATATGTTAAACATGACTTGTTTAAAATCTTAAAACAGAAGTAAAATAACGACATAAGTCGATAAACTAAAGTATATTTATGAAATCTTGACAAAAAAACTTGTAATTAAGAATTTTCAAGAAATATTTTGCTATAAAAAAGATATTGTAAATAAATTTAAGTTATTCTTATATTTTTAAAGTTGTAATTAGTTAATTTATTCATATTATTTTTTTGATCAGTATGTTCATATTTAAGAATAAGAATAGATAAAAATAAATTTCCTGTTATTAAAAGATATTTAAAAATCAAATTTATGAGAAATAAAGCGTATATATAATAAATTAATATTATTGTAGCATTCCTATCCTTTAAATTAAGAAATAAAATATTATAGTTCAACATAGAATATTTATTTATAAGAAAAGTTCTTTTATGCCCAAAATATCAGAAAAATTCATTCATATGTATATACAAACATATATGTATATTAAAATACAATAAGAGTTTGTGTATTATTTAACCTTCAAAGTTTTTTAGTCATTTTTTTTTATCTGAAGTAATTTCGATTGTGTTTTTAGGTATTTTAATAATTTATTTTTTTTTATTTATTATCTTTCCGCTTTAGTTTTGCGGTCTTGTTATGGTTTGCATTTGAAGTTTTATTTAAATTTTTTTGTTTTTGTAAGCATAGGTATTAAGCTTTTTTTGTAAATACATAAAAAAAAAAGGTATGTGATACTTGTATAATTTTTTAACGTTTAAGCTAGAACAACATAAAAAATAAACTGAATGAATTGATATCTAGTGCATTTTTGCGTAATAAAAGCCCAGATTGATAAATACATTTTAATAATGTATCAAATCACGTATATAAAATATCAAATCACGTGGAAACACTGTACGAATCGCATGTAAATAATTTATGATGAAGAAATTTTCCGATTCCAAAAGCATTGATCATGTATTTGGTAAATTTTTTTTAGGTGGTTAATATAACCTGGGGTATGATGTGTTCAATTTATCTCGATATTACTTAAGATTAAAGCGGGTTTTTTTGTATATTTCTAATTTAGAAGTATTATAAAATATAATTTTGAGGTTTTTGTAGAATAACATTTTGTTTTTTAACACCACAAGAATATCTGTAAAATAATTTATGGTTACGTGGTGTGTATTTTTTCTGCTTTCTCACTGCAATTATACTTCTTGCGATGATTTTTTTACAAAAACAAATTCAATATTAATATATTTTCTTTATAAAAATAGTAGAAGGCACAAAAGTTTGATCAGACCGTTCATATTTATTTAAATAAGAATACAAATCGCGAGTTTTAGTTTATTAAAATTTAAAAGGATGGTAAAACAAAAAAAAAATTTAAAAGGGATGATAAAACAAATAACATTTATGTTTGCTGGTTATTGAAAACATGCTCAATTATTTCATCAAAATATAAAAGAGGTTTTAGAAAAAAGATACTCAATTATTTAAAAAAATTAAAATGGGGTTTATATATAAAAGAAAAATTTATGCGAGCAGGTTATAGAAAATTTTCGTGAGCAGGTTATTGAAAAGTATTTACGCTTCTTACATTAACATTAAAAAAGAGGTTTATACGTGAGTAGGTTATAGATAAAAGATACATAATTATTTAATAAACATTTAAAAGGAGGTTTATATGTGTGCAGGTTATATAAAAATATAAACTCTTCTTATATTAACATGAAAAGGGTTATATGTGTGCAAGAAAATTTTCGTGAGCAGGTTATAGAAGGTATATACGCTTCTTATATTAACAATAAAAAAGTGGTTTATTTGTGAGCAGGTTATAGATAAAAGATACTTAACTATTTAATAAACATGTAAAAGGGGTTTATATGTGTGCAGGTTATATAAAAAGATAGACGCTTCTTATATTAACATAAAAAGGGCTATATGTGTGTAAGAAAATTTTTGTGAGCAGGTTATAGAAAAAGATACACGCTTCTTTATTAAAATTGAAAAGGTGAATGTGTGTTTGATAAAAATTAAAACCCAATCGAAATTTTTAATAATAATAATGGAGTTTTTAAAATGAATCTTTTAATTTAGATGGAGATCTTCCTTTTTGAATTCAAGTAAAAGCGCAAGAAAATCTTCAATATGCATTTTAGCAGCTCGCGCATCACCAAGCTCCGTCTTTCTTAAAACTTCGGAAACGATTTCCTCGACATCAATATCCCGATCAACCTTTTGTTTTAAAATATCCTTTATACCCTTTCCTTTAAAAATAGCCGCCAAAGTTTTATTTTTTCTAAGAAAACATATCTTAAGCAATTGATTAAATTCTTCAAGATCAATTGCAGGTCTACTTTTTCTTGGCTCAATTTTAACCACACTACTTTCAACTTTTGGTGGTGGTTTAAAGCTATTTCTATTTACTTTAATAATATGACTGGTATTTGCAAGAATCTGCACGGCTACACTCAATCGACAATAATTTTTATCTCCTGGGCGTGCTATTAGCCTATCACCAAATTCTTTTTGAAACATTAAATACGCAGCTTTAAATTTATAATTTAGCAATTTAAATGTTAGTGGTGAACTAATTTGGTATGGCGTGTTGCTTATACATAAGTCGAAATATGGAAAGTCGTGCTTAAGTGCATCGCCTACAATCAATTGGAATTTATTGGAGTATCCTTTTATTGCATTCACCTTTTTGATTAATTCGCTTGCTAAACGTGGATCTTTCTCATAACAAATAACTTTCTTTGCTTTTTGTAAGAGTTTAAGCGTGAGATTTCCTGTTCCTCCTCCAATTTCAAGGATTATATCCGTTGATTTGATCTTTGCTTTTTCTATTATTGTGTCGATAATCGAAAAATTTACCAAAATATGCTGTCCAAGATTTTTGTTGAAAAGTGGATTTGCCATTGATAGGCTTTGAAAATAAATAACAAATAATTAGAATTGTTGAAAACATAAAAATCATTTTTAAGAATAAAATAAGATGAAACAATTTTTATTTAATATATAAACTTGAAATCATCGATGTGGGCAATATCATCATCTTCCTCCCAGAAGCTCTTCTTCGCCTTTAATATTTCACGGAAATCACATTTCGTCGGCTTTACTTCTTCTTGGACCATTTCCATTATCTTACCATTTTGATGTAGATTTAAATATTCAGAATACATTAAAAGGGGATAGCAGATCTACAAAAATCCTGGATCACGAAGGATTCAAAATAAAATTTTAATGATGCGGCATTGATTTCGGTTTGAATGTTATAGATTCATAATTTATGTTATAAAATAGAATCAAAACCCCATTAATAATTAAATTTTTATAAATAAATTTAAAGGACATTTCCTTTTAAGTGAAAATAAGTAGACAAAATAATGCAAGATTTCTATTAAATTGGTGACTAAGCCCAATTGTTTTTAAATATTCTGTGGGTTATTTATAATCTTAACCAATAATTGAAAAATTAACTAATTTATATGTTAATGAAGGAGAATAATCTCTACACTTTATCTTATTTTTCTTCATTAAAAGCGAACATCTTCAGCCTTTTCATTTTCTTTGCAAATTTTTTCAAATGCTTCATCAACCCTCATCATCTGGCTTTCGTCACTTGGAAAAATTAGCTAATAATGATAATTTTTAAAATCTAAAGGAAACGGTCTAAATGATAATAGTAAAAATAAAGGGTAGATAGTGATGCCAATTGAACAAGAATTATACGTATATATTTAAAAAATCTAATTAAGAAAAAAACTTGACTATAAGTCTTTCAAAGAATGTGTAGAGGAACATTGTAAAGATTCTTTGAAAGAAATAAATATAACAAAATTTTTATAAAGATAAAATAAAGGAATGAGAGAATAACATTGTAAATATTCTTTTAAAGAAATAAATATCAACCAGATTTGTTATAAATATGAAAAAGATTTTATAGTACAAAAATAAATTAAATTCCTAAATAACAACTTATTCAATATTTTTTTTATTCTCATTCAGACAAATTATTATAGTTTTCAGAAGAAAGAATAAATTTAACTGAAAATTTGGAGACTCGAAAATTTGGAATTTTATGCCTTAAAAATATGTGAGATACCTAAAATAAAATATTATTTTTAAGATTTAAATCAAAAATTATATTATAATAACATATTCTATAATCATTAATTCTGTTTTTAGCGGAAATATATTATTTACTAAGAAATATCAGATAAATTAATGCATAATAAAATTTAAATTGAAAAGAAAAAGCATTGCATGTATGCATATTCTATAGATTATATAGTTTCAATCCGAATTTTGAAACATTTAATTTTAATGATAAAAAATTTTTTCGCCTCCTATTTCTAATAATATAAAGACTTTGTAGCATGTATTTTCTTTTATTCATAGTGAAAACCATATAATTATTGTTTATCGAACATGAAAATTTTAAAATATTTTTTTAACCATAATGCGTCTTTTTTCTTTTTACTATTTATTTAAATGAGGGTAAAAGTATTTTTTATTTAAGGGCTATATTTATTGTCGTAATTTTAGTTTTTGTTCTCAGGCACAGCTTGCTTGATTCTCTGTACACACAGCGTATTTATACTTTCGGCTATCTTCTCCTCTTCAAAGTTTAAATGAGCGTCGAACATCATTTTTTTATTTAATTATGGCTCAAATAAACCAATATATTTTTCCTATATCAATAATGCTTTAAGATTTAATTATTGACTTAAATCCGGAGTATAATTTGGTGCAGCGTTTATAAATCTTTTTATTTCTCTATTATAGCAATTTTTACATAATCATGGTTGGTGGGGGTTTGGTGGTCACAGCTCTAAAAAAGGTTTTTTCTTCTACAACTACTCGAGCTGTAGCTAGAAGCACAAAGCCAAAAAAACGGTTATTTAATATTTATTTTCAGTTATGATTAATTGATTTTAGCCTTTACATGTGGATCATTCCAAAAAGGTTTATAAAAAAAATTAAATTTTTTTTGGATTTTTATATAATATTCATATATTTATGTATTCAAATTTCGAGAAATTGTTGCTAAAAAAATAATAGAATCAAATATTTTTGCCTTTACAATCAATTTTTCAAATAGAACTAACTGTATTGAATAGTGATGAAGTGCACTTCAGTCATATGTAAAACCAACTTAACACTATGATTGACCTTTTCATGTTGAAACCAAATCCATCAAGGAATTAATGCTTTTAATCATTATTCTGATCGTTTTGGAATGATATGGGTATTATACCGATATTTTTTATTGTTTTTTTCGATTGCTGACTTAAATTGAACTTGAAATTCTTTTTATAATTCTGAACTTTACACACTATCTGCTCTCTGTCCAAAATCATTCTCGAGGCTTCTGATTTACTTTGTCTGCTTTGACTTACAATTTTAGATCGCTGATTTAATTTTCCTTTCCCCTGAAGATCTTTTTATTATTTCTCTTAACATATATCTCTTTTTATTCAAAAAAATTATTCTTGAAATCCCAATTTTTTTTTATTCTTCATATTTTCATAAAATAAAACAATTTAAAATAAAGCAAAAGTTTCTTCAATATTCAAACATGATTCATTTTAGTGCTATATATTGCAAAATTCAGAGGATTTTTCGGCACTTCTTCCAGCCATTTTTTTATTTTTTGATGGAATATCGCATAAGAAATCAATGTGACATGACCTTTTTTTACTTTCTTGTAATGGTGCGTCGGATTAAGTCTTTTTTTATCTTTTTATTATTCACGTATTGACATATGTTATTAAATGAGTAAGTTAAAAAAAATCCGAATGCAAAAAGGAGACACAATAGACCTAAATCACCTATACATGCCATCGATAGGCCAAACAACAATTTTTATCCAGAAAATAATTTATGCTTAAATATTGAGGGTAATAGACCATGTAATAGCACATGAGAAAAGCTAGAGAATGATCTGCTTTATAATTTAGAGAAAAATAAATTTTGTTTTATTTTCATGAAACACAATAAAGCAAAAAAAAACAAATCATTATGAGAAGATGATCAATTAAGAATTCAAAAAAACGAAAAAAAACTTCTGAAAAATTTAAATAGAAAAATCAGAGGCTCTCAATATTATCATTAATTTTTTTAAAATTGAATATCATTTAGTTTAGTATGGATCTAGAAGGTATGAAAATACATTTTTGTATGTATTATATTTGTTTTTTAGAAAATTTAAAAGAAAACGTGTATTTATGTTTAATAATGAAATTACTATAAATATATTTGATATTAGTCGAACTACTACCGTAGAATAAAGCGCTTTATATAAATAGTGTGCCGAATCTGGATGCACTTAAACCCCTCGATCGTGTTATAGATATGAAAATCAAAGATTATGTATATAAATTAAATATTACTGGCAATTAACATGCTTGAAATAAAATTTGCTGGGTTTTTATTTAAAAGGGTTAATAATAGTGGGTTTAGTTGAAACCAATACAACTTAGGAATTATTTTTAGTCGACTTCATATTATTTTGATATACAATAAATTCTAAATTTTAAAAGATATTATTATAAGTCTTGATTCAAATCCACTAAATCTTTATTAAAACTTATTATCTTAAAAGATAATGTATTCAACGATAGGATTATTACAATTGAAAGTAACCAATAAAAAAAATTTAATCATAATATATTTAAACCATAAAATACCAGATTATATGAAATATTATTTAGGCCTTGTATGACAATAATAATAAAATAAATTTTAAATAAGTGGCACGCGAAATGATAATTGCGACCAAAACTAATTTTTAAATGAATTTGGTGAACACATAATTCATCATATAGATAGTAGTGAGCAAACGTATTACTGTGCATATTCTATTGTGACTGAAGACGAGTGCACAAAAAAATAATCTTTAATGTATTTTTTTAATGGACTTTAGCAATATAGAACGCGGACAATTGACTCAATTCATAAAGTAGGTGTTATTGCGACGTTGAAATAAAAAAATTTAGATTCGGGAAGAGATTTAAAAATGGATGCACGATTTATCTTTCTTTTCTAGAATAAATTTTTTGTGTTTAAATAACTACGGTAAGTAAAAGGGGGTACGTATTTATGCTTATAGGGCTGTATTTGACTATTTCGGGGTACAACACCCTTGAATAAAATAAAGACATTTTCAATCATATTTGACATTTCAATTACTGTTTCTAAGTCACACGGGTGATAATTTGAAATATACCGATTTATATTCAAGAGCCAGTTGTCACACATCTACAACTGTATTCAGCTTTTTCAAGAACAAGAGATCCGTGTAGGTTTAAAATATAATACACAAAAATTTAATAAATGAAAAGGGTATTATAATTAAAAAATTTATAGGTAAATGTTTATATTAAATTTCAAATTGGTTGCTATGTATTTCATAAAGTGGTAGAAAATAGATATATTAGATTGAAGGGAATTAAATATAGTTTAAACGGTTACAACATAAAATTCGCACTGTATAAAATGTTTTTATTGATTATAAAACAGATTTTACTATTTGGATGTTCACGCGGATTTATATTAAAATAGCAGAACGATTTTTTTATTAGTATAATATAAATAAAGACCTTCGAAAATTATCAGAACCCGCATTTGTGTATATTATGATATTTGAATAAGATAATGAATGGAAATTTATGAAATTAAAGTATATTTTATTTCCAATATATGAAGTAAAAACAAAAAAATTACATATGTTTGAAATATAATTTATATTTTGTGAGCGTTTACAATAGCATAAATATATTAAATATTTTAAATCATCTTGTATTCGAGTTCATTAAAGAATAATGGGTTTATATTTTTCAAAAACTTAAGTCCGACCCCTTTTTTAAAAAAAGTAATCTCGATATCATATCTATAAATAGTCTAAAATATAAGTTATTTTGATGAAGATTTCATAGATTATAAACCATACAATAAAATTCAAAAAAAAGTCATTCTTAAATAATTTTTTTTTTCAATGAAAAAGAAGTAATATATAACAGTTTTCAGGTCTTCAAGTAATTTTTTATATAATTCTAATTGTGTTTTAAAATATAAAGTATAAATAAATCTGTTTGATCTAGAAATACAATAAGGACCATGAAATAAAACATAAAATGCTTAAAATCAAAAAAAAATATATTAATCGAACTTAACTATTGGAAAACACCATGTACACCTAAAAGCAAGACAATCTGGATTTTTTGCGGCAATATGTGGCAATCAAAAATACTTCCGTTATAGTTGTCAAGACTATTCTTACATCAACAGTTGTTTTTCAAATGACGTTGGTTCCTAGTAAATATTTGTTTTTATATTTAAAATTAGCATAAATGAGTAAGACGGTGAATAGAATATATCGTTAAGAAACCAAAAATTTGATAAAGTATCTATTCCCATACATCACAGCTTCATCAGATAAAATTCCAGCTTTTATGGTTTTTTAGTCACATAAAATTGTCTAATTCACATTTCATAATAATATACATAAAAATCCATTCTATTCGTTCTGATTTTGACTAAAATTCATCCATTCAACCTTTTATTATTTAAATTTTGCGCTCGGAATTATCTCTTCTTCCATTAATTACGTCTGTGATTTCTCGGGATGTATATTAAATACATATTTGTGCGTAAATAAAAATTTCTGTGTTGTGAATCAGATATAATAAGCCCCCTACATTGAAATTATTAACGCAATTGTTACAAAGGCATTGATTTTTATAAGTGTATTTGTGGCAAATGGTTTTGTAATTATTTATGTTTAAACACATTAAAGATGTTATGTAACTATTTCGGAAAGATATATTCTCTATTTGCAGCCAAAATTTATTTATCGCGAATGGCATTATGTTTTTATTTTAATTTTGCTCGCTTTTTTTAACTCATTTACTTTATCTACCTTTAAAAGCTGTTTACGCGATTGTCTAAGCTGTCTTTATTGCAAATAAATGTTTTTTAAAGATGAAATTAACTCACGTTCTTGACTGAAAACTAGAAATTTCGGCGGTGATTTTATATATCCTTTGCATATTCCTGGAAAATGAAAATATGTTACGGAAACAATATTTATGCTAGTATTCAACAAAAAAAATATACGATTTCATACAAAATCTTGATTCACTAGATCTAAAAACATTTCACAGGTTTTCCATAGCTGGGTATTTTTTAACAACATTACTGTTTGATATATTTGTGGTATTTGTCCCTGAGGATTATTTATCTATTATGTGCAAACCCTAATTATCTGGTATTTAAAAATTTGATACAGCCAAAAAAGGTATATTTTGCCCCAACACCATTATGAGAGGAGAAAGAATTTTTAATGTGAAAATAATAAATTAGAAAAGTTGATATTTACATTCTTATTACAATAATAAAATTGAAGGACATTAAAATGAAATAAATATGATCACTTAAATGCAAAAAAAAGATATGGTCAAATCGGTATTATTCAAAATTATAAATAATGGGGGATTCTGAGTGTATTTAAATGACCCTATATATTCATATGAATTATAAACTATGTTATACTTAGTTTTTAGAAAGGTTTTTTCAAACAGTTTTTTATTTACGTAGCCATTATGCTAAAACTAAAATTTATAAGCATGAAATTAATAGTTTAATATATTATGTTTGTATATAAAAAATGTACTCATAACTTAGCGTGATTGTTTAAAAATAACATATATCAATAATCATAGAAACAATCGCCTATTTTCTCCAAATATATGAAATATTAACTACCTTTGTATATAACCCTTTATTCATATAAATATTGCAGATATATCGATAATGTGTTTTATCTTATATTATTTCTATTTAAGGCATATAATTTTAAGATATTTTAGTGTTTTTTCGCTTAAGCATGTTACATAAATTCAAAATAAGAATAGAAAGTAATTATATTTTTTTAGCCATGCTTTAAATCTTAATTTTTCTCTTTACATTAATGAATATAGAATAAGCTATGACTTTTGTAGCAATTAATCTATAGGATGTAAATATATTCAGGACTAAATATGATTTTTGGAAATCGAGTAGAATATGGGATGTTAAAAATTTTATGTGAATATAAAATCATTGTAAATGACAAAAAAAAGAGTATAGAAAAATCGCATAGATAAATTTAGATTTATTGGAATAAATTCGAAATAAATAGTGCAGAAAAATTTAAGAAATAATACTAGACAAGTAAAAAATGATAAAAATATATAAATAGTAGATTTATAAAGATTTTTTTTTATTTTTCACTATTTTCTTAATTAAAAACTCTAATTATACTACTGAAAGAATATGGTTACATTTATTTCAATCTAAGATCCTTAAAACAAATCAATTGGATTTTTCTACAATTCATTTGTTTATGCATATACTTTTGTAAGCTAACTTCCAAATTACCACAAAATTATTTTTAATATTTTCGGATTCAATAACATTTTATGGCGCGTAAAACCTTTTTTTATATTGTAAAATTAGGGGGTTTTTATTTGCTTAAAAATCATATTTCTCGATTTTCTATTTCTTATTGGGCTGTTTGTCATTAGTCTTTAAATTTATTTTCATCATTAAATTTTCTTCTAAATTATACAAAAAATATCTTGTCTATACTTGGTACATGATCGAGGTATATATCGAAACATAGGGCTAAGTAAAACCCTTAAACTAATAGATCTTGAAAAGAGAATAGGTATAAAAGACGATGTGAGAGCTGAAAATGTGGTTAAAAGTATAGATATAAAGTCCCCAAGATAAATCATTTACGTCATGCTTGTAGAAAAAACAAAAATTACGATAACAAAATCAACCCATAAATAAAAATTAACAACATAAGGCACGCTAAATTTTTTTTTGACTGTTTATAAGGCGTTTAAAATATAAGTTAATTATTTTTTATCATACAAGGCTGATAATTAAAAAAATCGAAACTTTAATAATCTGCAAAATACGCTATATGATGTAAGATAATAACAGAAATTCTTACTAGTTTATTCTAACGAAATATATTGCAAGTTTCAAACAAAATATGTTTTGACCGAATTCTCTGTTCATATTTTTATAAATAATACTAAAGGTTTATTTTGATTCATCGGGAATGATATCTTTATTTTAGATAAAGAATTTACATCACTCAAACTTGGTGCACACATCCAAATTTTACATTATAGCCGAAATTCTTAGCACAAAAAAATTAAATTCTATGCAAATTAATTCACTAAGTATTTGATTAGACGGAAATATACGCAAGAATTTATAATTTTTTTTGTATTTATTATTCGATTTAGGATTTCATAATTATAAGAATTCAGATTTGGAATAATTTTGTCGATATTTAGGAAAATTTTTAGATTATTATAAAATCTTATGATCAATCATTATCGTTAAAATTTTATATTCAAATTAAAACATCTTCAAGTTTGATTTTTAAATTTTATATATGGTGTATCATTTTATTTTTTATAAAAATAAAATACGTACTATTAATCTATAATTTTTATTTAAATTTATAAATTGGAATTATTGAATTCCGTGGTGCAATAGAATTTCGATCATAAGCTTTGAAACATTTATTTGAATAAAAATATATTTTGTTTGTTATTATATATTCAAAATGATAGCTATTAATAATATATTTTATTCAAAATTTAATCTTGAAAAAGAGGAAATAATCCACAAAAAATTATGGTTTCTGTTATTTTATAGGATATAATGTTTTTAGTCTATTGCAGAAATAGCGCTTCACATAATTTGATAGAATAAAACTTATTATTATGTTCGGCAACTTCTGTATTTTCGAAAACTTATAATCGCTGAATTTAAGTTTAATTTTTTAAACTTGTGGGTGTTTCTAATATATATAGCACTGTATGCTTATAATTTGTTTATATATTTCTTGTTTCGAAAGAAATTTTCTATACCAACCTTTCTAATACATTTAAACCGATGTTAAAATATCATAATTTTAATAAAACTTTAATTCGAATATTATATTTCAAAAATGAAAAGGTAATAACTTCGTCGTTTTTTATATTTTAAATCTTGTAGTCTGCTTCATTGTTGCATCACCCCATTTCTTCATATGAAAAAATTTATCATCTAAATTCACTTTTACATATCCAGAAATATTTTCTTAATCTACATATTTTTAAAAAAATAAAAAAATTCCCGCATCATTTACTTTATGGTTATAGCATGTGCTAAGATGTTTTTCCATTACCATGTTGATTTCTCAAACGTATAAATGATCAAAAAAACTGGTCTATCGAAACCTTGTAATATAATTATAGATGAAATAAGATCTGATTTTTATTTATAATTTTAAATATGATTTTGGGTATTTTACTAATATCTTTCGAAATTATAGAGGGTAAAGAATCATTCTTCGGGCTTTTTAAGCTTTATTTAAATGAAGTCGAACCAATTACAAGCTAAACAAATTTAATTCATTTTTTGCTGTTCTAATTTTTTAAATAAGCTTGAACTGATTTTTATAAGCATTCCACACCTTAATGATCCTAATATGAATTTTTAAGTTTTTAATAGAATTGGTTACTCGGATTTTTTACGATCTAATATTTCTGTGTGTATATCAGAAGAGCCTTAAACGCTACTAAAGATGCATACAATATTGATTTAATATAAGCAAAAATATAATTAAAATTTCTTTCGCAAACTACAATGCAAAAAGATTATATATTTTCTTATGGGTATAAAACATTTTTTCATTTTCTTTTTATTTCTAATTGACTTTCATAATGATTTTATACGAATACCTTTTTTTGGATAAGATATGAAATTGTGTGTAGCTTTACTAGAGTCTGTATTTTATCAAAACATAAAATGCTTTAAGCATAGTTTTTACAATTACAATACTACAGCACAGTCGTTGATCGAAATATTTTAAAAAACTCTTGTATTTAATATCAATAATCAAGTTTCTTATATCCATCTATTGTATATCCCTTTCAAATGGGTTAGATTGGTACCTCTATTCATATTTACCTTAATTAGAACTTTAAGATTCGAAAATAACACTGAAAAGCAATCTTCAGTTGTAATTACCTGATTTAGATTCTTTTTGTGCCTTTTAAATATTTTAATGAATATAAGAACCCTCTTTTATTTCTGCTTACTTATAAAATCATTGCCATAAAATTAAAAAAGTTCTCTACAAATAAATATTAATTTTTTTATCTGTTCTATCTGTAATAAGTACTCTTCGAATAACTTACCAATTTATTTTTCTTCATTTTCACACTTAAATCAACCTACTCTTGATTCAGATTGAATATAGTTAGTTTCGTCTTATTAAACGCTTTTTTTTTACCTATTTAAAATGCTAGATATGCAGTAAAGATTATGTTTCTAGCTTTTGAGTGTATATTATAGATAGATGATTCGCAGATATTATATATTCTTTTAATGGATTACTTCGGGTTTTTTTGACTTTATATAAGTAGAATCATAAGAATAACTTCAAATTATCATTTTCAGCGACTTTTATCTTATAAACTTACCAATAAAAATGATATTTTATATTTTTTTAAAAATGTGAACAATATATGGTCTTAGAATATATTTAAAAATCGAAGTTTCTAATCTAAAAAAGATTACGCACATATATTTTCAAATTAATGTCCGTTATTATTTTATTAAACCTCCCCTTTTTTAAAAATAATTAAGATTTATTTATACAAAATTATAAAAACATCTAGCACGTATTTAATTTTTCTGTTTAAACCACAAAATTTTGATTCCATGTAAAAAAAGAATTATTAATCTTAATATTATAATTTCTGTCATCTTTAATAGTTCTATAATATTTATTTAAATTAAAAAGCTCCTTAAATGCAAATTCTGTAAAAATATCTTTTTATTTTTTTATAAATCTTTTTCAAGCTTGCTTACGAATAAGATTTAGAAAAAATAACCTTTCTGTAAGTTATTAAAGAAGTTTGTCTGCAAAATAGAACAAAGTAAAGATTTTTTCCTATTTCTACGATTTATTTGAATTAAAGATTCATTCATAAGAAATAAATACTCATAAAACTAGACAAAATATTGATGTGTTTTTAAGTTTAAAAATTATATTATTTTATTTTATATAGAAAAAGAATTTTTAAAGTGTAAACCATCCTTCTATTTAAAATAGATTCTTTGGAAAAAAAATAAATTGTATATAAACATAAATTAATTATTAGTCGTATAATTTATTATTATCAACTCGATTTAAAATTCTCATGCACTCTAATTTAAAAAAAAAATCTTTCAATTAATCTTCTATTATTTTGAGTAATAAAAAATAAATTTATAGAGGCTGATCGCCGTAAAAGAATAATAATCTTACTCACTAAAAAATAAATTTTCCTCAGTGCGATAATTTTCAATAAAATAAAAAGCTTATTTTAAATTCTTTTTGTTTATATTTGTCAAATTAATGCTTGGTATTTTTTACCAATTTCCTCTGTATAAAATTTCTATAAAATCGATAGTTTGCAGAGGTTCTTTGAATTCATAAACGTGATTAAAATGTTTTCATATTTATAGGTGATATAAAAAAGGGTTTTTACTGTGTGAAATTAAAACTTCGTGTGCACGGAGAAAAAATTTATCATCATAAATATCTTGATTGAATTTCGGTTTTTTTCCACACAGAAATTTTCGTGAATTCTGGGTTTCTTAAATGAAATTTGGAAAAGAATAGAAAAATTTATGAATTAAATTACATAGAGTGATAATTTCCCAACCTTTCGGATATTTACCCGCTTTTTTTAAAATAGGTGAAAAGATATGAATAATAGAAAACCACAACCGCGGAACTTTATATAGACAGGCTACAGGACGTAATAGAAAAATTTCCGTCAAATTTGTTATTGAAATATTCGAATCTTACCCTTTACGAAAAAAATAAAGACGTGGGTGGATCAAATGGCGAAAAGTGGAACCAATATTTAGATCAGAAGCTTTAAATGAGCTTCATTTAAAAAATGAAGAAATTTTACATTCTTTGAGAACATATAATAGGGTGAAAGAAATAAAATATGCGGGTATTCAAGAAAAACAATTTTTAGAATGAAAATAAATATCAAAAGAGAAGTAAGAGAAATTTTATGGATACATAAATATAAAAAGTGATCTAAAGATCATTGTAGAAGCTGATATAAGAGTATTTAAACGTCTTAAATATAATAAGGGCTCATATTAGGTGGCGTGCGAGTTTTGTGTATAGTGGAGAGAAGTGAAAGGAGAAGAATGCTACCTTTCACGATTATGAATTTAAATAAGAAAATATTAACAAATATCTTTAAGAAAAATGTTTTCAGTGTTCAACAATATACACGGATGTGTATAGAGGCTATACCTATTTGTCTACATCTGGCTTCTATCATAGTGTTGAGCTTGTGAACCATATAAATGGAATGAACACTAACACTATTATAGGAAATTAGTCCAGTATTAAAACATTATAACCAAAAGGATATTGAAGACACAAAAATATTGGATTATGTTCTATTTGACAATGATTTCCAGAGATGAAAAAATTAAATCATCTGACTTTGTTAATACAATTCATAAATAATTTGAAATTTCGGTTTTGATATATTTTATTTGTTAGTTTTATGCTTGTAGTTATCCATATAGAACTTGGTGATAGAATATATGCGTGTTTAAAAAAACACTAAGACTGGGTCAAAACAAAACATTCCAGAGCCCTAACTTTCAATTGCACATGTTAAACAATATGTAAAAACTCTGGAGTTGAAAACTATTGGGTGTGAGAAATACAAATTTAAATACTCTAATACTATTAGCATACATTAGTGTTTGAAATTTAATGATTTGTGCTTTTTGTGCTAATAACTTTTACGCTGAATTAAAAATTATTTTTTTTATCCTAAATAGATTAACTTATGAATATTTTTCTACAGTCTTAAATAATTTTTCATACTTATAAACTTTTTTGTGTTTAAACGATCTTCAGTATAATGTTTTTTCTTCACACTTTATAAATTTTAGGGTTTCTTTAAATTTATCCTGAAATTTGCGATCAAAGTATAGAGAGTGGCATAAATTTCTGTAAATTAATGAAAATTTTATTTACAAAGGATTCAAATGCTTTTATAGTTATTACTCGTGCATATACATTTTGAAATTATTTTTCACATATTTAAGTTTTTGTATTGTAAAATCTAAGCAAATTTTATGTAATAATTGTTCATTTATAGATTTAAAAGTAAAATTTTGGATAATTTAATGAGTTTTCATGCTTAATTATAAATTTGTGCATGTTTAAATTTATATGAATAAATGCACGTATCATTATAATTTAAATCATATGTAAAAGATACTATAACTACATAAATTATTAAGATTTTAGATTAACTTGTACGGAATGTATACAAGATAAATATAATTTTTATATGTAAATTTGCCAAACCTTTAATGTGTAATTATTCTTTGCCGAAAAAATGTTATAAATCACAGAATAATATAAATGAAATAACTGGATAATATAAAAAATAGCGAGAGAAATAAGTTCAAGCTGAAAATTATATGATGCAATTTTAATTATTTTTTCTATAATCCAATTGATCGAATAAAAAGCTTACAAAAAAAATGCAAACAATTACCATAGATATAAAATATTATACTTAACGGCAGTTAATTTTATTAATTATTGCCCTGTTATTCTTATTAGTTTTATTTTGGGATTCTTTGAATTTTGAAATATTTATATACTTGTATATATATGGAAAACAACAATAATAGTTTTTATTTATGCGACACTATGAAATAAACCCAATAAAATTGTAGAATTTTGGGTAATATTGATGCTTATTCGTGTATAGTAAACCATAGTTTATAATTATTACTAACTTATCGTGTATTATTTGGTTGTTTTACGTCTACTCTTGAATAAAAAATAGGAATACCCCATCTTTGGCAGAAATATCACAAAATTACTTAGATATTGACTAAAAATGCTTTTTACTTTGAATTACATATTTTCCTGATCGATTGGTACAATTTTTTTGATGCCACGCAACTTGTCAATCGAATTACATAGAATTTAGTTTTGAAATTATTAAATAAATTATTTTATATACAAAATCTTTATTTCGTGATGCTCTTACCAAGGTTTAATATCTCCACTTTTTTGTATTTTAAATCAATAAAACTATCCCATAGTCTTATAAACATATCCTTATTTTTTTCTTTACTGAAATAATAATGATACTTTTTTGCGTCTTCAAATCTTAAGCAGCAATTTTTTTTCTTAATACTTAGAGCTTTATTTACTTCGATTTTTTCTGCAGGAAAATATCACAGAAATTTTCCCAAAATTTTTCCCATAATTTTACCCTTATAATAACCTAAAAATTAACAATTAAATATTTATATAAACCTTTTTCAAATACTATAAAAAATTAAGCTTAGTCGCCATTTTTAATTAATAAATTAGATAAATTTTTTAGAAAGCAGCCATAAAGCTTGTTTTACTTAGATCTATTCAATAAAATCTATCTAAAGCCATTATTTTTTCTTGCTAAAGTTAATATATATTTGTAAAAAAGAAATTACAATTGATATTTCTTTTTTTATCGATTGTTGTATTCAACTGTTCTCTGTGAAGTTGAGATACTAACCCATGAAATGCCAATATTTTATAGGAATTACTTCTTACTGTGGTTTTTAAATAAGTATTTTATTAGTAGAAAAGCTTATTAGATAATTCTTGTGTTGCTTTTTTATTATAATTGAATACCTGTTGTTGGTCTTGGGTTAAGTGGAATTTTGTTACAAAAATAAGTCGTTTTAAACTTTGCATGATGTGTTCAATTTCCATTGAAATGAAGTGTTCAATATATGAAAATATCGTGTTCTGAACAAAATGAGGTTGTATGATATATTACATACCATGTGTGGGCACCACATCAATATTCTCGTAATATGACTTGTTTTAAATGAACGAGAAGGCTTGTGAATTTTTCGTTTTCATTTATTTTCATGTTAGATTGATTCACATATGAATTACTTAAGTTCTTTTGTGTTTTTTTATCAAATTAACCAATAAAACTGCCAATATATATTTTACCTATAATATTTGTGTGGTTATTAGGCAATCTCATTTTAACAATTTTTAAGCTTCAATGTGCAATAATTATATTTTCTGGATCTTATATATATTCGAGACTATTGTATCATTTAATTACTATTTTTTAACTGGGGTTTAATTACATTTAAAACGTAAAACATATAGCTAAAATTGTGTCAAAGTGTTCCACCTATGAAAAAAAAACCAAAAGATTTGATATAATTATTTAATGCATGAAAAAGCCCATAAAAGTAAAAATTTGTTGATTTATAATTTTTATTATGGTGTATCTTATTTCAGAGGTAAAAAAAATATCATTCTTTCCAAATTAATCTATGTGTAATTTTTAAGACTAGTTGCTTATAGTATAATAAAAATAATTGAATGTTATACATATTCATTTGACTACAGGCAGTATAAATAAGAGCGATATTATTATCGTCTAGCTTTTATATTCCTATAAAATGGTGTAAAAATATTTCCTTTTAAATATATAAAAGCTCTTTTAAAAATTTTATCTTTTTTTGTGATGTATCACTGTGAAGGAAGGTTATTCAATTTCATTTTTTCTCGCTATCGATGATAACGTTTTATTTTTTTTCGGGATTTTTGGTTTATCTAGAGTGTTTGTATAGATATAGGTAATTTTTAAAGATCTCTTATGATTCTTTGAATAAATATCTTGATTACCTAACTAAATATATTTATATATGTATTTCTAAAGAAATTATAATTAAATAGTTTTGTTTTAAAATAATCTTAATGCTTTTTTGCCCTTATAATAAGCAAACCTGCTTATATTCGAAATAATAAGATCGCGATTATCTACAAATACAGAAAAATTTGAATAGATGAAAGCATATATTACTAAAATACTTTCTTTTCTAGTTATTTAATCATATCAGAAGCTGATTAACAGTTACATACCCAGAAAACAACAGCCAAATGACGTATTTGTAAGTTTTGTTATCATAATAATCTACATTTCTACTTTTAAAATAGTAGTATATAAAATTCTTAGCTTTTTTGGGACTTCTCTGCAGCTAATAGTTAAATGTATAGAGTTTAGAAGAAGAATTTATTTTTATAACGTTTATATTTTAATAATACCCCGTAATTCTAAGAATTATTTTTTAAGGGGCTTGGATATGGGACTCAAAATTTTATTTTGCGATATATATTTTGTAATGATTTAAAGTTCGGATTTACTAATTATATTTGATTTCAATATTCTAAAAAATTTAATTTAGTTACAATATGTTCCAATAATATTCAAAACCCGAAATTAAAGAATTATTTATCTTTGGTCAACATTGAAAGAAAAGCGATTTATAAGTTTCTTTCGCAAATCGCATTTTTAAAAACCCTGTTGTAGCATCATAACATGTAAATAATTATATTTTTATTATTTTAAATCTATATTCTTAAATATTTTATTTTCTTTTCTGGATCTTGAATTAACTTTTTCATGTTTTAATAAATATTGAAACCTTATACCCCTTACAATAAAATCAAGAACGCGTGGTTGGATTCGCCCGTGTTTAGAAAGTTGTAATACAATAAGAAAAATCTTATATTTGTAATGTTTATTTTTGCCTAATTTATATTTTCAAATAAAATGCTGTTATTCATTGTAAAAAGTAAAATATAAATTCGTATTTCCCCTATTTTTATCTTTTGCAAGCCCGTGATAATCTTATTAATAAAAATATTTATTTTTCACGTCTTGAAGCATAAAAAATTGCAAAGGATGTTAATTTTTTAATTTAAGGTGTTGATTTATGGAGTAAAAAGCACACCAGAAAGTTATATAAAGAAATCATTAAGGCGTATTCACCCTTCCAAAAAGAGCGTTTTTATCACAAAAAATTTACAAAGAACATTTTAATAGCTTGAGATAGTGAAATATTTATAAGGATAATAAGTTCTCATATTATTTTTTACGAAAAATCGAAAATCCTACATCAAGTGAGATCGTTGAATTAAATTCTTCAAGGTATAATTATACCTAAGATTTTATAATTTATCCAATAACTGTCAATAGTTTATGGGTTATTATAAAATATATTCTGCATAATATGAGCTTATTAGTATTAGCTGTATATATCACATAAACTTATATTAATATTGATGTTTTTGCCAATATCATAAGATTTTATAGTAAAAAAAATAAAACTTAAATGTAGATATTTTTTATGTTTTTCTTTGGGTGTTTATTTTATATTAATCAGATTAGAGCTTTCTTTTTTTTTGCATGGGGGAACCATCTATTTCATTCCCATCGCTAAAATTTAGATTAGATATCTTGCGTTGTATATCCTGACTGAAATGAATGTGATTTGATTCTACTACCATCTCGATTTTTATTTGTTTTAAATCGTTGTTTTCGGGATGATGGCCTATTTTATTGTACTTAGATTCAAAATCATGAATTCCAACCGGAAAAGAGTATAAATTATTTAAATTATCGTTGAACTTTCGATATTCGGGATGCTTTTTTAGATCACTTTCGAACTCCTTTTTTACTACTATCTTATAATTTATCATCAATGCAGTGATGTTAGAATTTAATTCGGATATATCTTCATATGCGAAATTCTCTTTTAAGACATATAATTTGCATTGCTGAGTTAGATAAAAATTTTCATATATTTCTGTTTTCAGGTTTTCCCATAATTCCCAGTATTTATGAACTGGTATAATTGCATCATAGTAAAGTACTAGATTTTTGCTGATCTCTTCGGTCATTTGATTTATTTTCTCTGAATATAAATAATATGTATTCAGTTTTTTGCAACAGCCTCTTAATGTAATATAATAGCAAATATCTTGATTAATTCTAATTTCAAGTAAAACACCGTATAATTCTGATATTGGTTCATTTAAAATGTAAGGTGAGCTAAAGGTTATATCATACCCCAATCTATCATATAAGTAAAACGGGTGCTTATCGATACTCTGAATTAAACAGAATTTATGCTGGTGCTGGTCAGAAATCCCTCTTTGTCTAGTTTCATATGAATAAATATTGTCTATTGTTACGTTTAAAGACGATATGAATATTTTTTTAATTTCAGACACAATAGTCTTGTATTTTATCTGTATCTCATTAGATATTGGAATAAATTTTACAAATTCTCTTTCCCAAAATTTAAAAACTCTCTCTAAAATATCTTTGTTACAAATATTTTCACATTCTAAATACTTTTGTGAAAAGAATCCACTTGAAATGTTTCTTAAATTAATCAAAAAACATTTTAAACATGGTATTCTACGTATTTTAGAATACTCTAATTCCTCTAATGGAAAAAAACCATTGCTGAAGTTTGCTGGGAATTTATGTTCATCTTTTTTAATTTCGAAATTTTCTTCCTTTAAAATAAAATTCATCTTTGTAATCATATAGTTTTGTTCATCATTTAAAATGAGAAAACGTAAAATTATTTCGGTGCTAATATTAAAATTAAGCAGGCTTATGGCTTTAAATACTATCGAAGCACGATCAAAATGATTGAAATCGAATATTAGATGAAATAGAAAATTATTTTTCTTCATTACTATTTCCTCGGTTTTGTTATATTTAGCAATTTTCATTTTATCTTTAGAAATTGTAGAAAGTATCAACTCATTTTTCAGGGATTCAACAGCAACTAAATCTTTTTTTTTCAAGAGGCGAACATAACACGAAAATCTTGTATTTATATAGATTTCACCTAGCTCATTTATTACACTTGAACGCAAATAAAATTCAATTCCATAAAGCATGGAAAATTCTATCAAATTTTTCTCGTTTTTTATCGAATAATATGTATCAGATTTTGAATAGTCAATTATAACTATATAAAGATCAATTCCATGCTTATCTCTTTTATCGGCATAAAAAATATCAATTTCTTCTAGGAAATTATATAGCATTGAAGCCGGATGGGATTCACTCATATAAAATAGATAATCTGATGTTTTATTCGCGCAAAGTTCATCCGTATACCCTTTTTTAACTTCATCGTGATTTAGTATTGAATCATATATACTTACGTTTTTCTTTCTTTCGATAGAAATTTCATGAAATTCCGTACTGTTTTTGACGAGGCTTTTATGTTTATCTAAAGAGTTCAAAAGTTCAAACAAGGCTTTCTTTAGTATCTGCGCGCGGCAAAGATCTATTTTTTTAACACTGGAAAGGTAGTTATTTATAATATTTGTCTCACTACTACTTTCCAATTCACTTTCACATCTTAATTTACGTAAATTTTCTTCCGATGTACCTTCACTTGAAAATCCTGAACTCTCATTGGAAATTGACTCATTGCGTTCATCATGTTCCCCTTGAAATTTTTTTTCAGAAACCTTTATCTCAATTATATCTTCAGCAATCGAAATCCTTTCACTGTGCAATTTTAGCAGTTCATCTAGAAAATTAAATTTATTATTTTTAGCATCATTTAGAATACACTGCCTTTTAATAGCTGTGCTATAAAGAAATATTTCATGGTGGTTCAAAAATCCCTTTTCCTGCGCTTCTAATTTAATATTTGTGATATAATTTTTTAACTGATAATCTTTTCTATCTTCTAAATATGCTATATTTAAATACATAAAGATTGATATTGATGTACACAATTGTCTAATTACATAATAATCCCAAATGCGATTCCTCGTTTTCATATTTTTTTATGTTTTCCATACCTTATAAATATAAATCTCAAAAAGTTAAACACTTCTTAGTTCGATTAAAGTAACTTTCTTTTTTCAATTTTTGTACATAAAGTGTCATTTAAATTGTTTAAGAGGGAAAAAATGATTTGAAAAAATTTTTAGATATGTCACTTTTATTTTTAATTTTAGTTTCTTTATAAAATGCTATTACCGTTATTCTTCTTAAATCCTAAAAATTAATATAGAAACACCTTTTGTGGTTTTTTAACTTTATCATATTACACGTTTAATTCTTAGAAAAATATTGCATAAAAAATAAACTTAGTTTTTTTAAAATTGCAAGTTTATTTCGGTATTCAGGCATGAAAAAAACCAATTTTTTCAACATAAATATTAAAAAACATATGAAAGTTATCCTAAACGGCAACAAATCATTTTTAAAAATCTTACATAACCGCATCCCATTTAAATAACAAAATACGCACTGCTTGCTTAATATCAGAATAAATTATTTTCATTCCTAAATTTTCTTAGGAATTGTATATTTCCAAAAAAGCTTTAGAATTTTATATTCCAAAAAAGCTTTAGAATTTTATATTCCCAAAAAGCTTTAGAATTGTATATTCCCAAAAAGGCTTGGTTATTTCTAGATCATAAAAAGACTAGTAATTGCTTATTCCTAAAAAATCTTTAAAATTGCATATTCCTATTCTAACTATGAAAAATTATAAAGTTGGTCTTAAATTAATATCATTGTAGCTTTGAATTAAGTTTAAAAAAACACATGAAGTATACATAAATATTTTCTAAGCAAAATTCTTTTTGTACAGTTAGGACTAGACGCAGTAAAATTTGAAAAAAAGTATCCAGTAAAAAAGAAAATAAGGCTTATACATAACAAAATTGGATATTGATGTATATAGAAATACTTATATAAGTTTATGCTCTAATATGTAGAATCCCTGGATAATAAATTTTTCAAAATAATTTTCCGATAATATATAGTCTTATAAGCATTTTTTTGCCATAAAAGTTATATATAAATGTAATTTTAAATAATGATTCATGCAACGGTTATACTTTCCACTTTGGTTATTCAAATATCAAAATACATTTTAATTCCAAAAAAATCTAAAATCTGTATCTTATTTTAAAATTTGCAAGTTTTTAAAGTTTATAGATTTATTTTAATTCTTATTATTTTTAACTTATAGTAATAGAATCACCGATGGTATTTTTATATCTATTTTAACCTTTTAGAGCTAGTAATTTCCTGGAAACCATCTGTTCTTCTTAAAATTTTTTCAGTTCAAATTGATTCCTTTTATGTATTTATTTCTTTCACATCTTAATATTTATATATATTTTAAAACCCCTATGAGAAAATACATGAGTCCTCTTTGTCTTTTTTCGGTTTTTTTACCAAAATATCCTTTTACTCATGTAAATGTTCTTAGAGAATCATGTATATAATTTAATTGTTAGGAGGCGGCTATTTTTGTGCACTTACAGCAATTATAATTTTTTGTGAATTGATTTTGTCACATTTTTTTGTAATAACCGATAATTAATTAATCTTGATCGAGATTTTATATTTCATCTCCTTAAAAGTAAAAAAATGAAAATAATTAAAAAAAATACCAATTAAGCAATAATTAATAAAAGATAAGATTAAAAGATGGAATCTTCTAAAAAAAGTTATCTAAAATATTGTATGTATCATATAAACATCAAATAAAATATTTTACTAATTTTCAATTTTACTGTTTGATCTTAAAGAAAAGCTTACGAAAACAGCATTTATATGATTAAAAGAATCACAAAAATATAAAAAAAACAATTTAAGAAGACCAAAAATGCTTGAACGTATAAAAAGCAACTTATTAATAAAAAAATGTTTGATAATTATATCAAATGTGGGCGAAGTTATTTTTTAGCTCAACAGTATCCCACTTTTTTATACTTTATCATATATGCACTATGAGGTATCCAAAAAAAGCATATATAATACATTTTCCCGACATATTAGCCGCAAAATAAACGCCAAATTGTCTTTTCTTTAAAAATTCAAGGCCCAAGTATTTTAAATCCTATAATTAATTGAAAATTATTTTATTTCTTCGGCATTTCTTTCTAAAAACATAATAAGCGTATTATTATGCAAAAATAAAATAAATAATTATGCAATAAATATATGAAATCTGGAATAATAATTCAAAACAATATAAAGATGCATTGTGTAAGGTTCTAAATATGATGAGGCTGAAAGAAGTATTGAGATATTATGTTCAATAGTGTACTCTAAAGTTTTTCTTGAACAAATTATAACATCTAGAAATCAGATTAACTTATAAATAAAAATCAGATTACAATCAAGGGTTTGCAAATGGACAATCTAACGCTATCATTCGCCAAAAATAGGATTGGTTAAGTTATAAAATACCTTAAGCTATATATTAAGGAATTATGTAATTAAGAATGAAGCAGAAACACAAACATAAATAATAGGATCAAGAAAAAAAATTATATTTTTAAGTTAATAAATTTGATGTCTAAGAATTTTGTTGAGATGATGAAATTGAAGAATTATCAGCCAAATGTGCACGTAAATCAGAATATGTATTGCTCGAACAAATACAAATGGTAAAAAAAATTTAATCTTTAATTATTCTCAAATAATTGGTATTTAGTATCTATACCATAAAATAGTTGGCTGAGATTACAAAATACATTAATTCATATATTAGGGCTATTTCGGCGCAAACTGAAGCAGAATGACCCGCATAAACGATAGTATTATTATGAAATTTTGGATTAATAGGTTTTTAAATAAAAATATACATCAAAGGAAGTTTTAAAGATGAAGATATCTCAAAATGTATTTGCTAAAATTACTCACTAGAGCAATATAAAGTTTTGCTTGAAAAGTTTAATATTTTAAAAACCAAATTAATCGTAAAAAATAAATTAAGGTGATTAATATATATTACTCTATTAAGCTTTCATTTTCTTTTATTCATTCAGATTGGTCATATTTGATACTTTATATATTGATTCAAATAAATTATTTGCACAAATATAGTTTATCAAGAATATGTAATTGAAGAAGTATACGCTATATTTGTATCATTTTACATGGTGCTTCGATTATCATAGATATTTTTATATCTAAATTTTGATTAATGGATTAAGTTCGCATTATCTATTCAATAATTTGTAGGAATTCCCCTCGGCTTTAATATCGGTATTTTTATGTTCATAATTATTTTATATATTTTTTTATAGATAATATATGGGCTTTTTTATGAATATCATTTATACATAGTATGGGATCTTTGCTTCGATCATAATTAAAAAGAAGCATAATATTCATTTATATTCCCTGTTTTTTAAAATCATGGAGTCTTATAGCATTTTTAATTTATATAACCTTATATGTTGGATTAATTGGCTGTTGTATTCATTAAATATATTTTTAATATATCATCATCCGTTTTATTATTCATTTCACTGTTTTTAAGGATTCAATTTTCGTATATTTATTTTCACCTGTATCTTTTCCTTTAATAATGCAAAAGATGCCAGTTTATCTAATTACACAGGTTTTTTTGGAGATTCAATTTACTAAATTTTGGCAAAATCCACCTGTTATATCAGAATCGTATATTTTGCAATAAATTTTATGAATATAAAGCTTTTATTTCTTTCGAAAAAAAATATTTGATTGTATATAATCATCACAAGAAGTCTATCTTCTATTTATTAGAAGTAATTTTTTATATATTTATTTAACAGCAATTTACTTACCAGAATCTATATGTACCCTTTGATATATTTGTGACTTACGAATATCCATGTTAATTTTTTATATTGATTTTTTTAAACATCCTGGCATGTCTATATTTTCAAATTTTTCTTACGTGGTAGATAATTGACATCTAAGCTTCGAATATCTGGCGATTTCTGGTGTTCACTTAGAAAAGGTTTTAATTTTAAATAATTTAAAACATTTTGGTT
Source organism: Rhyacophila brunnea (assembly GCF_057557595.1). NCBI lineage: Eukaryota > Metazoa > Arthropoda > Insecta > Trichoptera > Rhyacophilidae > Rhyacophila > Rhyacophila brunnea. The sequence goes on along the minus strand of NW_028232764.1, from coordinate 1,141,101 downwards.
TTTTAAAATTAATGTACATTGGAACTTTTCGCATAAATAAATATTCTTTTTATTCTACTACCAATATACAAATGCAAGACAAAAATTATTCCATATGTTATAACATGGGACGGTGTGGTTACACGATATCATAGAAGGTACCTGAAGGAACTAGATATCACGAACCAGGTTGTGGCATATATTCAAACCTTGGGATTGAGAAAAACCCTTGAATTAATAAGTCTCGAAAGAAGGAGGGGTATTGAAGAAGACTATGGAGAGAAGAAGATAGCCGAAAGTATAAATACGCTGTGTGTACAGAGAATTAAGCAAGCTGTGCCTGAGAACAAAAACTAAAATTACGACTATAAATATAGCCCTAAAATAAAAAATACTTATTCTACTGCCTATTCCTAGTCCAATTTTATGGGTCTTTTTTACAGTTTATATAATGCGACAGTGTTTAGTGTTTTGAATGGATCTTTAATTTACAGATCAATTTCAGAATATATAAAAATATTATTTAGTCTTTGAAACCATATACGTTTTGCTGCGTTTAAGCCTCATAAATGTCTACATGGAACCATTAATTAACAACAAAAAAGCAGATATACTGTGTTAAGAGAATATTTTACAGCGAAAAAAAAATCATAAACGTTATACATTGATATATATTGGGAAGAACTGTTTTTATAAGAATTAAAACCGTGACAAATATCAATAAATTATGTGGAAAAGGCTGTAAAATATTATAAAATTGAATAAAAACCATTAAAATTAAAATTTACATGCTTAATATCATCATTTAAAATAGAAATACCGATGATATAGATGAAATATAGTTTTTTTGAATATAAATCATATTGAATGGCACATATATCTTATAAAGTTCTTATAATTTATTTTTGAAATTTCATTTCATATATATGATTTTGCTATTTTTTTATAACAAAGCCCGCATTTAAGCTAAATTTCATATTAAAAGGTTTAATAAACACATGTATTTGAAACAGATAGATATTTTATGACGAAAATCAGTTTCTTTGCATAGCATGCTTAGGCATTATAAATTTTGATTATTATTTCTGGTTTGCAAAATACCAGAATCATAGTCTGTATTTCAGATTTTATTTTTTAAAAATAGAAATGTTGTAATATAGATTTTCCCCGAATTTTTTTATATTTTTTGATATATGGTAATAAAAATCGTGACTTTTATTGTATTTTTTATTGAATTAATGCTCATTATATTCCGGTTAAATTGAAATAAAAACATATTAGATAAAGGAAAATATTAAAATAACTTGTGGTTCAAACTTGAAAAAATACTTAATCTCTGATATACACATTTCAGTGCTATATCAGACCTTCTGTCCTTATAGTAATATTTCAACCGTTAAAACACATATTTAGTTCTATATTTTGTATTTTTAACATATATTTTATTGAAGAATCTTGGGTTATAATTATAATTTGGTTTCCTTATGTGTGTATTTCTGGTGTTGAATATTTGTAAGTCATTTGTGAAAGTGAAAAATAAAGCAAATAAAAACACTTTATCGGAAATAACAAGCAAAGGGGTTATTTTTAATGGATAAATGGGGGGAAAGCTGACTTTTCAAACATGTATATAACACAAATCAGAAGGTTCACTGTCTTTTATGTAACAGATATATTTAAATAAAAATCATTCAAGTAAAATTTTATATTCTCTATTTCAATGTTTTCATGGTTACAATAAAAATTGTCAAATAAATACTTCACAGAAATTTCCTCAAAAAATATTCCGTTGCAATTAAAATAACAGAATTTGATTTTAATCATTTTAATTTTTAACAAATCAAATTGAATATAGTATGAATCTAAATTTTCTAAGGTTAATTTCATTTTTTTAAAAAAATATCGGTAACTATAGTTTTAAGCATCGATAAAATTTATAAAACAGAAGTTTCATACGTGAAAGATGTAAAATTTGCTTTTCTAAAATAGTTTTGATTTCCAAAAAAGATAATACTAGCTAAATATTAAAAATAACATATATTTACAGGAAAGTATAATAAAGAGATATATTTTTAACGGGCAAATTTTAATTAGCCGATTATTCTGCCTGAAAAATCAGCTAACCTATATATAATAACAAAAGTGATCGTATGTCAATTTATAAACCATAATATGTGCAATGTTGTGACTTTAATATAGTTTAAGTTGTGTATTATTATAAAATAACCTGCCTCTACAGGAATTAAAATGCTTCTATATATTAAAGCTTTTCATGTATATTGAGATCGATTTTTAATGATATATATTTACTTTTATACGGTTAAATAATTTGATACGTTTTTTCTTGGCGGTAAGAAATATTTTTACCCTTCTTAGAACAGAAAATTTAATTGATTTATTTTTTCACCCAAGAATGCAATTTTTAATAAAATCATGTCCTTATACTAACTTTATATTTATTATATTCTAATTATTTTGTCTTTGTATTTCCTTTTAATGATATATAAATTCAAATATGGTTCAGCGGATTCTCCAGTTATACAACTCAATGAAAATGATTATTTTATTTATTTATCAACTTTCTTTAATAAAATTTGCATGTATCACAATTTTTTATGTCGTATTTGAATACTCAATTAAATGATGAATTTATAAATAAAAATAAAATGATTCATAAATTTACAGTATTTAGATATTCCTTGGATATTAATGTCTTTATTTTTAAAACTTACTCTGTTATTGTTCCTTTTATGATTTCAATATCTCTTTTTATCTATTAGAAGTAGTACAATGTCTTTACTATTTTTTATTTTCACCTGACCTCAATTCCATACCCCTTAGTAAGCTTACTTCGGTTCTATTTCCTCATTAAAATTTAATTTCGTCAATTTCGGCAATCTTGCCTTTCCCTCACATTTTTCTCTTTTCGACCATTAAGGTTTTTTTAAATATTAAATTTACTTCGAAAATGTATCTTGTTGGCGTTCACTGCTAAACATATAAATTATGAAATATGTTTGTATTGTTCATTCCATATATTCATAATTCAATACATACAAATTGCTCCATAAATGTTTTATAAATTCTTCATAAGATCCTTTTTTTAAACACAAAGAATATCTTCATCCACGTCTTCCGTATAGCGCAAATATGATTACCTATAAAATAGTTTAAATTACCACACTCTAAGCTATAAATCATAACATCTGCCTTTTTTTCATGATTTTTTCGTAGAAGTTGCTTAACTTGGTGTCTATTTTTTGAAGGGAAAATAAATAAATAAACTACCCATAAAATAAGCCCAAATACTAAGTATATGCCTTTGGTCTTAGATATACATAAAGCTGGAATAAAAATTTGCAAACTTGCCATTCTAAAAATAGGCTATCAATACATTAAAAATCATATACCTTGCCACTTTATGTACATCAGTATTTTTTATTTTCACGTGAAAATAGTAGCTTAAAGTGAAATCTATTTGGCGATAAAATATATTTGGGTCACATTTTCAAATCGCTCCATATCAAGAACATTAAATAAAATCTAAGAATCGATTATATAATTGTATTTCAATATGATAAGGATCGATATGTTTATCAAAAAAATTATAACTTGATCTTTAAATATGTATTTGCTATGTGTAGAGGAAATAAAAGAGTATATCGTACCATATATTTTATTTATTCGAGAGGAAACGTGTTGTCAACTGTATTTTTGAAGTTTTCTAGCCCGCCTTCCACCACGAAACACTTTACATCTTTTTTCAGCAATGAGCAAGCTAACTTTCTGGCAGAAACACCTCTCTTGCATATAAACGCAATTTTTTTGCTTCCTTTATTGTATTCTTTAAGAATTTTCGGATTTTCGATGATTTTATCTATTTTTAAATTAATAGAATTTTTTATTCTACAAATTTTGTAGTGAATTTCAGGTCTGATATCGATTAATAGATATTGGCTTTGATTTTCCAAGTACTGTGCCCATGTTAGTTTGAATTCTGGTTTGATTGTTTCCATCATTGGTGGAGGTTTTGGACATGACATTGTTCTAAAATCCACATACTCTTTTTCAACGCAAGCACTACAATCATTTTTTCCTTTCTTACTTAAATCGAAAATATTAGATTCGTTTTTCAGTGCATCATAAACTATCAAGGTGGATTTTTTCGGTTTACTTAAATCCACATCCAAAATATATTTCAATACCTCTGTCGCTTGTATTGATCCGATAATTCCACAAACTGGACCTATCACACCCGCTTCATTACAATTCTGTGTGGTTTCTTTTGGCTCTGGAAATAAGCATCGATAACATGGTCCTTCTTTTGGTAATACATATATTTGGCCTTCCCATTTTAAGACACTGGCAAGAATCAAGGTTTTACCCCTAATTTTGCAGAAATCACTCAAAATATATCTTGTCTTTATATTATCACAACAATCAAGTATAATATCGTATCCTGACAAAATAATATCGGCATTTTGTTCCGTTAAAAATTCTTTATGTGGAATTATATTTATTGTGCTATTTAATTCTTTAGCTAATTTAAGTGCACTTTCTGTTTTCGCTAGATTCATATTTTTTTCGCTGTGAATAACTTGCCGTTGAAGGTTACTGATTTCAATGGTGTCATAGTCAATAATGCCAATTGTTCCAATACCAGCAGATGTTAGATATAGCAGAACTGGCGAACCAAGTCCCCCTAGTCCAACAATCAAAATACGAGCGTTACGAATTTTTATCTGGCCATTGGGACTGACCTCTGGAAGAATTACTTGTCTCGAATAGCGCTTTATTTCTTCATTCGTGAGATCTGATTCGTAATACTTTTTGCTTTCGTTTTTCATTGGGTCTAATTAATTATAAATTTATATATCATATTTAATGAACCAGACCAAATATATTCCCTTTAACTTCTTTGTATTTCCCTTTAAACTTAATGTCAAAATAGAAATATTATTCGATGGTTTATTTATAATGCAAAAAAATCGAATATTAGAACACGTCATAAAATGGGATGGTATATCACGAAATATCATAAGTCGAATGTAAAGGGGTTGGATAATCCAATTGAAACAGAAATACCAACAATAGGATTGAGGAAAACACTTGAATAAATAGGTCTTGAAAGTAAAAGATCCATCGAGGAAGATTGTAAATATGATTGGTGGAAAGAAGTATAGCCAAAAATGTACTTAGAGAATCCTCATTTTTGCTTAAACAACCATAAAAAGCTAAAAATCAACTATTGAATCTGCATAATTAAAGATGTTCTAAAATAAAGGGGTATCGATGAGGATATAGCAAAGGAAGGGATAGTGAAAGGTATTGATAAAGTTTGCTTCAAGCATTGTATCACACAATCTGCTTGAGATATATATGTCTCAAATCAAAAATTAAACCATAAATAAAATAAATTTTGTATTTTAAAGCCTTCAATTTATAAGTTTTAAGTTATTTCATATAGAAGACTTGTTTATATTGAATATATGCAGTGTTAAAAATTACAGAACCACAAAAATTTATAATAAATAAATTTGATGCCAAAAATTATCAGGCTATTATCATTTTTATTATTTTTTATTTATGGGCCATATTTATAGTCGTAATTTTAGTTTTTGTTCTCAGGCACAGCTTGCTCGATTCTCTGTACGCACAGCGTATTTATACTTTCGGCTATCTTCTGCTCTCCAAAGTCTTCTTCAATACCCCTCCTTCTTTCGAGACTTGTTAATTCAAGGGTTTTTCTCAATCCCAAGGTTTGAATATATGCCTCAACCTGGTTCATGACATCTAGTTCCTTCAGGTACCTTCTATGATATCGTGCCCCCACACCGTCCCATGTTATAACATATGAGATAATTTTTGTCATCATTTTTATATGATAATTTATAATTAATAAAAAATTACGCCTTATTTCTTCCTTAATAAAAATAAATATGTTTTAATGTTGCATAATATTCATGATGCTTATATGGGTGAATTTATTGGCACCAAAAATACATACATAAGGATATAAAAAATCAATTAAGGATTCAATCCTGGATGAATTAGAAGCATACATGGATGCAAGCTCTCATACTTTGCAATACACTTGAAGTCATATCATTGGAGAGACAAAAGGCGGTTGATTGAGATATATCAGGGAAAGGTGTCAAGAAATGCATCAAGGAGCTGTTCAATATTCCCGATGGGCTGACTACGTCTAAATTGATAAAAAGAAACTTAATCCATTAATAAAAAAATTGTCATAAAAAATAAATAATAAACACATTTCCTTAAGACAAAAATAATTCATGTTTCTAGGATTTTATTGCGTGATCTTAAGCTATCTTTAAAGTTGTTGGAAATTCTAATGATATCCGAAAAATTTACGAACAACTGGATTGATAAAGATGCTTGAATTAATAAGTCATGATGTATAAAAAAGGCTTTAAATGTGTTTAGAATGTTATAAAAATTAATCAAACATGCTATATAATGTAATCTAAAGTTTTGCCCGAATAAATATTAAAATAAAATATAAATTAGCCGATAAAAAAAATATAGCATAAACGATGATTTAATAGTTTAAAATTTAAGCGATAATAATGTTTGAAAGATATTAAATGAATATTTTTTATTTTATAGAAATAATATAAAAAATTAAAAGTTTGGACTCTTTTCGTAGCCGTTTAATTTTTTATAAGGTATCTGTAATTTATTAAAAATATTAAAATTAATTCTTTTTATCAAATAATATATTCGTACTTTTAAATCATTTTCTATCTTCTAAACTCAGACGGTCTTAAAATTCAAAATGAAAATCTATTATTAAATTATAAACATGCTTAAAAAAGTAGCATTATAATATTTGTCTTTAAATATTATTCATGTTTTATACACGTGTTTTTTTTGATGCAATATTTATGATTTTTATTAATTGTAAATGCTTTGTGTATTCAAGCTTTAAGGAATCAACCGATTTCATTGTAACTATATAAAACCAAAAGAAACACAAATATAGTATGAAAAATAAATATTATCCAAAAATTATCATATACACTCAACAGCAAAAAAATATATTTTTTAATATTTTGGTGATTATTCGAGTTAAGATAATAAATAATACCTCAATATTAAGATAGTAATCAATCTTTACTGTCTGCTATAAAAAATAGTTTGGGAATAGTCAGTAAATTTATATCAATATAATGGAATTTAAAACTGGAAAAATTAAACAAATTCATAAACTTATTATTCAGCCTGTGATACAATATGTGTTACAGGATATAAAATAACAATCCGACACTTGTTATCCCCTATATTTTTAAATATCGAAATTTGATTCGTATTTTTCAAAATATGTTTTAAATTTGCTTAGAAACGGTTTCAATCACTTCGTAAAGAATTGATAAAGATTTATGAAAATCATATAAACCCCACAAAATGCTTCTCCACAAACTAGAGCACACATATAAAGGTACAAAGGATTTCCACGTTCTTGAAGAATCATTCCAAAATGACGAGCCATATATTGAGTGTCCAAACATCCAACACAGCATATTAAACCTTCTCAGATCGAGTGCGCCTTGTGTGATAAGATGGGCCTTGTATAAAAAATGCCCTGCCGACATCAGAACATATGAAAAGGAGTTGCTGTGTCTTCTCAACAACAAAGATCAATACATTTATCTCAAATCTTGTCAACTATTAACGAAATTATATGAAAATGAAGTACCTCCACCCGAGTATTTCGCGTTTCTCAAAATGAAATTGAAAAATCCATATTCTTATGATGAAATCAATCAGCTTCTATATTTTATAAGCGAAGTTCTGCCAAATAAACGATATAGTTTAAAGGTAATCGATCGTGAAGTTTTTGATAGAAATATAGTAAAGATTAGATTTACTGAAGATGAAACTTTTTTGGGCCTCTTGAGAACGTTTCTAAAAGTTCCAGAGTTGCAATATTATACGTTAAAGACACTTTGGGTTCTTTCCTTTAATAAAGATTGTTTACAAATTCTTGAATCGAAAAAAATAATTCACGGCGTTATAGAGATTATGAAGGAAAAATCACGTGATAAATTGACAAGACTTTCTATGTCCATAATAAGAAAATGCATAGAAAAGGAAATACAATTTTCTATGTGTACATTACACGACGTACTCGGATTTTGTGTGAATCGATTTGATGATGAAGATATGATAAATGATCAGATTTTTATAAAAACATCGCTCGAAAAAATACTCAAAAATATTTCTGAAATTGAATGTTATTTGGAAGAGCTTTTTAGTGGAAAATTGGAAGAATCGCCGTACCACTATGATGATGAATTTTGGTTGAGCAATGCTGATACATTTATTGAAAATAAAATCGAGGTAGTAAAGGCATTGAAAAAACATATTCGCTCCAATAAAACTTCTGCTATCTGTGTAGGTGCAAACGATTTATTCCACCTATTAAAGGCTGTTCCTGAAATCGGAGATCTTGTTGCAAAATATAACTTAAAGGATGATCTCTTCGAACTAACAAATTCACGAAACCCGGATATACGATTCTACGCTATTCAAGCTCTCGCTTCGTGCATTGTTGTTGATTGGGAAGAGATAAAGGAATAAGGTATAAGTAGTTAAAATTCCCACATTTTTATTCAAGTCCGTCGTTTCTAAGATAAAATTTTCTTTATTCTAATATAATATACATGACAAAATATTCCTTAATTTTTTATATTATATATTAAGCACAAAATGTTCTTTAATTTTTATATTATATCCATGAAATAATTTTTTTTTAATTTTTATATTAATACTGTGGGCAAAATTTTCGTCATTTTTTATGCTATATGCAGGGGAAAGCTTTCGTTTTTTTTATGGTATATGCAGGGGGGATATTATATGGTTTTTTTATATACTGGGGGTAAATTTTTCGTTATTTTTTATGCTATATACAGGGGAAAGCTTTCGTTTTTTTTATGGTATATGCATAGGGGAATATTATATGGTTTTTTTATATACTGGGGGATAAATTTTTCTTTATTTTTTATGACATATGCAGGGCTATAGTTTTATTAATTTTTTATGACATATGCAGGGCTTAGTTTTATTAATTTTTTATGATATTACAGGGAAATTTTTTCTTTATTTTTTATGACATATGAGGGCTTAGTTTCATTAATTTTTTATGATATTACAGGGAAATTTTTTCTTTATTTTTTATGACATATGCAGGGCTTAGTTTTATTAATTTTTTATGACATATGCAGGCTTAGTTTTATTAATTTTTTATGATATTACAGGGGAATTTTATCTTTATTTTTTATGTCATATGCAGGGCTATAGTTTTATATATTTTTAATGATATTACAGGGAAAGTTTTTCTTTATTTTTTATGATATTACAGGGAAAATTATTCTTTATTTTCATGATAGATAAAAGGCTATAAATATAATAATTTTTTAATTAAGGTGTACACTATTGCCTTTTATTGGTCATATATTTGAAAATTCACCATATCATTGATTTTTATATCAACTCCTTTTGATTAAGATAAAATATGGTTATATATTATAATATTACAGAAATTCAGATTCTTGAAATTTTTTAAATAAATTATCTTCAAGAGTTGCATAAATATAATTGTTATCGGCGCTCATGTGGCGTAAAAATGCTAGCCTTTATAAAATATTTATATTTTAAAATATAAAAGAAAATAAAATAAACAATATTATCAGATAGTATCATCTTTTAACAAACAACAGCCTAAATTAAATCTAAAAAGACATTTAATAATCCATGTCACTTTTTAATGGTATCATAATTTAGGTATTTTTTTTATAAAAAAGACCACCTAAATAGAAATCCATTGATTATTTGTTGTATTTTATGTAAAACTATACTTTTGAAAACTATTAAAACGCTTTGTAATGTAGTCGGTCTATAAAAAAGTATATATAACTGCATGTAATTTGCTATAATAATCAGATTTTTACTACATCTAATATTGTGGCTTTTTTTTATTGTGCCCACAATTATTGCATTTCTTGTACTCTGTAATTTGCTTTTCGTCTAGATTTTTTGTACTATAATATCGATAATCTGTATTTTTCTATCAAATAAATTATATTGTTGAAATAATGATAAAATATTCTCCATACGTTTTCTTTTACAGCATTATAAAATTAAAAAAAAGTTTGCTACGATGATACGATTAGGTTTCAAAATTTTCAGTAAAATTGTCGAAATACTTCAAATTAGATGCGCTTTCTAGAATTTATACATCAATAACAAAAAAAATGCTTATTTTTTAAACTCTATTTCCTTAACTCTCCTTCTACTGTTTTATGTTATATAATACACATAAACAAAAGAGAATCAAAATTTATCTATTTAGATAAACAAAACTAAAAGGATTTAACTATGAAAAAGCTACTTGTATTATACCAAATATAATTTGTGATATTTATTTTTTAATAAACTTAAGCTTCATGTGCAGCATTTATTTTTTTAGGAGCCAACAATGATTCGCAATGTTTATTTGTATATAAACATAAGCTACAAGATAAATAGTTATTTTTTTGTAAGCTAACTATGGGTAGTGACATATTTGATTTTTAATCAATGTCTAAGCAGGTTCAGATTTTTTTAATATATAGAGCTAAAATTTGTTAATAATCACCATTATTGAATTATATATGATTTATATGGTATTATATATCTTATATCTATATGATTTATAATCTTTTTTGCATAAGCCTTTTTATATATGTATGTGATTCAAAGACTATAAAACTTGTATATATCTAATTTACACTAAATTTCTTTTGTTTTGCCTAACCTAACCTCTAGACATTTCATTCTTTTAAATCACTGTAAAAACATTTAAAATATTGTCTTTTTTTATTCCAAGATGTATGATTCGCTTTTTTTATTATATGCCTTAAATTATTATATTCATTCCAGAAAGAAAAGCTATGACTGTTGAAACATTACACTTTAAATGATATGGTAGATTTTGATACATTATCTGATGATTAAATCGAAGAACCTGATAAGAGTTACAAAACTATTGTATAGTTTCATTACTTATAAATAATTTTCTGTCTTTAACAAGGTTTTTAAAAAATTGGTTTTGGAAAGCTCATAACATCCACAATATCATAAAAAAATAAATTATATATTATGAAACTATTTGCTGTATTCTAAAAGCCTAAAAAATTTTCCAATACTTGGATTTATATGATGTAAATTTATCGCAAATAATTTTGTTTTTTGCTAAATATTAGATAAACTATAATCGGTTAATCAAAAGAGGGTGTTTTTTAATAAATTCCCTATAATCCATTCAGATAGATAAGGCTTTCATCATAATGATTTATGATATCTTTTCTAATGCATAAATTTGATACAACGCATTATAAATAAAGCAAATCATTAAATGACTACGTGATGGTATATAATCTAATATGTGGATGAAGAAATTTCATAATAAATTTTATGTGTCATTGAAACAATTTTTCTGCATATAAAATATCTGAAATGTCAATTTTCTAAAAAGCATCTCTGATTTAAATAAAATCAATTCTCTATGATTTATATAAAATCTGCAAATGTAAAAGCCCATAGGATTTGTAATTCAACAAATACAGACATATGCGATCTTTTAAAAATACATTTGAATTTATTAATAGCAAAAGTTGAGTTCAGATCGATCTTTTAATTAAAAATCTGAATATATAATGCAAAACAAAATTATAATTTATTTTTTTACTTTTTTTTAAAAATATACATTTTGTCACCATTCATATTTTCCAATATCAATAAAAATAGTCATGGTATATAAACCGTCATATGATCATTTAATTTATAAAAAAATGAATATTCAATTCAAGCGTCACAACATAAGCAAAAAATCTTGCCGAATTCTAAAAAATGTATATTTATGTACTTTTATTTTATGTGCCTATCATATTTCTTGCTGATAAGATATTCTATTCTATTAGTAAATTTTACTCAAGAGAAAAAGAATTTAAATTATGTTGTGGTTATTTTCAATTTGTTTTCGTTCCGTACCTTAATGATCTAAAAAAAAATCCTGGTTTCTAATACTAAATTATCATCTTAAAAGTAGTTATACAACAAACAACATAATAAAATGATTTTATGTAATCAAAATGATTTTTTATTTACGCATTCAATGTTACACATGGTTATAGACCCATCTTCATTTTCATCGGTAACCTCTATAACATGGTTCGTGTTAAAATCCATGTTAAATCGATAATTTTTATCATTTATAAAAGCATCTTTTATAACAATTTTGAACTTGTTTATATGGCATACAATTCCGTTTATTATTCTATTGTCCTTCAATTTCACATACGACCGTACCTCTTGCATATTGTTTATTGATTTGCTTTGTATTAAATATGTGTTCAATAAAAAATCAATAAACTGTTTCATGTAGATCAATAAATGAATCTAGAATAAAAAAATTTAATTATTTTTAGGTTTCAAATGTAAACTACTTGAATTAATTGGATGTTTTTATTGATCAAACATTCGATCCTGTTTTTAAATCTGGATATCCATCTTAAATTTCATTATATAAACTGGCTATTAGTTTTTGTCGTATCATCGTTATCATCTTATCGGTTGTTCAATATGACCAAAAAACATATTTTTCGATTTGATAAGGTTTTATCATGTGCAAAGTAGTTACATATAAGCAATTCATCTAGTTTCCGCGATTTTTATATTATTTTTAATTGCAAAATCTTTGCCATATTTGACGAATATTATTATAAAAAAAATTTATTTTATTTTTAAATAACCCCTGGTGGATGGTGTCTAATCCACTATTTTTAATTTATAAAAACCACGAAGAATATTACTTTCAAAGCCCCAATAATCATAATATTAAAGGAATTTTTGGTTCAAGAAGATTTCAAAAAATTAACACAGCGAGTGATACGTATTTATTTTTTTCTAATACTATTCAAATGATTATTTGAATCAAATTCAAAGTTAAGATATGATTGTCCTACATGAATCAAAGATTGAAAATTGCGGTTGGTATTTAAGCTTCATTGATTGAAATCGTGGCCTATTAATTTAGATACCATCGAAATGAAGAATAATTGAATGACATGATCAAATATACTGAGATAAATTAAGTGGCTATTAAAATGAAAGCCTATATGTGCAAAAAATAGTATTAAGAAAGACATCGCATAAAACTATAAGAAAAAATTAGAAATTCGAAGATAAATCACAAAAAATTAAAAATTTAACGATAATATTGTGACAAAAAACAGTATAAGCGGTTTGTTAAACCCCCTACAACAACAATAAATAACTACATGCGCAGAAATGTCTATTTAAGCAAATCACTTTCACAACATCTAAAACTTGTAGATGCAACATAAACAGAATATAGTTTTTTCTATAGGGGTTTAAGTTTAAAGTTCTTCGAACGTATTCTATGCTCGCCGCTTGTCAAATAAAATCGATTTTCATATAAAATTTTTATATTCGAAGTAATCTCGCAATATTTTTTTTTTACTTTTTGGCGATGTAGATACAGAATTCATTATATTTTTGCGTTCACTGATATCACCAACTTTTCAACTGAAAATAGTCAAACATATATCATGAGTCCAATAAGAATAAATGTCAATTTTGTAAGTAAAAAAAAAAAGAATGAATCCGCTCTTAAGAGTTCCGGAAATTGATTTTCATGCCTTATATAAATTACAAATATATAGAATGAAGGATGAGATATAAAAGAAACCATAGACAAATGCAAAAAAAGCATTAATACATCTAAATCATAATTATAATATTTCTGGAAGAATAAAACGCGTTAAATGTTGGGGTAAGAAAATTTTAAATCTGAAAAATAAGCAATATAGGCGAAAGAAAGCGAACTACGGGACACGTGTTGTATAGATAAGCGGTTTTAATTTCAAAATATGCGCTAAAAAATTATTTGGTTTATTTTGTCATATTTCGGCTATATATTTCTAAGTTTCCAGTTACAGGAATTATGTGTGGGATTGAAAGTAGCCAAATACCATTGGTAAATGTGCTAAGAATATTCGAAGAATGTGTAAAAAGTACGTAAAACAAGACATAATAGAATTTGGGTGCTAATATGATGGTTAAAGTTCGCGAAATCAAACTAGGTAAGAAAAAATATAATCGAGGACATCGAGTAATAGATGTGCATGTGATTGTACGTATGGAAATAAAAATTGATAGATTCATTTGTTATAAATCTTAAGAAAAGTAATCACAATACTTATAAGCAAATATAGTATAAATATATGATTCTGGCGTTAATTATATTTACAGATGGCTCGATGGCCTGCAAAAAAACGAAATTAGAACTAAATTATAAAATAATGGTAAAGATTCTGTATATCAGAATAGGGTTACCAACGAACAGCGTTGATGACCAGGATAATGGGAAAAGAATAAGGTTACTAGTACGTAATCGAAAATAATTGCACAGTAAAGAATTTTTGCATTATGTAATAGGGAGAAAGCCTAATAAATAAGATATTGGGGAAAATTATTAATGTAACCAAAATAAGATTAAATTAATTTTTTTCCAAATAAATAAGTTTTTACCTTTTTATTTGGATTCAATATTATAATATATTCAGTGAAAATATATGTTATTCATATTCCAAAGATTACAAATTAAGACCCAAAAAAATAAATTGCGGATAATTTTCTTTGTAAACAAGTTAAATTTATTTTGTGTTAACCAAACTATTAATGGCTTTTGCATTTTTTAGATATATTTTTTTCAATAGTATACAGGCTTCAAATCGATAGAAAAACCACAAAAAATAAAAAATAGATTGTAAAGCCTCATAAATAAAAATTCAAAATAAATTTACGATAAATTTATCTTATATATAAATAAATTATAAAGATGTTACAAAAAATAATTTTATAGTAAAATATGAAAATATGGTGACAAATGCGATTCTATATGCCTGTAATATAATTATGAAAAATACATATATATGCAAGAGATTTAAATTTTGATGTGCCATATTATATAAATAGAAATTTAGCATGGAAGTAACGACACAAATGCCTTATATAAATAAAATCAAATACACATTCACTTTTTTGTTTAGTATAAATTTTAGTGCTAATTGATACATAACAATAAAACATATATATTGAAAAACATTAATTCTAATTTTAAATGTGTCTTCTTTTTATTTGAACTATGGTGGCGATATATAAAAACCATCGTATCTCTAATTAATGTATTTTTAATATTTTTTTGTATTATCAAAAGTGTATTCTTCATTATAAATAAAAATTCTAAATATGGATTGTTTTATTTTATTGTTTCCTCGTTTTGTAATGCATTTTCTTCTTTTAAGCGAATGTAAATCAGCTGATATGTTTACAAATCTTATAGAAAATAAAGTTCACATGAATTAATTTATTTTTACATCATATACTTACAACATTTCTATCCGTTTTAGTTGATTGATGTTATATTTTTAAAGAATTTAACATTTTTATTTTATCAAACGAGTAATCAAATCCAGAGGACATATTTTCGCTCTAATAATTGGAATTGTCATTGCGATTTTGTTTTTATTTTTATTTTTTAATAAAATCTATAATAATTTGACAAAAATAAAAAAAATTTACAGTAACTTACCGCCCTAAAATGAATCCAAATAATTTTTGGCAAAAAAGAAGAAATTAAAATGTTGGCTGAAAAAAAAAACTGGACATATATAAAAATTAAATACTTGTACCGATAAAGAATATATTGGTTTCTTAATGAAACAAAAAAATAGTACAAATAAAATGTTGATTTTGCATTTTATTGTGATAAAAGTATAATTCGATATTTCTTACAATTCTTCTTGTTTGCAAACAATATAAAGTTTGATTGTGTTTTTTTCAAATTTTCGCAATGCTTTAAAGTTATATTGGCATTAATATAGCTAGAAATTTGGTATTACAATAAAAAGCTACAATCTATTGATCCCGAATTTTTAAAATATAATGAATTTATAAACTGGAATTTTACATGAATCATTATGATTCGGTAATGTTCGATAGTTTCATTGGCCCAGGAATTTTTGGGGTGTATGATCTGTATTAAATTATAATCAAATTTCTGTAACCTTTTGGAAGAAACCAATCATGTGGCAGAATTGATCTTAGTTTGACGGTTCTGTAAATTATGTTTTTTCAAAAAATTTAATGAAAGCTTTGACCCATATATATATTTTTAGTTTATTTTAAGATTTATGCTTATAAGAAACAGCTAAATTTTTGTTTATTTTTTTTTAGCAATTAAATTATAATAAAAATGCAATTTTGACTAAATATTTAATTTCTAAAAAACTATTTACAGTGGAATCTGATTTCACTGGTCTAAAGTGAATAAATATCGCAGCACAATCCTAAAAATAATTATCACGGTTGTATAAATCAAATATGAAAGAGCTTAATATATATTAAACACACCACACACTGATCTAATGTGTATTTTCTTCTCTTTTGCTTATCACAGACAAAAAGGTACTCACCTTCATTTTTTCTGATATTTTTTTGAATATATACAAGGATCATCAAATAGGCAATAAAAGCTCTTTTACATCGGATTTTTATTTTAAGGCAAATAAATTGCACTTAAAATTGTATTTTGTATCGAACTAGGCATTTATTTGAATTCCTTTTAATTGCTTCAAATGTATCTATGATAATCCAATATAAAAATTATGGTGTGTCCTCACACTGTAGCAAATAGTTAGTAAATAACAGACAATTTATTTTTCAGTTACATTCTATCCCGGGTAAACATAGGAAATTTATTTTATAGTTCGTTTTTAATGCTAATTGTTTTTTTTTCAATATAAATTCATTTTTCTAATGTGTTCTTTAACTACCGGAAACCTATACACACAGAATTAGTCTTATATATTTTATATACTTTCCAATAATAATGTTTAATAGAAGATTTTATATATCCGCTGTTCGTTCTTTCTTATAGAACAGACCCGAATTTAAAAATTTTTAAATATAAATTATTTTTAAAATAAAATTGCACCATATGGGTCAACTAAATGAAAATACATCCATAGTTGGATTCCATTGATCAGGTATTTGAATATTTCAATTTTTTTATGTATTTACTATGTTATTGTATATATTAACCATAAAATATGTTTTTAGTCAGTCATTTTACATTTTATTCCTTTAACTTAAAAAAATTCGGGCTTCGGATTCCTTCTGGAACGATTGACATGATTGAAATACAAAAAAAAATGTGAGTCGAAAAAAATGTATAAAACTTAAACTGTTACGTTTTAAGAAGATGAATATTCATTTTTTCTTCTTTTCGCTAAGCTCTATCATTCTTGCACAGCCACATGAGATTATAAATTACTTAAATGGATAATAATATTAAAAAATTCATTGCAATGATATGCAATAATAATAAAAAGTATATAAATTCAAAAAATTAAAAGTTATAAATCTAATAAATTTGCATGATGATATTACGCAAATTCTTTTTGCTAGCTTGTGGTGTTGTGATTGGCTCTTTCTGGATTTATTAAAATAGATAAATAATAAAATTATACAATAAAAAAAGAAATAAGAATAAATTTAAGCAGAACGACAAACCGAAGAAAATAATGCATCAAATTCAACGTAAATTTTTCTTTTAAATTTTACTTAAATTAATATATGCTAAACTTTCTCACATATGACTTTCTGTAAAACATTTTGTGATAGAAATTACCATGTGTTATATGGCCATAATTTTTCTTATTTTTACGTATTTTATATTTTTTCTCGTGTGATATAATAATTTTCTTCAAAAGTTCATATTGCTTCATTCTTCGTTGATGCAGCTCTTCTGTCTTATCTGAATTTTTTTATTGGATAATAATGCCTATAAATAACGTGTAAATTGTTTCTAAATGATGATATGCCAAAAATTAATAGAAGCCCGGCTCTCATCTATAACTATTGTTGCTTGAAAAGAGCCAATATATGTTTAAAAAAAATCATCTTCATGCGCCAGCTAACAAATTATTTCATTTAAACACAAAAAATTGTCTCGAAAATTCAATTTCATATAATAATAGTATTTTGCATTCTTATTATAAATATCTTTTTTTTTCCTTTTCTGTTTATTAGGATGATCTTACGATTGCGTGCAACTTAAAAACGCATAAATTAAGAAAATTTTATTTTAATTTATTTTTTTGATTCTAAAATATATTTCTGCCTATATGCACTTCCATTTCCCCTTTGATGCTTATTTATTGTGATATTTTCACCCCACTCAGTATTTTAGAAGATCTTGAGATTAATTTATGTATTATACAAAATATATGTTTTTAAAATTACGAATATTTCATACTTCAAAAGCAAATATTTTCTGGATTTTAAAGAAATTCTTACTAAAATAAAAAAAACCACTCTGATAATATATTGAGTCTAATTTTGACATAAAAACAATTCAATATTATTAAAATTAATATTATGTGTGATTCAATAACTTATCTATTTGCAATTTCGAATAAATCTTACGTTATAAAATAAAAACAGAAAAGATTCGGGAAAATTCATAAAAAGATATCATCGAAATTATATAAAATGGTATTTAAAATTCAACTTTTTGCGTGTAAAATATCGCTGTATCTTTATTTTTTAGAGAGTGTGTTTTAAAAATAAGTTTATTTAAAATATACCATTTTATAAACACAAATCTAGTCTACTTCTTTCATTTACAGAATAAATTACTCCTCAGCATTAATTATCTTTAAAATGCCAAAAATATACATTTTACATGAGCGACGACTTCTTAAATTCTAATTTTTATGAATAGGATATGTTTGATACATCCAAAGAATTATTTTTATTATCACACTTGATTTTTTTTGAAAGTATCTATGAAAATATGGTTAAGCCCTTACGAATTATTTTTTCTTTTTTTTTGTCTGTATTTTTTTAATTTCCTTATTAGTAACGCCATTCATTTATGTTCTATAAATATAACAGAAGTATTATTGAATACTTATTTTTTTAGTAACAACTTTCAGTGTATTTTTACTCTTAAAAACTATTATATTGAGGGTGAACATTCAGGTGGTAAACATCAAGATATATCGTTCACGATAAATGTACTTTACTGAAATTAAAATCAAAACATTCCTGTGTTTGAATAGCATATAATTACACTTCCAATTCCAGAATTTTCATTTATTTTTACTTTGTTTTTAATGGGTAAATTTTTTTTATTCAAAAAACAAGAAAATATAAATAAATTTTGATTGAAGATGTTTCTTTTCCAATAAAATTGTTTTTATTAAAAATTAGTTTAAAATGTCCTATGAAGCCATTTCATTAAAATTAAAACTTCTCTATCTTAATAATATAATAGGAATTTCGCTCTGTACTTCACTTAATTTATATATAAAATTGATATTTTGTTCTAAAGAATTCATGCCTTAAATATAGAATAGAGAGTTTGACCAATTTTATACACTAATTTTGTTTATATTTGTTTAAAATGTTGTATTTTTTTGTAAAACCGTTTAAATATCCTTATGGTTTTTCTCAGGTCAAAATATATTGCGAACTAATTTTATTTTTCTATTAAAGACTCCATCATAATATGATATTATAACGAAATTTTAGTGCCGTATTTCTTCACAAATAGATATTCTAAGAAAATCAAACAAATTTTAATAAAAGCGTAATCCCTTCAGCATATAATTCTTTTAAATAATTAAAAATTATTATATCGTAAAGCTCATAATATTGCATAACTATGAGTACTCCTTGTGTTAGTTGCATGTTAATTTTGGAAGAATATTTATTATTGTACAGAACAAGCAAGGTCATAATGAAAATCAAAATGTCATAATTTATATTTAGTAAAATTTGTGGATATAATTTTTAAAGACGAAATATTATCACAATAAACCGAATAGCACGTATTAAATTAAATTTTTTTTTTAGATTTAGAAAAATCAAAATATAAATAAAAACATATCTGTTTAATCCTCATAATATAATATAATATAAAATACATTATATTTTTATATTATAATTTTAGAGGACAATAAATTTTTATATTAAGTGGATTTATAAATTCAAAATATTTTTGCAAACACGAAAGATTTTCCAAAACTTAAAAAAATTATAAAAAAAATTTTTCTTAAAGGTGCCTTGTTTTTTTGATCATGAAAAATTCGATTTTTTAAGCAATATTTATGATATATTTTTCAGAATCTATATCGACCAAAAAAAAGGTTTTTACTATTTGTCAGATGGTGTTGTTTAATTATTAAATTGATTCTTTTATTATATTGGAAAGTCGAGCATGATAATTTGGCCTCTTTTATTATTTCTTTTACCCACAAAGTCTAATATTGCATTCAGTTTGAAAAAAAATATATGTGTATTTTACATTTATAAAATTGTTGTAACTTAAAAATCCGCGTGTAAATGTCAATTAACTTGATGATTATTTGATTTTTATTATTTCTTATCTTTAATAGATTAGAAATGTAAAATTATTGCAAAAACTTATCTTTCTTTTGCACCTTTTTAATAATTTACAGTAAAAATAATTCATTATGAGAAATAAAAGAAAATTATATCTACTGTATATTATATTTAGTTATTTTCCCTGAATTTATGTGTCCCTAATACTATGAATTACTTGGTATGGTAAAAAAATTATGTGCACTGCTCTATCAAATTCATTATGGATAAAGAACATGAAAAAATACAATTTTTATATCTTATAGTCCAAATTTTGTATTTTTCAATACACTTTATTATAATATAATCAAAAAACTTATACTCTTTACAGTATATTGTGGTAATTTCGATTTATTTTTCAATAATTGTAATATCTTAATTCATATACCGATTTATTCTCGTTTAAATTATCTTTTTTGGATTAAAAAATTAACCAAAATAAAAATATGTCTAATTTTACAGGTTTAAAAATATTTACTGATGTTTTCTGGCCAAAATTCTATTAAATAGTAAACAAAAGGTTGTTTTGACGGTTTTAAATATGAAAAAAGCAAAAAAATAGCATATTAAAATATCTGTGTGTTTTTCTAATAATAATTGGCCGATAATTATGGCCGCTTATTATTGATTAAATTTAGCTTAAATGCATAATGTAATTTTTTTTGTTTTTATCCGAAAAATATATTACAATGATTTTAAGATAATAAGTATTTCAGAAAACCATTATGAATGATTGGTTTTTATTTGAAATTTATAGTTTATAATCAATTTGCTTTAGGGTTTTTTTTGTTTGAAATAAAAATTGATTTCATTCATTTTATACACGGAATTAATTTTAAACTCGTAAATTAATATATTTACAAGGCAAATAAGAAGCTAGACTGTTCTTAAAAAATACCTTTATATCGGGAAAGTTAAATTTGGTTTTTGATGTTATTTTAAAAACTTTTATTGTTGGTGTATTTTATTTAAACATAATTTATTACTTTTCTGTTACTAGTAAGTGTCGATACTTATTCTAAACCAAATTAAACGAGAATTTAAACTGATAGTAATAATACTTTTTTTATTGTATCACCATTTCAGAAGAACCAAAACAAAAAACTTGATTGATTGAAAAATATAATATAAGTTAAATAAACATTTTAAAATTTAAATTTCCTGCATGAGACAGTTCGAATCGTTTTTTTTTTGATAAAAATCAAAAAGAGGCTAAATAAATATGGGGTATTCCTGTGAACGACTTAGATCGCATAGGATGCATAGCAGGGAATATAATTTTTCAGAAGTCAAAATTTGAATTAAATACAATCGATGTAAATAAAAGTTAAGTTAGCATCCGAAAAAACAGTCACTGAAAAAAAACATTGGAATGAATTGTACTAGAAGATAGAAATTTAAACATCTAAATAAGCAATAATATGCAAATACCTTTATTTATTTAAATCCTTTGAAACCTCGATCGCTTTATAAAATAACGCCCCTAGTTTTTTCTCGATGCCTTTAAGGTATACGTAAAATTTAACTATTTCTCCCTCAACACGTCTTTCATTCAAATCTTGCTCTTTATTTATTTTTTCAATAAATTTATCTCGAATATAAGCAACAATTTCTTCTGTTAGAAATATATCGGGTTCATATAACTCTTTATACTTTTCATCATCGAAAATCTTATCAATTCTTTTTTTGAGGTCTTCTACGATCTTTTTTAGCTGCGAGTTAGTTTTAAAATCAAAAGCAACATCCGATCTTTTCTTTTCGAGATCTCTTAACTTTTTATTCAAGTCAATATAGTTAAACTCTTCTGAGTATTTAACATAAAAATCATCAAGGCACTTATAAAAAATTTCGTAAACGCAAGGTTGTTCAACATTATTCAAAAAATTAAAGCATTCAGATTCAAATGTTTCAATACCTTCCTTTCCACTCACAAATTCACGCCGTTCGAAAATATAATCACAACACATTTTTTCTAATTTTTCTTCTTGGGTCGAAGAATCAAAATTAAACATCCTCAAAAATTTTATAATTAATGTGAGCTCATCCTTTTCAAAATCGTTTCGTTCTATTTTTATTGTGAACTTATGATTTTTTTCCGAAAGAATCTTTTCGACATACAAAAATCCGATAATTTCAAATATTCTTAAGTTTTTTGATATATTTTTTCGCTTTGCATTAAAATAGGCTAAATATTCTTCACCATGATCAAGCTGTTTGTTTATAAAGTAACTGACCAATATTGTTGGTAAATCAAGTTCCTTTCTCAAAATAATTGTACCGTTCATTATTCTCTCACCTATATTTTTGTATTTGGTGAGCATAGTCCCGATCCAGATATCTGTGTCTTTCTTTAATACAGCAATAATTTCTTGTTTTTTTGTTTTAACCATTTTCTTAAGTACATCATAAAAAGTAAATTTTTTAAAATTTTTAACTAGCTGGAAATTGTCTTTAAGTCTTTTAACAGCATGAAAATATTCATGTAATTTTTGAGGGTTCTCATCGGAATTGCGAATAATTTGAAGAAGATTAAAAATGGTAGATTTGATTTCATCTACTTTAGCTGACATTACATCATTCTCCTTCATTTCGTTAATTTTTATAACCGACCCAAGAACGAAATCCGTAAGCTTTTGTGTTGTTTGTGATACACTCGTATTACTAAGTTTTATTTCGGATATCGATGTGCAGTTCGAAATAATTTCTTTGTGATTGTCGGAAATTTGCTGCTGAAGAATATTTTCTTTAGTAATTATTTTTTGGTTTATGTTTTTCATTGATTCTTCAAATTCTCTCGTGTGGAGAACATCTTTTATAATATTCATTTTTGGTTTCATTTAATTGAATTTTAAAGGTGTCGAATTTCTTTAAATTCATCAACTATCTGAGATCTGAGAATGGATTTTTAAAGTGTTCGTGGGCGAAATTCGGATCTAATTAATGTATAAAACTTATGGTTTCAATAAATTAATGTAATTTTGATTTTCAGTGGTATTTGGTCAATATATATTTGAATTATAGGTTGTTTTATCATACTGCATATTATTTTATTTATAATCATAATAGGTCTAAGTTTATATAGAAATGCCGTATATTTATAGTCGATTTTGATTCTAATAATAAATTTCATTTAATATTTTATAATACGGCAAAATTTATAAAATTATTGATTGTTTTTAAATTGAAGTAGTTTTGAATAATACCTGCAAAGATATGCTTCCATAGAGTTTTCTTTTATTGCTGGTCAATAAATATTATTTTTAACTTGTTAATGTGAAGAATAAATGTTGTTATGTAGATTTAAAAATCACATTAAAATTTTCTATATATAAAATAGAGATCAACTTTTTATTTATTAAAATTTATTTGAGGGTAAAGTGATTTTTAGCTATTTTAATTTTTTCAAAAATACTTATGTCTGTTCTATAGAATATATTTACTCAATACTTCTTTCTGTCTCATCATCATTAAAATCTTTCTAACGGCATCTTTCCTTTCGAGAAATACCTTTTTATCTATTATTTCTGTAAAATCCCCTTATAAATATAATCAAATTATACGTTAATTTTAGCATAAAATTTATGTATTCGTAGACAATATATGAATTAAAAGCTGTCATGCAGATACGACTATTTTTATTAGATAACTTATCCAGCTCCGTTTGTTTTAGCGCTATATATACAAATAAAAAAATTTAGTCCGTGCATGTGATTTTATTGTTATATATTAATCCTACGAAATATACCAATATGATTGAAGAAAAATTTTTGAATATAAAAGTCTTGAAAGAAATTTTTTTTGGATAATTAGGTGGAAACAAGTATTGAAAGATTTAGTTCTAATTATAATTTTAGTTTTGCTTGAACAAATTAAATAGCTAAAATCAACTTAAACCATAAATAAACATATTTATAGAATGAAGAAACACCATGAATTTAACAAAAAATCGGGTAATGCGCAATTTTAATCTTTATTAAAAATATATATGTGTAACTTTAAGAATTCTATTTGATTTTATCTATGATTTGTGCCATTAATTTGGCCTATGGAATCATATAGACATTATATTTTATATTATTTTAATTTTATATTCATCTTTTAAAATATTTTCATGAATTTCATGTGTGTAATGCAAATTTGGGGTATTTTTGTCCTCTACAAGGAAAAATAATTTAAATTTATTCTTTGCATATCTTTTTATTATGGGCAAAACTTGGTATTGTATTTTATGATTTTCTCTTAAAGCATAACGTGATCGATTTCCCATGGACAAGTCATAACTATAATTTTGAATGTATTTTCTTATCTTCCATATTATTCGATACCTCTCCTTCTTCAAAACCTATTAGTTCAAACGTTTTCCGTAATACCATAGCTTAAAAGTAGCCTCAATCTGGTTTCTGACTTCGAATCTAATGTGATCTGGTTGTTAATTATTGATATTCAAAATTATTATCTTAAATTCTAAACCCCTTATTGATGTTGCTTTTGAAGTTTTATTTGGCTTGATTTATTAATATTTAATACAACCGAAATTATCATAAGATATTGATAAAATAAAAAATATAAATATTTATCAAGATAGTCTTCACGCGAGTATCATTTTATGATTGTTGAATTTTTCTTTTTATTTATCTCCGTATGTTTTTTATCTTACGAAAATTAAAGAACTAAGATCTTTGCATGTCTTTTTTATAATTCCATTTCTTTTTATATTTTTTTAATAAAATTTTTCATATTTATTTGGAAAAATCGCTTCATTTAAATTATCACGAAAATTTGAATCTGCCGTATGAGAATTAAAGTTAGCACATTCAAAAAAATATAACTTATTTGACAATGTATTTTATAAAAAGGTATTCGTAGTATTATAATATCATCTTGATACGTTTAAAAACTATTGATAATTAATGCAATTATTTTGGAAATATATTTTATAAAATGTACTTTTTTATTTTACATATTAATCCTTATAAGCTTTAAAGCAATGCATTTATAAAGATGAAAGCTTGTAGTTTTATATTTCTCAAAAAAATACGAGATTAATCCCTTAGATTCTTTTTTTCCAGAAATATTGCATCGATCTTGTGCAAAGAAAGTTGATTTGTTCAAATAAGTATATTTTTAACTATTAATAATTTTTAAAGAATTTTATCGATTTATTACATATAATATAATAATTTATCAACTATTAATCATTCTTAATAGAATTTTATTGATTTTTTGCAAATAATATTGTATTTTATTGGTATTAGATTAATTTAATTTAGAAAATTGTATTTTTGCCTCTAATTCAACCTAATAGAAAATCTTTATGGTTTTCTTCTTGTGGGTAATTTGTATGTGATGCATTAATCATCATGTTTCATTGTTTCAATCCATTTATATAATTTATTTTTCTATGTTAAGACTATTTCTCTACCCATAATTTGCCTTTTAAGATGCTTTTTTTGCAAAGAACGCCTGTAAATTTTATACCATAAAAAATACTTTGAACATCTTTTCCATTTAAAAATCAATTCTATAAGATTTATTATTGGTTCTAAATTTATGCTGTAATTTTAATTTTTGTTCTCGAGTAAAACTTGCTTCATTTCCCATACGCACAGTGCATGCATACTTTCGGCTATCTATCCTCTCGTAAGCAATATTCAATACCTCTCTTCCTTTCAAGACCTATTAATTCATGATTTTTTCTCAATTCTAAGGTTTGTATGTATGCCTCAATATGGTTCGTGACTCCGAGGTACCATAGGTATCATGGATTCTATTATAAATTAAATAGATTATAATATATATATTTTTTAGCATTATCTGATATTTAATAAATTAAAAATAATTCATTGTGTTGAATTTATGTTAAGATAAGTAAAGGAAAGTCATTTTTATATCCCAACCCGTAGAAATAAAAAAAAATCAGAATAGATAACTTTAAAGAATGCACGTTTAAAATTTATATTAGTAATAGCAATAATCCATATGTCTTAATATGGGATGATGTGATCCCAAAAATACTAAAGCCATATATTAAAGATCCAGCGATCTCAACTTAAACACGAACATTAGGATTTAGAAAGGGGCTTAAATTGAAAATTCTTGAACGTATAAGATGCGTGAGGAATATTATAAAGATAGAGGGGCTTTAAAAGGTATATAAACACATCTTTTCATAGGGAAATCTTAATTTTTGCTCGAACAAATATAAAAGTTGAATGAAATTAAATCACAAATAAAAAGGTAATTTACTAATGAAAAGTTTGAAATAATAAAAAATTCAATCTTTAACAATTAAGTAATTCCTATGCTTAATGCGTGAAATTATTTATTTTATTCGATCGAAGCTTAAAATTAACCATTAAGTTTTTCAAAAAGTAAGTTTTACTTAAACTTTAAAATGAATAAAAAAAGGCCCGATTTTTATAGTAATTTAAGAGCAAAGGCGAAAATAAGCCCGATTTCTTGTTACATAAATAAAAGACAGTTGCCTGGAAATGGTCTGTGTGGTTTTTGCACGAAACCGATTTCACCAATGATCTTTTAAGCTACAAAATATAGAATTGATGGTTATAACCATAGTTGTATGAATTACACCTGTGATAAATACAAAAACTACAAATCTACCATAAAATATATGTGGCTAAGTAAATTTAAAATATACATCAGGACATAGTTAAAATTTCTGTTCTAATATTCAAAAAACCCCATCAGCAAAGAACTATATGAATTTTTTGCATGCACCAAAGATTCGTATCTTTTTAATAATTGCGGTCAAAAAACTAATAATGAAACAAAATAGCAAGAATATAGTAAGAATATGAGGGCCTGGCTGGATTATCCAGGCCGATGATTTAGTTCTTATCCACAGAGTTAAATCTTATTTATGAAGAGGGCCAAACAGATAAAACTTGATCCTTGGCTATTTTAGACACGGGTAAATCCCATAGAAAAAATCATTTTTTAAATTTGTATCGAATAT
This sequence comes from Rhyacophila brunnea, assembly GCF_057557595.1. Lineage (NCBI taxonomy): Eukaryota > Metazoa > Arthropoda > Insecta > Trichoptera > Rhyacophilidae > Rhyacophila > Rhyacophila brunnea. The sequence goes on along the minus strand of NW_028232764.1, from coordinate 1,113,608 downwards.
AACCAAAGCAGGATTAATGAATTTCATAAGAGTGTGGCCAGAGTCGGTTCAGTAATATATTGCAGAATGAAAAGATTATAATGATATAGCATTAAATGTCTTCGAACACCATAGGATCACACTTATATAATTTTTTAGATTCAGATTTTTATTCGATGCTCAAAATTTGAGGCATCCAACAACGAGCTGAAATGCTGGTTTTAAAAATAGAAGGTGTAAAAAAGGAGCATAGAGACAAATTTTTGGATGACCTTATGTTTATTTATCATAATACAGGCTGGGTATTTTAATCTCCACTTGACTTAATTATAAGTTTATATGAACTCTCTTGTATTTAAGTCTAATGTTATATCAATTTTCATACTATATTCCAATAATTCTACTAAATATTTTATAAATACGATTACGGGGGTATTTATCTATTGACCCGGTTTTCTCATGATAAACTGAAGTTATGTATATTTTTTTAAAATTGTGAATTTTAGTCAAAATCGCAATTAAAAAATATTTTATATCATTATTTTTTGCGTTTTTTTCTTAAATTGCAATTTTGCGGATATTGAACGTATTATTAAATTTCTAATTCTTAAAGGGTGGGATATTTTAAAAAACTTCATTTCTATAGCACTTTACTATGTAAAAGAAAACTAAAGTAGACATAAAAAATACATAAAAAATAATGAAAAGTATTTATTATTTATGGCTTCTATTCTTAAACCTATGATGGTATAAATCATTTTAGAAGCCATAAGTTATTTTTTATTTATGGGTTAAGTTTCTTTTTATCAATTATATCTATTTAGACGTGATCAGCCTATTGAGAATATTGTACAAATCTTTAATGCATCTTTTGACACATTCCCATGATCTATCTTCATCAACTGCTCTTCTTCTCTCAAATGAGATAGTTTCAAGTGTCTTGTTAGAAGCTATATAAATTGAATTATATTATATCTTATTAATATTTAGCCCATCATTAATTATATTATATGATATTTAATGTCAACAAGAATATTCTTAGGCATAAATTTGGGATGGGGTGGTTATAAAATGCCATAAGTCGTATATTAAACAGACAAAACGCCAACTGAATCAGATGCATATTCACAAACAGTAGAATTGAAGAAAACACTTGAGATAATAAGTCAGAGAGAAGAATATTTTAAAGATGATTTTAGGTGGAAATAAGTATCTGCCGAATCTGCTCAGTAAGCACTCTAAATTTTTGCTTGAACAACTATAAAAATCTAATTGATACATAAATAAAAATATATTTGTATTTTATAAGTTGCGTATTAAAGATTCGGGAAGACCAACCGAAGCTGAATCATATGCACAAACAATCGGATTGTGAAGTGCGCTTGAATTAATATCACTGTAAAAGAGAATATATATAGGAAAGTTTTAAAAATTTTAAGATGGAAAAAAATTCTGGAACTATCTTTTATCTTATTCTATGGAGAAATCTAAAACATAGCTTGGTTGAAAAAGAGCAAAAAATTATAGCATAAAAATATTTCATAAATAAAAAATAAATTATTTTATTGATACAGAACTAAAATATTTTTCTTATCTTAGGATTGACATAAGTCTTACCGAATCTATTCTATGGAGAAATCTAAAACATAGCTTGGTTGAAGAAAAGCAAAAAATTATTGCATGAATATATTTCATAAATAAAAAATAAACGATTTTAATGATATAAAATCATGAACTAAAATATTGTTCATATGTATTTTAAATAATTTTTTATAAAATAATTTGTTATGTAGTGATTAAAGAATCAAATGTTGTATCTCAAGACAATATGAAGCATTACATTAATCCTTTTAGCACCAAAAAACAATAATAGAAAGAATCGCTAAAAAAAATAGCAAGATATTATAAAAATAGGGATCTCTATAAATTAAAAAATAAATTACCCTCTTAGAATGGCAAAGGCGATTGAAGAGCAGTACCAGAAGAAAACCCCGATTGAGCATATTCTTCTTCGTCCCGATACATATATTGGCTCAGTTGAGCAAGATACACAGTCACTATATGTACTTGAATCAAATACCGACGGGAGTGTTCGGATAGTGAACAAGGAAGTTGCATACGTTCCTGGACTATACAAGATCTTCGATGAGATACTGGTGAATGCAGCCGACAACAAGATACGAGATCCCACGATGACATATATGAAGGTGGTTATTGATGCTAGTCGCAATTTCATTTCAGTTGAAAATGATGGTAAAGGAATACCAATAGTTCTGCATAAGAAGGAGAAGGTTTACATACCCGAGCTTATATTTGGGCAGTTGCTTACGAGTTCGAATTATGATGATAAAGAGAAAAAGGTAACTGGTGGTAGGAATGGTTATGGAGCTAAGTTGTGTAATATATTTAGTGATGAATTTATTGTTGAGACACAAAGTGATGGAAAGCACTATCGCCAAGTTTTCAAGAAGAATATGAGTTATAAGGAGGAGCCCGAAATAGGAAGCCCTATTGGAAGAAGAAAGTTCGAGTTTACACGAATTTCATTTAGACCAGATTTGAAGCGTTTTAAAATGGAGTGTTTGGATGATGGAATAGTTTCTTTGATGAACAAGCGGGTTTATGATATGGCGGGTGTTGTTAGTGGTGTACGTGTTTATCTTAATGGAGATCTTCTTGATATTACAGGATTTCCAGATTATTGTAAGTTATACTTTTATGAAGATCCAGAAGTTGTTCCTAATATTAATTTTAATGGAAACAAACTTGATATTAATGATGGTATGCTTTTGAAATCGAATGGAATAGATGATTTTGATGCAGATTCGCAGAACATGGGCCAGCCTTCAAAAAAAGTTAAAAAGAGTCGGGCTGGTAAAGATTCAAAGAAACCCGGGATCGGTAAATTAGCTTCAGGTGGACAGTTCACACATGCTGTTATAAATGAAAGATGGGAGGTTTTTTTCACCACCACAAATGAGCAGTTTTCACAAGTGTCTTTTGTTAATTCAATATGTACCTCAAAAGGGGGAACACATGTGAACCACGTCCTTGATCAAATTGTTCAGGCCACCATAGAACAAATAAAAAAGAAGGAAAAGAAATTGTCTATCAAGCCGCATCAAGTTAAAAGCAACATTTTCATTTTTATTAATTGCCTCATTGAAAATCCTGCCTTTGACTCACAAACAAAAGAAAATCTAACTCTTAATGTCAAGAATTTTGGTTCTAAGTGTGACCCTATGGAAAGTTTTTTAAAAAATATACTCAGTGATAGTAATTTTATAGAAAACGTCGTTGGTCATGCAAAGGCAAAAGAAAGAGCTATGCTAAAGGCAACTGATGGTGGGAAACAAAAAAGAATTACTGGATTAGACAAACTGATCGACGCTAATCGTGTTGCCACGAAAGAAAGCTCAAAATGCACTTTGATTTTGACAGAAGGTGATTCGGCTTTAACACTAGCAGTTGCAGGGCTTTCTGTTATTGGAAAAGATTATTATGGAGCTTTTCCCCTTAGAGGAAAATTCTTGAATGTAAGAGACGCACCAGCGCAATCGATAAAAGAGAGTAAGGAAATAAAGAATCTTAAAATGATTCTCGGTCTTCAACAAGGAAAGGTTTATGAAGACACTAATAGTCTCAGATATGGACATGTTATGATCATGACGGATCAAGATCATGATGGGTCCCATATTAAAGGGCTATTGATAAATTTCTTTGAGTATTTTTTCCCTAGTCTTCTGAAAATAAATGGCTTTCTAAAAGAATTCATCACCCCAATTATTAGAGCATCAAAAAGTGGCGTATCCGGAACTATTGATTTTTTCACCCTTCCTGAATACTACACATGGCAGCAAGAAACACCTAATGCACATACATATACAATCAAATATTATAAGGGGTTAGGTACAAGTACCCACGAGGATGCTATTTATTATTTTTCAGATTTAGATCGGCACGTAAAAGATTTCACACCTTTGAGTCTCGGTGATTCAGAACACATCAATCTCGCATTTAACAAGAAAAGGGCAGATTCTCGAAAGACGTGGCTCAAAAACTTTGTTCCTGGTACGTTTCTCGATAGTACATCTTCGAATATAAATATTACCGATTTTATCAATAGAGAGTTGATTCTTTTTTCTATGGCTGACAATATTCGATCGATCCCTTGTGTAATTGATGGATTTAAGCCGGGTCAACGAAAGATCTTATATACTATGTTGGCAAAAAACTTAGTGAATGAAATAAAGGTATCACAACTTTCTGCAAAGGTGGCTGAATTTGCCGCATACCACCACGGAGAAGTCAGTTTATGTGCCTCAATTATTAATCTGGCCCAAAATTTTGTAGGAAGCAACAATATAAACCTATTGGACCCTAGAGGTCAATTTGGATCTAGACTACAAGGTGGGAAAGATGCCGCTAGTCCAAGATACATATATACCCGTCTCTCGAAAATAACGCCTTTTATATTCAGAAAAGAAGACACTAACATCCTTAATTATCTTGATGAAGAAAATCAAAAAGTTGAGCCTGAATATTATGTTCCGATTATTCCTATGGTTCTTGTAAACGGTGCGGAAGGAATCGGAACTGGATGGTCAACTAATATACCAAATTACGATGTTAATGATATTGTAAAGAACATCAGAAAACTTCTTCGGGGTGAACAAATGGAAAGAATGCATCCAAAATACAACTTCTTTGAGGGAACCATTGAGCCAATAAGCAATGTAGCGGTTAATAATTCTAGACCCGAAAATAATTTCACGATCAACAGTAATAATGACGATAGTACCGTAGATGGAAATGAGGTTATGAATAGATTGAATACTAATATTGAAATTGACACAAGCAATATAAATCCCTTAAATGAGCCTTTATTTACACCAGGGGGAACTTTAAGAGACACACGTTTTAAAGTAAAAGGCGAGTATGTGTTCTATAACAGCGGAGAAATTGAAATATCTGAACTTCCAGTGGGTCTATGGACTCAAACATTCATCGCATCTATGAATAAGCTATTAGAAGCTAAAATAATAACAGACTTCGTTGATCATAGCACGGTACACAAAGTATCCCTATCAATAATGCCCTCTTCAGAAGCAAAAAAAATAACAGCAAGAAACTACGAAGAAAAACTTAAACTAACATCACTAATAACTACAACGAATATGGTTTGCTTCGACCACAAAGGAATGATAAAAAAATACGATGGGCCAGAAGAAATCTTACAGGAATTTTACACTCTAAGACTCAAATTTTACACCGAAAGAAAAGAATATCTCCTCGACCAAACATATAAAGAAATAGTAAAAGCTGAGAATAAAATAAGATTCATAAAAGAAGTTGTAGAAGGAACTCTGATTATTATAAAACGTAAAAAGAAAGACATAGAAGAAGAACTCGAAAAAAAAGAATACGGAAAGCAAGAAAACTCATACGACTATCTTTTAAACATGCCAATCGTATCACTTACACTAGAAAGAATCGAAAAGCTCGCCAACGAAAGATTGGAACTTAAAAAACAATACAATACCTTATACGGAAAAACCAACAAAGATTTATGGAATGAAGATCTTGATGCATTTGAGAAGGAGTATGATATATTTCTTGAATCGATGCAAAAAGAAATCGACGGTAAAAAGCCATTTTCTAAAAAAAGGGCCCTAAAAAAAGTTAAACATGATGCTAATAAGAAAAATAAGGAAAAACCTCGTGAGGATAAAAAGGGTTCTAAAAAAGTTAAAGAAGATGCTAAGAAAGAGAATAAGAAAGAAAAATCTGGTAAGGATACCAAAAAAAGCAATAAAAAAGACAGTATTAAAAAGGATATTAAAATCGTTAAAGAAAAAGTGGCTGTTAAAAAAATAAAAGAAAAGAAAAAGCAAAATAACTTATCAAACTCCTCTGATGATGTCGTAGCAACAAGAAAGAAGTCTGCAAAAGCATGGGAAAAAATAGGATTTGAAATCGATAGCTCTTCAATTGAATAAAAGTTTCTATAAAATTAAATTTTTTTTTTCATGGCTTAATTATGATTATCATGTTATAATTTTGGATTTAATTTTCAAGCAATAACTTTTTGGTATGCCATAATCACATATTATATATTGCCTCAAACACCTTTTCTTGATTATTCTATTCACCTTTGTCTTGACCTATACTTCAAGGGTGTTCCATATTTATAAGATTCAGAATCTATACCTTTATTATGTTTAAAACATTAAGCTCCCACATTTTATATATTAATTTAGGAGCTATTTTTTATTTTAACTTTTCATTTTGCTCGTGAAAATTTTAGATTGCTCTTTATTAAGATTTTTTGACATCTTTTCAAACACATTATCATCATCCTTACAGTCTTCAACAATACATCTTATACGCTCAAGACTTATAGATTTGAGTGTTTTGGTTCCCAAAAAAAAAAATTTAATTATACTAATCATGAGATTAATCTGTAATGTTTGATATTTTCTATACTAATCACATTATAACACTCGAATTTTATTTGTTGCAGCAAAAAACAAAAAAAGTATTAAATTTTTTTTTCTAATTCAAACTGATCATGAAATAGATAACGGAATTTTTCTAAAGCAAAAAAATAAAGTTTGATGTTTGAAATATTGACATATAATAAGTAATAAGATTTATGAACTATAATGCCCTATAAACATTAAAATATACATTTTTCCGTATTCGTAGTGTTTTAAAAAAATATTAATTTATCCAAGAAAAGGCAAACCTATTCAAAACAAAATTAAAATTAATTTCAAGCCTCTTTTGGCAGAAAAAAATGTTAATTTTATATATAGGAAAAACAGTTTTTCATTCTAGATGTTACATTCACGTCATAACTTGCGGCTTTACGTTAAAGAAAATTAGATTCATTTGTAAGAAATCACTTTACTAATTATAAGCTCTCTTCTGACTCTTAAGGTATATTAAACTGTCTTTTCAGCGTCACTACATCTTATATAATATTATTGAAAAATTATATTACTATTATTTTTGTGTTTATTATAAATTATATTACCTTTTGAGTTAAGACCTATTATATATTCTTTTTACGATTTTAAGATATATTTTATTGGATGTTATATTTTAACACCGTATAGATTTTTATTTATTATTGACATATAGTATAATATTTTATGTATGATAAATTTGTGTATTCGATTTTTAAGCATTATTGGGTCATCATATCATTCTATGAAAAAAAATCCTGTTCTTTTATCGTTGATTATGATATTTCCGCCAGTATAATATCTATTTGATCGTAGAACAGCATTTTATAGTCTTTTTGTACCTTTAAGGTTTATCTATGATGATTATCTAACATTTATAGTCATACTACATAACCTTTTTTATCTATTCGCATTGTTAAAACATACTTTTAAGGTTTATTTTTCTAACATTTATAGTCACACTACATAAACTTTTTTATGTATTCGCATTGTTAAAACATACTTTCAAGGTTTATTTTTCTAACGTTTATAGTCACACTACATAACCTTTTTTTATCTATTCCGATTGTTAAAATTATTGTCACATAATGCGATAATTACCTTACTCTACTTAATGTAAAAAAGGATGAAACTGTAACATTAATATGGTATAGTCGCATGAAAAATATATGTTAAGTGATTATTATTTTAATCGATTAAATTTAGCCTTTAATCGCCCCCAAAGGCTTAATCACATGAATAGAAGAAGTCTAGCTCTTATAAAATCTATAATAAGCAGAATTTTTCTTTAAAATTCAGTTTACTAGCACTTTAAAAAAAGTACCAACCTATTTTTAATTACTTGGAATCTAGATTGTTTCATTAAAAATAATTAGTATAGCTACTTTATAAAAAAAGAAGCCAAACTTTATGCCAAAAAACGAGAAAAAAATTAATTTTTTCATTTTCTGACATAGTATATTTATTTAAGAAATGAATACTTTGTCTTGGCTTTGACTTATATATTGATTTAGTATACACAGTATCTAAGGTTACATTAAATAAATCATATAAAACAAATCTTTTTTTTAAAAATGTGAAAGCACTTGAAATATCTAAGCAATCTTTTTGGCGATGTAAATGCGTGAAAAATAATTTTCCTTTTTTTTCTATGGAATCTGAACCGAATAAATTGGAAGAAAAAAATGGTTTTGTTGGTTTTTATCGATTTATGGATAAAAAATATATCTTATGAAATATGGATAGCAATAGAAAATTATAAGATTTCATTATTTGTTTTTATGTGTGCGAATTGGCTTAACTATATAAAAATCTCGGATTTTTGTTAGCCATTGGTAAATTTTTTTATTATGTATGTCAAATTAGAAAAATCTTGATTTTATATTTTGAAAGGCGTTAAATTTTTTTAAACAGGTAATTCCCGCATTTGTAGTTTCTAGATTGTTTAAATCAAGGAAGATGACTCGATACTTTTAAAACTGTTTAATAATAAATTGTACCGGCGAATATTAAACAAGATCTAATGATTTAACAATAATAATATGTGAATTTTATACAAACATAAATATGAAATCAGTAACCTAAAATATTTTTCTTAAAAATCGTTCTAAGAATATTTTAAAAGTACATGGCACAATACAAACATTTTAGGGAAAATAAAACACACATAAAGTTTTATTTATTGAATTTATGTATGTAAAGACATAAACTTGTAAATTTTGAATTCCCTTTAATATTCATTTATTTAGTCCTAAACAAATAAAAATAGATTTACAAAAAATTCTTTTGCAAAACACTATCTTTTACCCACATGTTCTTTTTTTTTTGTAAATTAGCAGACAAGAATGTTGCGTATTTTTACTAAGCCATAAATCCAATCACCTTATTAATCTCGTAATAAAAAAAGTTATGGCCTTGGTTACAATTGATCTAAATTACTACCATTAGGCAGCTTCTTTTAAGCATATATACGATATTTAGTTTTGACATAAATGTTTGTTTAACTTGGATTTTTAAAGACTAAAATTGAGAATGAAAAATATAGGAAGTATGACATCTTGGCAAATGAACTTGGTTTAATATACAAATGTAAAACAAGGATGATACCATATGTAATGACTTGGGATAGGTGGTTACAAAATTCCATAAAAAATATGTTAGGGAGTTAAAAATCCCGGACGAGTTTTAAACATACATACAAGCTCTTACACTTCGCAAGACACTTGAACTCATCTCATTGAAGAGAAGAGATGCAGTCGATCGAGATAGATTAGGGGAAGGTGTCAAAAGATGCATCAAGGAGTTTTGCAATATTCCCAATGGGCTGACTACGTCATAATAGATGGAATCGACAAAAAAAATAACCCATAAATAAAAAATTTATATTTGAATTTTAAAAGATCGAATTAGCACTACATCAGACTTATACAAAGCAAAAAAAACATTGCACAAAAAAAGACTTGTTACACTTAAAAATAATATTATTTATCACATAAAGGTTGTATATAAATTTAAAATCAAAATAGTATCATAATTACATTTAAAATTGCTGTCTAAATATCTTTGCCTCAATCTTTCCATTTTATACAATTTATGGAAAAAAAGATTGATGATTTTAATCCGAAAACACGATTAGGATCTCCTCAACGGAGAAAAATATCACATCATACCGTTAATGGTTTTTATTACCTGCCCTTGCGTTTAGAATCGAGTCAAATGATTTAGGCGCCTTAATAAAGTATATGTTATAAACCGAAAGCTTTCTTTCACTGTGGGCCAGCCCAATAGTGTTTGTTGTATCCTTTGTAGCTATTCAAGCCTCTAATTATCTCATATGAAGATTATAGGCAAATATTTACACCACTCATCTATCACTTTTGGCTAAAAAATATCAAATATTAAATAATAAGTTGTGCTGATTTTATTGAATTTTTAGTCATTCTAATAGAATAATAAAAATAACTTGTTTTAATTTTTATAATACACATATTATAATAAAGAAGTGAAATTCATTTCATGGACTTTTACACCCTTATTAAGCTTAGTAATAATATATAATCTATTTAAGTTTGCTATTTTCTTTATTTTGTAATTCGTCTAAATTGATTTCTTATATGTATAGATGTAAAATAAAAAATCATGTTAAATACGACAAAAAAACAGATAGAGATTTCTAAACTAGTCATTAAAAGACTTATAAATACAGTAAATCGATTAAACTCAAAGATAACCATAAAGAAGTATTCTTCAAAAAGACTAAACATCACGCAAACTCTATCCCCAAATTTTTTTTTGCAGAGAAATTGATTTTAGTAATAATAACAAATAAAACTAAAGAGTAATTTTGGTGGCAAAATATAGTTTCTAAAAAACCAATTGAAAAAAATAAAAAATTGTTAATAAAACAATAAAAACCCGCGGAAAGAATATTTTAAGGTGTATTTTATAACATTTAACACTCTTATTGATGACAAACTATAATATAATATATTTTATTACGCCCATAAAATAAGGTATTTATAACTATAATATAAATTGTTCATTTTTGTTATAATTCCCACTCCCCTTAATTTATAACATATATTAAACTAAGGAGAAATAAGAGTTGTATTTAACTTTATATAAATGAATTTAAAATATGCTTTGTTTATTGAATTAATGCATACTTATTTATGTTACATATTAATTATATTTTCTTTGGGCTTTTGCACGAAATTTCATTTATCAAATATTGCCTTGGGAAATTTTACTGCTCGGAATTCAAAGTAAATATTTGGGCCCGTTATTTTCCATTTTCTCTATATCATTATTTAAATGCTAATTTTTTTTGATTACAATGTTTTGTTAAGATCATTAAATATTGTCTTGAAAGAATTAATATCAATCGCAAGTTATGTTAAAAAATTCGGATTTTTATTTTACTCTATTTTTTTATAATCTTATTACTAAATTATCTTTCTATAAAATGTTTTATTCTCATTTATTTCATTTATTAATTTTATGCAACATATTTTACTCTTAAAAGCATTGTATCACAAAAAAATATGATTTTAGTTTTCAGTAGATATATTATTTCCACGGGGAATCATCGGTATTTTACCAATGATTTTATAAATTTTTTTTTATTTTTGTCATTTCGATTTGTAGATGATTATTAAATCAAAGAAGAATGTATTTTTAATGTTATAACTGTAAATGACAAATTTAATCCAAGAGTTAATATTTTTTTTGTTTATTGTTCTTGACTACCTTTTTCATTTTATAAATTATTCATGGTTTAATAAATTCGAATTTCTTTCGCTAAAAATTTTATAAGCTATGCAATACCAAGAAAGAAGATTTCATCTTGAATTTTTATTATAGTAAAATTTGGGTCTGCGCTGAAATCTCATTAGAATTAATTTTATTTATACAAAGAAAATTTTAAAGCATAATTGAACAATAAAATATAATAATTCAAAATTACAGACCTCTTTTATATAAATAAAAGAAAAAAATACAATTTAAATAATAATTTTGGGCTAAATAAACATCTCATTGGTAAATAAATAAATACAATAAAATAACAGGTACAAACAAGAGCACATTGTTTCACCTTTATAGAATCCGTAAATAGGAATGTATATAATACCAATATCTAACCACTAATGGGACTTAAGCTTATATATTAAGTTAAAATATATTTTAATGTGATATTTAATTTATTTAAACAAATGAAACTACTAATTGGTTTTTGGCTTAAATATTAAAATTTTAAACGATCAGGTACAATTGGAAATTCAAGAAAAAAAATGCGAAATATGCTTTAAAACTTGAGTTTTAGGATTTCATTGGGAATATATTAGATCACTAGATATAGTGTGTGCTCTTTTTTTTCTTAAAAACATTTATATAACATAATCTGAGCAGTTAAATCATTTTAAGATTTTTTTATTCAATACATACAGCATTTTTTTGTTTTATATCTAGTAATATCGTAATCTAGACACTATCATATCATACATAAATGTATTAATGATTTTAAAATTTATAAACGACATATAAATATTTTTCAATTTATGCTTTAGCTTTATAAATTTTCTTATACCTTTATTATAATCAACTGTGTCATTTTATTTTTAATTTATTTTGATAAAATATTCGAAAATAGTAAAATTACACGGGGGAGGGGGTTTTATGTTGATATAAAGTATTAGTGTAGCAAAGAATACCGGGAATCGCTGCTATAAAAAATAGAAATGTAAATTGGTAAATTTGAAAAACCGATTTTATTCTAGTTTTGGCTTTACTTTTTCTACAATTCTGATAATTACGTTTTACTTAGTTAAATATATTATATTTACGAATTGTATCTTACTTTTTTATGTTATTTATCAAGGGCGCAAATATTTTTAAATTATCCACTTGTGAATTTAACAATGCAAAAAAAATTATCCAGATTTTATATATTTGACGAAATATAGGCGAAATTGATTAGCCCTTGTTAGAAAGGTGCGTAATATATATTTTAGAGCAAAAAAAATATGTCACACAATATCAACATTGTAAAAAAATTTTTTTTTATTTGCAAATTGATTATTTATTTTATAACGTGTGGAAACAAAATAAGTAAAATTATAATGTTAATAACCATAATTTGAAATGCTTCTGTTGGGCTCATTTTGTCTTAACCTATAACATTAAATGTACTAATAAAAGTAGAACCAAGACAATAAATGCACAAAATAAACATTAAAAATTATTTTTATTTTTTTCATAAATGAATTTCGCAGATATCACAGTGGGAATTAAATATTCGACGGTTCCATCATTCACTTATTTTGAAGTAATTAAGATCTTCTAGTAAATAAAAAATCTGCTAGATTCTATGGGTAATGTATTTCGTGCAAATATAATAAAAATTTAACATTAAAGTCTCTACTAATTAAATTTATCTTTGTCCCATAATATCTATAACATTAGTAAAAGTAAGAAAGTTATATCTGGGTAGGAGGTTTAATATCAGAAAAAAATAATAAAATAAAGGTTTTTTTTTGTAAAAAATCTGACATATAGTTAATTGGTCTTATTAAATCTTATTATAATATAGTTTTCAATTTTTATATTTAAAATATCCCAGAAAATAATAAAAGGGAATATTTCCAGGAAGCTATTTTGCTAAAACGGTAAATATAACATTTATTTTCCCTTATATAGCAATTTAATTCCCAAAAATATTGAAAAATCTTAATAATTCATATATTTTGTGACTAGTTTTCTATATATGATAACAAAGATCATTTATGAAATTACTTAAACTGGTGAACAAATAGCTTCTATTGTCAAAGATTTAACTAGATTTATCAAAAAAATTTCGCTTTGTTGAGAAATTGAACCATGAAGATATAATTATATATCTTTTATGGAGGTTAGGAGGTCATGTATTTTAAGCACATGATATCATTTCCAGGTAGTTTAATTACATTCCATAGTGTATTTTAATATCTAGAAAAGGATTTTGTTTCTTTAGACTACTATAAACATTGTAAAGTAATAAACTCGCTTGATGCGTAATAAAACTTGAATTTAAGAATGATTAAATTATGCTCAATCGATCACCAAAAGTTATTGTATATTCTTGGATAAAAAAATGGATAATTAAGTACATTTGACTCTTTTATACAGACAGTTTGTTCGGTACATCCGAAAATCCAATTTATTTAATATAAGATTCGTAGTGATATATTTTTGATACTTTAATATAAATCAAAGCCTGTTTATTTAAATATAAAATGTAATCCGATGAATTCATAAGAGTTAAATTGTATTTTTTAGTTTTGTTTTGTATACCTATGGTCACATATATTCATCATTTTAATTTAGATCAAGAGTATTGTAGATAAAGCCAAGAATTTCTTTTTACTAGTGATTTAACTTAATATTAATTTAAGAATTCTTTTTTATCTTTTTAAATTTATAACAGTAACCTTTAGCTTTTAATTAAAGTAATTTAAAAATTTCATTAATATAATTTTATTCTCCTTTTTAAATTATATAAAGGGATTGAAGAGTCTTAAAGGAGTTTTTTTAATATAATGCAGAAAAAAATATTTGAAAGCTCTTACACAAACATTAAAATTTATTTGATTGCAATTCATTTGAAATATTTATGATAAATCAAGGAAATTCGTTCGAAAGCTCTGGTAATCATATAATTTATTCATAAGCTATATATTCTAAACGTAGAAAAAGATATGAAATCTCTATCATAAATCAAGAAATTTTCCCCAATTTATAAACAATTAAAATTCCTTTGAAATTTCTTTTTTAAATCATTAAAATTAATTTTGAGCACCATATATTGAATCAATAAAAAATTATGCTTAAATAAAGCATTAGATTTATTTAGCGCTATATATTAAATCATCTAAAAATTAAGATTAAATAAAACATTAAAATTTATTTAGAACACCATATATTAAATCAAGAGAAAATAATGCTTTATAAAACATTCAAATTTATTTAAAACGCCATATATTATATCGAGAAAATCTTCTTTTATTTTTATAAATCATTTATAAGCATACAGTCTAAACCAAGAAATTTTATTTGAAAACTGTGCCGCCACTTGAATACATTTTATCGATATTCTCCATAAGCATCCCAATATTTATAAAGCTTTTTCTAACACGATCCATTTTAGAACACATTTCAAGAATGCCTTCTTCCATAGAACAGATTTTAGAATCGATCTTGTTGAAGCCCATATCTGATGAAATTTTATCGAACATTAGAAAAGGGTCAGATCAATGAATGGAAAACAATGTACATTGATTATGTTGGTCTGAAGAAACTAATAAAGACTGATAAAAAGAAATTTCATAAAGAAATATTGAAAAATGTTAGTAAAGTAAATGATTTTTATCTTGAGAAAGAAAAAGAGATTATGTATTTGAAAGAAAATTTCTTCTGTCATGTTAGAGGCGAAGAAATTGCTGAAAAGATCCATAATGATGATTTGAATAAGAATTTTGAAACTGATGAAAATGTTTACGAAAATCAAAGCTTAGTTGAAATTTCTGAAAATGATATTAAAAAACCAAAAGATGGAAATGCTGTGAATGAAATACAGAAATCTGTACTTGTTTTTAATGATAAAGATCATTTGGGCTTTCAACAAAGTGTAATTACTGTTAAAGGACCAGCGAAAAAAGAATTTTCCTTGGAAGAAAGTGATCTTGATCGGTATTACGAAGAAAAAGATAAGATAAAAAAGGAAAGGGAAACCAAGGGTGAAATACCCGGTTTAAAATCTGCCATTTCCATAATAAAAACAACAAAAAAGAATAAACAATCTAGATGGTATAGAAATTTTAATATTGATCCGTTTGGAAGAATTGGCAGGCGGAATCGACAAAAAAAACTGTCGAAATTTATATTTGACTGCAACCAAATCAAAGAATATTCGCAGTTGAATTTTACCGGGTTCAAAAAAATTATTAAAAAATATGATAAAAATCATTCCGAAAATTTAACAACTACACTTCTTCCAAAAATAGAAAAAGAGTATTTTGTTACATCTAAAAGAATTGATAAAGTCATAAAAGAATCAAAGACCCTTTACCAAAAGTTATTTGCGGGGAATAACAAACGAAAAGCAAAGAAGGCATTTCGGAAAATTCTCAGAAGTGATAAACCAAATCAAGTAGCAAGCTTCTTTGGAGGCGCATTCCTCGCAATATCTTTATTCATATACCATCTTCTAGATTTCAGTAACTCTGAAAATTTGAAAGAAATTTTTATCGCCTTCAATCTTATATTTTACGGCGCTTTTTTATTTGGACTCTGCATGATAATTTTTCGAAAGCACTTTATAAACTATGAGTTTATTTTCGATTTCGACGTAGCTTCTAATGGGGATATCAACTCTTACATATTCTTGATATCAACGTTTTCATTTATTCACAACCTTATATTTTATTTTAAATTGAAGGGCTTGATTGATCTTACAGATCCAAATATATCCATAGCGATAAACTTTATTCTTTTGGTATTTCCTATGGATTTTTTCTATTATACATCACGATATTTTTTCTTAGGTGCGCTCACAAAAATTATATTCCCTTTTTTCGCTGTTGAATTCAGGCATTTCTACATTACGGACTGTCTTCTCAGCTTCGGATTCTGCTATAAATCAATAATAAAATACATAGATCCTGATGCTAATAAATTATGGTTTCTAGGAGTTAGCATTATTTTTCCTATTTATAGAACAATTCAATGTATAAAAAGACATTATAACTCGAAAAAGGGAATGAGCCACTGTTTAAACGCTGCAAAATACTTGACAAGCATCTTATTTATTATTTCCTGCTTTATAAACAAGCTGTATAACAATAATACTACTAAAACCATGAAATTTGGAATGGGTATACTATCTACTTTGTACTCCCTATACTGGGATATAGGAATAGACTGGGGCCTCCCAAGAACAAAAAGAATATTCCCTCTGCCATCATACTTTATGATTTGCCTTTTTAACATATTCTCAAGAATATTATGGACCGTGGATTTCATAGAACACAAATATGGATCATATATGTGCCTTTCTGAAGTCACTCGAAGATTCATGTGGACGATTCTTAGAGTGGAATGCGAACATCTAAATAACTGCAATAGATTAAAAGCACTTTCCTCAATGAAATTGTCTGATCTTTTTTATAAAAAGGATCACAACTATGGCGATGATGGTGAATCCGTTTATACAATAAACGATGATCAAAGTAACGAAGCAGGCTTAAAAATATGATTAAATAGCATTCACCTAAAATCTAGCCAAAAAACTTGGCACATATTAATTCAATATCAAATCTGGTTTTTAAATCTTGCACTATTTCCCAAAATAAAAAAAAATATTAAACTTACATATATTTTTTCGGTTAGTTTGAATTTTTAATAAAAATAGCTTTTTCGGTATTTCTTTTTGTAAATTTGATTTGAAGAAAATTCATTTGACATTATAGTGAAGTTAATTATCACATAATAGAAATAAAATAATTGAATTGTTCTTTAGACCCATCACACTGTCTTCGGGGTAAATTCCTTCGTAAAAAACTTGTATTTTAAAAATTTAATTAATACAATCAAATTTTTATATTTCTAGCCATTTTTTTATATTTATATTATGTTAAAATTTTACCATGTAAAATAACTAACATTGGAGTAGTATTCTTCAGTTAACTCTAAAAGATAAAATAAAACGAAAGTCTTGCGTTCTCTATAATAAAGGCCTTGAAGTAATGTGGTGTACAACACCCGCGTGATAGATCAATAAAGCATTACAGGAGGTTTTTTTGCTCTTTTTAGCTAATTATTGGAAGCCTAGAGTCTGAAAGATGAAAGAAATTTTAATATAAGTGCTGTAATATTTTGCTAAAATATGTAAAAACGAAATTTCATACAATTAAATTCTCATATTTTCTAAAAATAATTATTGTTATATTTAGTTAAAATATTAACCTGTAACTCAATCATCATTGAAACAAATGACCAGTAGGTTTCAATGCACAAAAAAAGCAAGAATAATATAAATAAATCAATACGTCGATCAGAAAACTAAGAAATATAATTTTTTAATGGAAAAAATATTTATGGCTATATTACATAAAATATGCAATTTTTTATTTCACAAGATACAATGCCTGAAAATTCGAATTAAATAAATAGTGAAGACAATTCAACAAGTCTAACTAGCACATATTTCATATAAAATATACATTGTGCGTTTTAAAAGAACTTAATAAAGATTTTTTTGCGTTCAAATGCTAATTTTATTCAAAAATTAATATTTTTATGAACGAATGTATCCAGCATATAATGATATTATACAATTAAAAAACGATGCATGATAAAAATTATCGGGAACGCACATAAACAGTTTTTTCATCAATATTTAATGAATTTAACATATGGAACATCGAACTGCATTTTAAATACATAAAAACTGAATATCAAACTTCAAAGGGTTTTGTAATAAAACATCTGTCTTTAATTTATTGATTCTTTACAAGTGCTCATAATATATAATGTCTATGTTATAAATCAGTTTTTTTGTAAAAATAAAAAAATATAAGTTTAGGTTGCATATCTTATTGAACAGAATATGAGAAATAGAATGAAAGTTTTGAAGTATATGTTCCCTAAATATTTAAATTCAATTTATAAACAGGATATATAAGTTTTTGTGATTATTAAATGCAAAATAACCTATTTTATGCATAGAATCTTTTCAAAAAAAGGAAATTAATTCATTTTTAACAATGGTTTGTATGGTACAAACTTAATCTCAATAGCATAAAATAGCGTAAACTATGTGTAACAAAAATAATGGCTAAAAAAACATAAAGAAAAAAAAGAAAACAATTAAAATTAAATTGCAAAAATAGCAACTAAATGGATTTAAGAAAATGAATTGAATTCATACTCTATAGCCCAAAATAATATAAGAAAGCTTACAGAAAAGGTTAAATTTTCTTCTAAATTATTTTATGGTACGAAACATATACAGAATCATTGCGAATACTATAGAACATAAATATTACATAGGAATGAACATTAGAGTAAATAAAGTCACAAATTTAATTATTTTAAGCAATCCTAATCAAATCATAATAATAAAATAATGTGATATGCATCTACAATAATATATTTAATTGTCATAAAAATATCACGAGAAGAATATTATTTAAATAAAATATAAATATAGCTTTTGGGCATGTGCCAAATATGATAAAATAAGCATAAATTTTGTTTTGAAATCTTGCAAAACCTTAGAGGGTTCCATACGGCATCAAATCATACATGTTTGTCCATAAAAGTTATATTTTTAATTTATTTTTTGAATAGTTGGATTTTACTACACTTTTCAACCAAGCAAAACTTTAGATAACTTTATAGGGCAGTTAATAACACATATTTATGAATTTATTTTTGGTTTAACTTGATTTATTACACCAAAAATCCAAGCATCTTTTATAGGTTTTTTTAAACCAGACTAAAATTACGCTTATTTCCATGAAATTCTCATCAAAATATATATATTCTTCCATTTTCAAGACATAAAATCGATTGTTTTACAATTCTAATGTTCGAACGCATGGCTCTGCTTCCGCAAAATTGCTAACCCTTCAATATAAAACACAATATACAATAATAAATAAAAATTATGATAAATAATACACACAGTAAACAGATATCTTAGAAAAAAAGAATATAAGAAAAATACAATATGATCCACATGCTTTTCGCGATCACATAAATCAAACTATAATTTTATACACGTAAAATTATATGTGAAAAATAATTAAACAAGACCACATTAGTATTTTTGAGTAATTTACTTTATTTTAGAATTATATAATTCTTTACATTGTTCCATTTAATAACTGATATTACACACGAATATAAAAACAACTGAAAATTAACCATAAGAAATATTTATTGCTCTATTTATATTGATATTCTCATATTTCATGTGATAGTATGATATTCTCACAAAAGATCATAAGTCTCATATCAAGGAATAGGTGATGAAAACGAAAGTGGGAGCATATACACAAACAATACTATTGAGAAAAATACCAGAATATATAAGTCTTTAGCACGAAATATGCATTGAGAAAGACTGTAAGAATGATGTGCTTGAAAAATGTATACAGTAAATCTTGATAAAGAGAAATCTAAGTTTTGCGCGAGCAAAATGAAAAGTTTTAAAAAAATAGTCCTTAAATAAATATTTGGTTATTTTTTATTTATATTCATGTACCTGAAAGAAATCGAACTCACAAACCAAATCGAGACATACTTATAAACTATAGAATTGATGTAAACCCACGAACTAATATGTATAGAGGAGAAGAATGGGATCGAAGAAGATATAAGAGAAGAGGGTGTAGCCAAGAGTATATATATGATGTGTCCACGGTAAATCAATTACGTTATGCTTGAAAAGAAATTCAAAAATTATAATGTCAAAATTGTTCCATTGATAAAAAGATAATTATTTGCACATTTAATGTATACATGTAAATTCACACCCCACTTATAAATATTTACTAGGTTTAACTTGAAAATCTTTTACCCTATACAACACGAAAACCGATATTTAAATATATTTTGGTTTATTATTGCTTTTTTATATGCTTTGATGTTTTATATGGTGCAGAAATTATTCATTTCAAGTTATCTACTATTTTATTGTATTCATTATAGTTCGTAAAATTTAAATTATTATGGAAATACCGCTAGATAACATTTATATGTGATTTTAAAATAAAAAAAGATATTTACATGAATTTTAATAAATTTTATTTTTGATTCGTTTAAATACCATTTAACCACAATGCTTGATATTAATATATCTTCATCAATAACACATTTTTTATTCCTATTTGTTTATTAAAGTTAAATTTTATTATTCATTTTTTATCTGGGCTATTAATTTTTCAATAGTAACTTATGTTTTATTATTATTCTCTACATGCATTTGATCATGCCATATGTCGTAACATAGGATTGAGTGGTAACACAATATCATAAAAAGTACCAGAAGAGCTCGAAATCACGACATATATTCAAACCATAGGATTGAGGAAAACCCTTGAAATATAGTTATTAAAAGAGTAGAAGTATCAAAGAAGATGTAAGAGAAAAGGATATAACCAAGAGCATATACAAAATGTGTATACCGGAAATCATCAAGTTAATTTTCAAGAAAAATCTAAAATTACGATACTAAAATTTACCCACAAATAAAATTATCTTTACTTTTTATTTTATTATATTATTCATATTAATAATTAATAACAGAAGTTGTGAATGAAAAATATATAAGCTATTCCATTTTGAGGTATGAACTTGCTTCAACATATAAATGTAAATAAATTTTGTATCATATGTAATGTCTTGGATTGTATTAGGGTGCTTACGAAATTACATAAAAAATATACTAAGGCGTTAAAAATACCAGATATATTAGAGGCATATATGCAAGCTATTAAACTTCCAAAGACAATTTAACTCGTATGATATAAGATAAGAACAACTGCTGATCAAGATAAATCAAGTTAAAATGCTAAATGATGCATTAATTTTTTTGCTATATTAACAATCGAAAAATCACACCGAAGTAAAGTAACTTGATCAAATGAAGAAACTTAGCCCCGAATTGAAACAAAATTAGATTATATTATAATTAACTATTTTCATATCCGGACCTATTTAAATGATGTTTTTTGACTTATTAGAAATAAAAAAGATTTTTGCTTGCTAATGATACTTTAAAATCATGTATTCGGAATTATAAAAATAATAGTCGTCTATTTATTATAAATCAAAAATATTATATATTATACTTTCATATTATAAATGAATTTGTGAATTTATCGAAAACACAGATATTATTTATTTGCATTAGTTACATTTTATAAAATCACATTACAATTTACCTTAAATAATAATGCTTTTGATGATATTCTTTTTTTAATATAGAAATACAGAGATTTTATCATATTCTTTATAGTTATAATGTTTTGAAATTGTATATTTCAAAAGTAAAAAACAAGTAGGATTATTTAGATCTCAGATACAGCAGGCTATAACAATGTGATTTTCTTTTTGTTTAATCATTTTAAATTTTTTTTAGGATATTTGTAGCGAGTTTCTGGATATAAAGCCAAATTCATTAAATTTTTTAAAATTAAATCGGTTTAAATATTTATTAATCGCGGCTAACGTTTTAAGGCAGGTGAATAGAGGGCGAAAACTCTCGCGATGAACAAATAAAAGAAAAATGATTTTTTTTTTGTTTTTTATATCATCATCAAAACAAATGTTTTAGCTGTATTTTATTGTTTTAGTACAAAAATACAAATATTCACTATGGTTAAAAATAGAAAATATTTTGCTGTTTTAAACAAAATTTTATTCTAGCATGTGATTATGACGAATTTCATATTATAACTAACTTAAATTGAATATTTTTGTGGATTTAATGTTTCTAATGTATCTTAAAATTTACAAATCAAAATAAATCACAGTAAAGATTGAGTTATATAACAATACACATAAGATATGATAAGAAACATTAAATAAATGCTTCAAGAAAGAAAGCATGCGAAAATGAAAATATTAATGAATAGGAAATAGCAAACCCGATCTACTTAAATGAGAAAAACCCGAGAACTGGAAATTTAATCAATTAAAAGGCATTGAAATATATTAATGGATATATACCAAAGAATGATTAAATTCCAATGACCCGTTATTTATGTAATTAGTAGGCTAAACAAATATATAAAAATCCGCTTTCAGGGAAAAAAATACATTTGATTAAACAGATTGTGTTTATTATTTTTAGTTATTACTAAAACACTATTAACTGAAGAAGTTTCGTAAAATAGTACATATATAATTCCAAAAGTATTTTTATACCATGGGTCGGCCAGAATGCTTGCTGTGTCTCTCATCACCAAGGCCAATTATTTACTTAATTTAGCGTTTCACCTATTCTTATACGTATATATTTCTGGTTGAACTTTTACAAGATACAACCATCACTTAATATTTATAACCCATAACCTATCATGCATCAAAATATATCCCTATCCAAGACATATGCATGCGCATCAGATGAATACTTATAAAAATACAACCATACACTCTATATTTTTTTTGACATCTAGAGAGCTCGTAGGTTATAACATAATATTAAGATTAAAAAGATCTAGAAATTTACTAGGTTTACATTCGATCGAAGATAATTTTGAAAAATATAATAGATAATATATTATATTCAAATTAATAAAAAAATATTTTTTTCAACATAAAATGCTAAGTCGTCGTTATTTCAAAAATGTAAATTGAAGTAAAAATAAAAAATATTTTCTCTGAGTTGTCCTATTTAGCGGTAATATAATAAAAAATGCAAGATACCTTAATAAATACAGCCATATAAACTAAATATTTTTGGCTATTAAATTTATTGGTAGCGATATTAGTCGTTTCATATATTCATGCAGCAAAAAAATAACAGTGATAAATATTTTGCTTTTGATCTCCTCGGGTATTAATTTGCCACCTATCAGCCAATTTATTTTACAATTTTTACCTTGATCATCATCTTATTTTATAAACATTGTTGAGTATTTTGTAAAGGCATCCATTAGCGAAAATCCATTAAATATAACTAAACCGGTATAATTATCCCGCAGTCAAAAAAAAATGTTGATAAATATGAACAGAGCCCAAAATACAATGATATATGTTCATATCTCTTAATCACGGCTATTTTATTATAATTTGTGAACAATAAATGCCTAGATAAACACATCTTTCAAAAAATATAATATTAAAGAGCATAAATTAAAGAAAAAGATGGTAAATTATTTTAGGATTTTTAACTTTTTGGGGGTAAGATAGGATAGTTTTTAGTAAATTTTTAATATTTTATGGATTTAGTTGTATTTCAGGAATTGAATGAGAAAATGTAATTTTTGGATAATTCAAACATATTTTTGGTCTGTTAATATTAAAATTATGATCAATTTTTATTCTGTAACTAGGGGATATGTACGTTATTTAGAATTAGAATTACACATAATCGGTCTCTTAAAACATGTTATATAAAATTTGACACATTTAAATCGCAGTTTATGTGTTTTATGCAGATAATGCTCGAAATTACATAATATTATTTAACATTTGAATGAAATATTTATGCAGCTTATAGAAACATTAGTCTTTGGGCTTTAGAGTTGGTTTATGGGGATATCATAAAATTTAAATTAAAAGAATTATTTAACACCTCTCTTGTTACGGAGTTAAAAATCCTGAACGAAGTAAAAGCATGCATGCAAGCTCTCACACTTCGCAAGGCACTTGAACTCATCTCATTTGACAAAAGAACAGCTGTTGATGAAGATAGATCAGGTGAGTGTGCCAAAAGATGCATCAAAGAGTTGTACAATGTTTCCAATGGGCTGAGTACGTCTCAATAGATGGAATTGATAAAAAGAAGAAACTTAACCCATAAATAAAAAACATACTAAGGTGTTACATATATCTTTATTATAACACAAAAAAATATTCATTTATATCACATTTTTTATTATTTGTAAATATCATTATTGATTTTAATCTATCCCAGATCTTTTAATCTATCATCTTAAAATTAATATATCATCTATGTAGGGCAAAAGTAAATTTTTATGCAAATTTAAAAAAAAATCAATTCTGATCCAAACATCTTGCTATGCAAAATACTTTAGTTATTTGGTATTAGAAATATTTAAGTATTTAATGTTGTGTTTCAAGTTTCTCCAAATGACGTATAAATAAGATAAAATTAGGTAGACCTTCATATAATCATGAAAAATCCACAATCATAAAACTTCGAAGTTTATCCATAAAATATGAAATGGGGTATAAAGAATCTTCACACAATATTATTTATTATGTTTTATTACATTATGACCGTTTTTATTCTTAGTTTTGACCCTAAAGCAATCAATATATTTGAGAATTTGCATTGTTACTGCTATTACAATTAAAATCAGATGTTCGACAGTATTTAAGACTTTATTATAGGCTTAAGATATGTTTGAAATATTAAACTTTTTATAATTTTCATTTTTTTTAGAAAACCATTATTTGGTTTCTATTATATAGATGTGATTTTTTCTTATGAATTTCTGACAACAGCTAGTTATAGAAATATATTTCAAGTTTGTAAATTATCTTAAGAGACTTTATGATATCAGTGCCCACATAAAGTAAAAGCTCCCCAAAATGTTAAATACTAAAGATATAATATAAAATAAATCAAGAATTCCCTTTTGAATTTATTTAATCACCTTGTTTGAAATCTAAAGATTAATAAGCCAATGCTTATATTTCAAATCAAGTATTATTTTTCAGACTGAGATATAGTGCCACCACCCCTCAAATAAACTGAAGCTATTTATTTTTAAATAAAGTACTATCTAAAATTTTTAGAAAATGTTATTTTTAGGTTTTAAACAATAAAACATAAACTTTTATATCAAAATCAACCCAAAAATAATATAGAAGGTATAATTATATAATAATTTTTGATGCTACTTAAATAAGTATTTTTTGCATTTAAGATCTTATTTTATTGTGTGCCGATAATTGATACAGCAATTTAATTATCTTTACCACCAAGGCTATAATATACAATGCATTCCAAATTTGAATACTTCTAGGCAGTTTATAAAATTATTAAAACAAAATTTTCAAAAATATTTTTTTAAACTGCGTATTTATATCTTTTTGGCATAACTTATATGTTTTTGAAATTTTATATTTCCTAAAAAGGAATTTACATTTCATCATTGAATTTTATATATGGAAAGAGATTTAAAAAATCGAAATTATTTGATGGCGATTTTCAGGATATTCTTTCCTTATTTTATATAAGGAGCCATATATTTATTAAAGTAAGCAAAATTTCAAGTTTTATAGTAAAAACTAACGTGCTACAAAGTAAATTATTAGTATATGAATTTTTTTAAGCTTTTATGGTTATTTTTTCAAATGTTCCATTTAATCTACGATCGATTCTCTTCCATATTACACTCCTAATATGTTGTGGATATAAACTATGGATTATACCGATAATTTTTAAATATATATCCTCTTAAATTATCAGCAGACTTTCTTTGTCATAATAGTGTAAAATTTATTGCATTAATTGATTTTTTAAGTTTGAAAGATTAGATATTTTAATTGGTTTTTAAGCGACCTTAGGCATCGTCATACACCCTATAAAAAGAAAATTTATAATTTATGTCTATTAAAAAGCCATAGTTGGAAATCCAAGTATTTTTTATTATAATTTTCCGTATAGTATCCATAGCAATATTTAAGTGAAAATGGTTATGTGTACTTAAAAAAATAATAGACTTAGCCCTAGTTCAATATTATAATAACAATTTAATTCTTTAAATAAAGAAAACTTGGCCTTCCTTCAATAATAAAATAAAAAATAATTATCAACTCACAAAGATAAAAGACTTGGTTTTCTTTCAAAATTAAAGTAACAAAAATAAACTAAAACCTTTAAAGATAATAACTATTTGATTTTATAGCAAAGTTAATATTCCAAAAAAAAATAAGAGTAAAGTCTGATACTTTCGGATTATTAGTGCTAAATTAAATTTATAGTATAGGTAAAAGGCTTATATTGCATCAGCTTTCTTTTAAATGGTAATGAATCGATATTATAGATCTCTATAACGATTTAAACTATTTTAGAGTCTTTAATATAAGCAATTCTAAAATCAAATAAAGATAAAAAAAATTAATACAAGCAAATATGTGAATAATTTATTGAGAGATTACAAATTAAGTTAGGTTTTTTATGAATATTAATAATAATATATGCAGAGGTTCCATCAAATTCCTTATAAAGTCTGTGTTCAAAAAAATTCCGAATAAGAACATCAATTATGCACTACGATATCTTAAAAAGAAGCTATTAAAATTTCATAAATTTAAAAATAATTGAAGTGATTAATGCATACAAATGAAAAACGGGGACTAACTTCTTGTTGGAATCTGCGGTATCTATTCTATAGACTATTTTAATCATGTAAAACATCTCGAAATGCAATTTCATTATGTGTATTTCAGCATGGTGATGTTCTGATATTTTCGAAGATGTAAATCTCTCGAGTCAGAAAAAATTAATCACTTGGAACTTTCATGTCAATTTTTACCAATTAGGTAAAATTATTTTTAAATTAGACAAACGATCAAATTATAAAACATTTAAAGCAAGAGTAAATTATTTTAAAAAACATAAATTTACACAATTTAAACATTTTAAACTATAAAAATGGTCTAAATTGCATTATTTTGTGTGACTCAAACTGTATTTAATTACGTGGTCTCTAATTTTTTATGATTAATTTTATTCTTTTTGATTATTTTAGAAAATCATTGATTATTCGAAATTGATTTGATTTCCATATTTGAATTAAAAATATAAATACAAAAACAAATCAATTATAAAAATGCTAGCATTCGTATTTATTTTTTTACAAGCCGGAATATGGTGTTCTACAAAAAATAAAGAAGGCACTAATAAAAAAATTTTCCGATCTTTATCCAACATTTCTAAAATTCCTGTATTTATATCTTCTTCCACGGAGAGCGTCAAACAAACGGAAAGTAGAAGAAAGGGGATAGTGAGATCTTCGTCTAATGTTTCTCAACTTCCAGCATTCATATATTCTTCCACGGAGAACATTGAACAAATAGATAGGAAAGGAAAGGAAATGATGAGAAAAAAAACGGATTTTGATCTAAAACCTAGTTTATATGCGAAAACTTCACAAAGACGTGTAGAAAGAATCATCAAAAATGATGTAATTGTGAAAAATCATGGTGGGAACGAATATAAATATTTAAAAGAAAAAACCTACATTCTAAAATCTATAGAAAATAGAAAAAAAGTGTTGTCTGCCAATAAAGCGAAAGTTTTTGGAAAAGAATCGAACATGAATAAAGACATCAATCATAATAGTTATCTAAGAAATAAGCAATCTATAAGTTACAAAAATGGTTCATGCTCTGATATTTCATCGCAATTGAGTATGGAATCAGAAAATGAGCTAGTTCCAATAGATGAAATTCTTTCCGAACGAGAAACACAGATAAATGGCTTTTTTGTTGATTTTAATAAACAAAATGTATTTAGATTTTCTTCAAAAAGATTTATAGATTTTGAATCTAGTAAAGATAACATAATTAACTATGGATACAAAATAGAGGTAAAAGGCGTGGGTAATGCGAATAAAACTGAATGTATCAAAGAAGGAAAACTAATAGCTCAAATTTTAGTTGATTCTGCCCGCAACATTGTTTATTCATTTCCAAGATCCAGAGAATATGATTCATGTTCATTTTCGGACTTAAATATAATATTTTTCAGAAAAAAAGACAGCCTTGGTATGGTTTTTTTATATAATGGAGGACAAAATCATAAAAGTGATGAGGATTATGAAAAAATAAAATTAGAAGCATTTATAAATTTGGGTATTGAAACAGAAAATCTGTCGAGTATAATACCGCTTAAATTTTGCCTACATAAAAGGATGAACGCGCTAGAACATAAAAATTCTAACGATGACGATGTTTTCTGTAAATTTATACATTTTAAAAATTTCTTTTTTTATGGTGATATTAACTCCATGGAAGAAAAACTGGAAAATATATTGTGTAATGGTTTTTTCTCAAATGAGCCAAAATTTACCTCTAAGAATAATCACAATGAAGGTTTAACTCCGGAAAATGATAAAAGTGCTGAGTTTATTATAAAGGAAATGAAAAATTGTGATCAATTGTCACTGGAATCACCTTTAGATTTTGATACTGTTCAAGAAAATGAAAATTGCGAAACTAATGCGAAAGAAATAGAAATAAAGGAAAGTGAAAGCTCATTTGATGCTACGAATGAACTTAATATATCTTTTGATAATAAGAATGCAAGTGAAATCTTATTTGATGCTAATAACGAACTTGATACATCCTCTGATAAAAGGAATGCAAGTGAAATCTTATATGATGCTAATAACGAACTTGATACATCCTCTGATAAAAGGAATGAAAGTGAAAACTTATTTGATGCTAATAACGAACTTGATACATCCCCTGATAATAAGAATTCAAGTGAAAACTTATTTGATGCTAATAACGAACTTGATACATCCCCTGATAATAAGAATGCAAGTGAAAACTTATTCGATGCTACGAATGAACTTGATACATCCTCTGTTAATAAGAATGAAAGTTATTTGTCATTTTATAATAAAGATAAAGAACAACTAACGAATAGAAGTATGTGTGAGATAAACTTACAAAATATGTCCGAAAATGCTTATTTAATTGACCACGATTCTCATATTAAAATTAACGATTCTGAAGAGAGCACTATAAAGCTTAATATTGAAAAACATGAAGATTCCAACGTTACAGAAAATTTAGGTGATTTAACAATATACCCAGTAAATCTTAATATAAATAAAGATATAATTTATACTGATCAAAATATATCTTGTGGTTATGATCAAGAAAATGTGAAGCTGGAGGCCCTTAAAAATACCTTAAAAGAACTTAGTTTATCCTTAACCCAAAACAAAGATGAAGATATCACAAATATTGAGAAATTTAAGGAAAATTATCCTGATTATGATGCTAAAAATTACAAAGATTTCATTACAGTAAAACTTAACCTTTTAAAAATTGACGACACGTATGATTTAACCGCATCAGAGGGCAACAAAGGAGTAACCAGGGGTAGAGTAGCCGAATTAATAATAATACATAACGAATTTATTAGGCTGGCAAACCTCTAAACCTTTATCAAATAGCTAAATAGTCTGTGCCAGATTAATTATATAGTAGCAAGTAATGAAAATGAATCAGTAAAATACCAAATTTTAATGAAACTTCGTATATATTTTTTCTAATTCAAACATAACTTATTTTTAAAGCATTGAATTTTTATTTATGGGTTAATTTGCTATATACTTTTTGTAGTGGTCTATGAAAAACTTTAAATTACACTACAAAACAGATTTTACTGACTCTTTTTCGACCACATCATCATCTTTACAATCTTTTTAGTACATCTTATTGACTCAAGACTAATCAGTTCAATTGTTTCCCCAATATATTTTTTGCTATAAAAAACAAAAATATTTTTTTATGATTAGAATCAACCAACTTGAATTATAATAACATGAACATAAACAATAATTATACTTAATATATTAAAACTACCTTTACGAACCTTTGACACATTCTACCCACAAAAGATTTACACAAAATGTGAAAAATACCTAGTATTCATCATCTAGCCAATTTCATCAACCATTTAACATTTGATTACTGATAATTCGAAGCGAAAAAACCACAATCAATTATATTTTGTATAATTTTAAGATATAAAAATACGTTAAATGATACAAAATCATCATTTTTTTATAATTTTGGGGAATTTATACTATATTTACATCCCATACAGTTTGTTTTAACAAAAGTATAAATAGGATGACGGCTTAAATTTCAACAAAGCTAATCGGGTCACCAATTTGGAAAACAATAATACCATACCAAAAATTATCATTATAAATTGTATTCGCGTTCAGGAATCGAGTTAAGTTAGTTTAGCTCCCATATTAAGTCTATGTTAAAATCAAAAGCTATATATGTCACCGATCTAACTACCAGTTTTTATTGTATCTCTAGCCACAAG
Organism: Rhyacophila brunnea; assembly: GCF_057557595.1. NCBI lineage: Eukaryota > Metazoa > Arthropoda > Insecta > Trichoptera > Rhyacophilidae > Rhyacophila > Rhyacophila brunnea. The sequence goes on along the minus strand of NW_028232764.1, from coordinate 1,083,341 downwards.
ACGGCATATATTAACAGATATTGTTATAAAATGTGCTATTTGGAAAGAATGCGAACCTTAATCACTTAAAATTTTTCTATGATCTAAAATTTACAGCCTTAACCATTGCAACAGCAGCTTTATATCTTGGCATAATATTCTGCCCACGAAAAATAGATTTTAAAAAAACAGGCCTCCGAAATTGAGACCGATAGAAATAAAGGCTCTAAATATATTACATAAGCAAATAAATCCCTAATAGAAAAAAATAACCCACCTTGTTTTTTCAAAATAGTAATAAAATTAGATATTGAAGTTCATGATATTTTCAAACTACACTATTTCAAAAATCTTTATGCTGTGTTTTTAATAACTTTCTATTTGATTTACTAGATTTTATTTCGGAAATAATTATCTGAATTGGATAGAGCTTTAAATTTTTTCAAGCCCGAAATCTTTTGGAGTTTGTTATTCTAGAATAGCAAATATGTTTCAATATTTTTATTGTGAATTCCTTGAATGTACCAAAAAGTATAAAAATCTATACTTGTGCATGAGTAAAATAATATAAACTGTTATATTGCACGTCCTAATATATTTGTATGCCCAAAAACAATAATACTATTGATTGGAAAATTCACTTTCTTGTTTCCCACATCTTTCATTCAGGTTATGAAGGTGATTTTATTCATGAAATTATATATTATTTTATAAAAACGATTACTATAAACTTTATATTGGGATTTTTTTGTAATTTCTGTATTTTCTTCTTTGTATCACTATAATCCAGATATTACCAACAATTTTTTACTTTAATATAATATTTGCCCATTAACTTCGAATCTTTCTATTTATTTGAAAAAAGTATTGTTGAAATGAAAATTTAGTTACTATTCTTTTATTATTTTAACAGATCGCTGCATATAAAACAAAAATCTAGCTGCATAATAAGCATTTGAAATTCATTTGATCCTTTGAATTTTAAAAATGTTAGAATTTTTTTAGGCATTTCTCATTCCAGATCGTAAATTTTATGAAAAGCTATATTTTGCGATCTTAAGGCATATAATACACAAGCAGTTTTTATGTATAGTTTCATGGCTATATTTAAACTTTCATCAATATTTTTCTGAATTTTACCCGCAATGTGATTTGTTTTATAATATATGATTTTATTTATGTCAATCATAATGAGAACACAGTTGAGTATCTTGTGCCATAGATTATACAAATAATTTTTATTGACTTTATTAGAATAATTTATCTTTTATAAACGTATAATGAATAAAAATTAGTCTTCTTCTACAAAAACCGCTATAATTTTTTAATAAAACTTCCATAAGGGTTGTCTATTTGTAGTTTATAAAAATAAATTTTTATATCTACTGTGTGGCTTTGTAATATCTACTGCTAAAACATTCATATATATAATTAAATCATTGATATTACGCAAAACAACGATTTTATCATTAATGTTCGAAGTACATGCGATTATATCAAAAAAATTATCAATCTTGCCCAGTGCCATGGATAATTTATACATTTTTTATATACTAAAATATTATAAGACATCTGCTACGCAGAAATTTGAGCTTAAGCACTCTAAAATTGGCTCTATCCTAAAAAAAAAGTGCATATATCTAAATTAAAGAATAGCTTTAGGTAACAAGGTTTTTATAAAGAAAAAAGTCATGAAAAATTTTCAAACTAGAATCGATATGGGCATTTTACTGCTTGTATTTTTCTTCTTTTTTGTATATAGAGCTTATGATTACAGTTGATCGATTATTATATTAGGTGCCAGAACTTAAAAAAAATACTGCCTTTAAAATATATGTTCGAACATTTTGATATATATTTTAGCATAAGTAGTAGTGATAAAAATTCCCAATCAAATTAATCCACGTATATAAATAAAATTACTTGTTATTTTTGTACTGATATTATCTTTTAGCTGCAGAAATATTTTTAACTTAGCTTAATCTATGGTTAAATGCGCTGAAAAAACACGATTGATCAGATATTTAGTGATATCAATGTATTTGTCTATAATTTTTTATGTTTACTCGTTTGTTTTATCTTAATCACGGCAATATTTATCGCCAGTACGTACCACCATATGAACTTTTATAAAAGAAGATTTCAACATCTGAAGAAATTTTATTGTTTTTTTGTGCTAAGAGAAAATTATATTGCTATATTATTCTCTCGATATTTTGTTTGTTGCGCGGCGTTGGTTATTTTCTAAATGCGGCTTGGCATGACGGATTACAAAGCGATTTCATATCATCACATGATATTGTAATTTTTGCCATTATAATCCTTTTTTTTAGAAAATACAACTGCAACCTTTGCGTATATTTCTACCTTTATGAATTTGAATTTCTTGAGGTGGATGATGGTAGAACACAATTTCACACATTAAAAGATCACACTTAAATCAATACAGACATGCTTACAGGATAAAATATTTTGAATGTTATGTTATTATGCATAAATAATCTTTATTACATCTTAACTAATCGGATTTCGACAGAATTAAGTGTGATTCTACTTAGTTAAAGAAAATCTACTTATATGTGGTCAGACGCCACGTGTTAAACCGGTAAATTTTAATTTTCTTAAAATCTATATACTAAGCAATACAGATCTAATTAATCTTAAAATTATCATAAATTTCAATTTTGGTTTTTATAGCGATACCAACAGCATAAATTATCTGTATATTCATCCGAATTTTTTTTTAGATTATAAGACAAACTTTATGTATAAATTATTAAATTTACGCTAAATATTATTCTTGTTTGTCTTGTAAACAGGAAAAGACTTTTTTTGAAATATTATTCAATGTCAAAAGAACCATTATTTCAGTTTTTCTGATGATTTAAATGAGACATCAATATTTTAAATTTAAGAATGTGAAATATTACAAGTTTTCATACACTTATACTACTTTTTATTACGATTTTCACCACGGAAATTTTAAGTTGTGTGAATTCCATTTGTTTTATAGAGATTATTGTATTATTTTATTATTATTAAAATCATCAAATATTAAGCTATAAATTATAAATAAGCTAGTTTTTATTAAATTCATATCTTCTAGGCAATATATTTTTATGCAATGATTCCTCTTGATTTATTCAAGTTTTAACTTGTCTCTAGATAAATTAAAAAACTAAATATGCGTTATTTAGAATATAATTGAAGTTTTTAAGTATTATATTAGAACATATTTAATTGAAATATTCATATTCTCAAGATTTACGGGATGATTATGATTATAAAGCAATTAAAAGAATATAGTGATCACATTTCATGGTGTAATAGGGAATGTTAATTTTTCTTGTAGAAATGAATTTGTTTATTTCAATTTTTATCATAAAAAGTCATTCTCAAATCTTTCCAATGCAATATAAGAGATCAAAAGTTTGGAATTTAACTGGAAAGCTAATAAAAATCCAAAAAAAAAAGTTTTTTAAAAAAAGCATGATGCAATATTGGAGATTTTAGAATTGAAAAAAAAAATATTATTATACTGTTAGGTAAGATACATTTTTTTTAGATTGCAAAAAACTAATACGGAAATTTTGTATTGAGAACATCAAGCCACTGGCTTTTAATATATAAATAATAGCTAAAAATTTTAAGGATTAAAATATTTTTTAAAGAACGCCAGTCGCTAGAAGCTTTCTTATACCCAAAAAAGGAAAAAGTTCAAATTGTATTGAATAGATTTCAAGAATTGATGCTATTTTCATTTTTAAGATCATGTATCTTGCCGAAAAAAAAATTTACTCTATTTTTTATTATCCTGAATTGTAACGAAAATTTTTTAACATGCCCAACATCCTTCAGTCGTCTTTGTATGAACACTTGTCTTAAGATCTTTAATCAATATTGAATGGTTAACAGTATTATGTTCAGAGAAATACTCATTGGTTCCATTAAATCACTTCAATAGTCATTATAAATTATTGTGTTCTTATTCATACCATCAACCATTCATTCTTTAGTAGTTTTCTTTTTTCTGAATTCAATCAGAACCAACTTTAATTTTTTGTAGCTATCCTCGATTAAAATTACAGAACCCAAATATTCTAAACTGATTGCCCCTTTGATAAAAACGCTTGCCAAACTTGGACTCGTCTATGGCAAACACACTTCCTCTCCTGCATATCTGATCAAGAGTTATAAGATATTTTGAAAACCCTATATTTTTTGATTCCAACTATAATCTTCATACTGTTGAATCATCGATTTAAAGTTCGTATTCTAAGACTGTTTTTTAAGCTTTTTGATTCAGCATTTTCAGTATTCTAAGGATACTATATTTCGAAATTATAGTTTAAAAGACAGACTTTCACAATCTATTGGATGTCCTTTTGCTGGTACTACAAAGATAAACTACGCAGTTCTTGTCGCTATCCCTCAGTTTAACTTCTTAACCTCAGTAATTGCTTTTATCCTTCCTTTATGTGCTTTCTTTTCCCAAATAAAATTTATTTCTTCACTTGTTAGTCATGTATGTTTGATTGAAAATAAATCTAAAAAAAAACAAAAAAGGTTTTGAATGCCGAAACGGCAGATAACTCCCGATCAGCCGTTCTTTTATATCATTTTTCTTCTTTGATGCCACATGTATATTTTGGTTACAAAGAATCTAAAAACATCAAAAAATTTACAATTTTTTAACTTATATATAAGCAAAAACGAAAATCTATCTAATTTCTTGGTATAAAAATAAGAAACTGTTGCATGAATATTTTATATGGGGATTTTGTACCCAACAAAGTTTATCAATGGCCTTAAAAGCTACAAAAGATAGCTGTGATGGTTATAAATATATTGTATGATTGTACCTATTATAAATGCCCATTTATCATATCTATTAGAAAATATACCTAGTTCTGTAAATTTAAAATATACAGCAAGACATTGTATAAATTTCTGTTCTTCTATTTAAAAAGCCACTTACAAATACCTATATGCGAAGTTGCTGACATGAAACAAATATCCACTAGCAGATTAATAAGTAAGGTTAACAAACAATAGTGGAACATTATTTAAACACTATAGTGAGGGTTTGTGGATTTGGAGGTATTAATCTAGCTGAGGAAACGATGCTTAACCACTAGATTGAGTCACATAGAGGAAGGGTAAAACAAATAAACCTGAGCCTAGGCTGTTGTAGACACAAGAAGATTCCCTGGAAATGAATTTGCTGCAGTTTTCTCGAATAAAACTATTTAGACACATTCGAATGTCATTAAGAATATGTTACAGGGGGTTCAATAGTATATGGATGATGGTAAAATTATGATGATATTTAATTTATTAACCATAGACACTATGGTATTGCCATAATATAACCTCATGGATACTAATTCTTTAACCCATACTCAAAATGTTGAGTTGTACATCAAAAAACTGAATATGAGCATTAGAAACGAGAATGGTGTAGGAAAAAACATAGAGACAAATGGTTGAATGTCTTTATGATTTTTGATCATAACACAAGTAAGGTTTATAAAGCTCTACATGAGTTAATTAAAATTAAATAATAAACTCTTATATATTTAAACATATATTATTTCAGCTTTCATACTATATCCCATTACTTTTTGTGCATTTACTTTATCTTAATTAATTTTAATTAATTTAATTGAGCAGGAAGATTTGTCTATGAATACATGAATATAAAAACACTGAATATGATCTTCATGTAAATAAAAAGTACTTAAAAATGTATTTTTCTTGTCTTATAAATATTAATATGGGTTTCAGTTATTTACTGAATTTAATTTAAAAATTATAAGGAAGTAAAATTATGGTAGTGTAATACCAAATGGGTGTAAATTTCGAGTAAAAATGGCTAATATTAATCCCTTCAATTTAAGAAAAAAAGCCTTAAGAATACATATTAGACTTTGTACCTAAAATTTGGTTTCTAATAGAGTTGAATTAAAACGGATTTAGTTACTATTATATCTCCTTTCAATTAAAATAATATGAATATTCGTTTTATACAAAATATTCAATTGAAAATCCAATTTAAAAAAATTCATAAGCTTGGTTAAAATTATTTCATCTCCTAATATTCAAATTATGAACATTTATTTTTGCATCTTGTCTTTTAAATTTTTTTATTTAGCTTGAACAAAATCTAAGAGTTCTTAGTCGATTTTTCAACTTAATTCTTTGTGATAATAGTAAATTATTTCTTATTCCAGATTTCATTTACTCCTTTTCAAGATAATTAACCATATTATAAGGAGAATCAGGGGAAGGTGTCAAAAGATGCATCAAGGAGTTGTGCAATATTCCCAATGGGATGACCACGTCTAAATTAATAAAATTGATAAAAATTAACTTAACACATAAGTAAAAAAATTATAATGAGGAAAACATAAAATCTTTTTATACCAGAAGGTGATAATAGTTAAAAACCTCAAAGAATTATATATGTTTCTTTTTTTAGATTTATAATGATGAATTTACATTTGAAAAATCACAGCATAATTTTCACGTGCTTTTTTCTCGGGAAAACTATATTTATATTATTTTACCTTTATAAAAAATGATTCTAATCATTCATTCTTAAAAGATCCAGTTATATAGTTTAAAGACAAAAGGATGTGTAATGATGGATAAAGACTGATTTTTGACACACAGATTCCAGCCAAAATTCTATAAATCTCTTTAAAAATTATTTACTCAACAAAATAAATTTAATATGCTAAAAGATCAAAAACTATATAATTATGTTTCATCTTCAGATGTATGATTTTTTTCTGACTTTTAGTGGCCCAGACCATCTTTATTTTTATTCTTTCATATTTAAGAAGCTGAAAATATCACAAATCAATAACGTGTAATTTAATTTATCATTGTATTCTGTTTAATTTATAAGGAATTGTCTTTTTTAAATGCTCTATTTATTTTTTAAGTTCAAAATCAACGTTGTAAGCGGCGTCTACACATTACAATCCTAAATTCATTTCCGATGAAAATTATCATTTTAAAAAAAAATCAGTGAATGTTGTATTATATGTATCTTAATATATTTTAAAGTATCGACCCTTATATTTTTCTAGTTTAAATATTTTTTTATATATTACTGAAGAAGCAAGCTTATCTAAAGATATTTATTTATGTTTTTAAATATTTTTTTAGTGCATTCTAAAAAGGTTTTTATACGCATTAGACGATTATTGAAATGATCATCAATTAAAAAATATTATGAAATACTATAAAATTTACTGAAGATTATTATAAGATACTAAATTACCATTCTCATCGTCTAAGAAAAAACAATTTTATTGTTCTATATTGAAGAAATAACAACCTAAATATTTCAGATAAAAAGAATGAATATTTATTAAAAAAAATAGAGGTGAATCACCTACTATTCTAACTAAATTAATTATAATTTCTTTGTTATTATATTTTAAGGCGATTTTTTTAATAAATAAGTATGCATTACTCATATTTTAAAGACACTCTGCCATTATAACCATTAAAATTCAAGCGAATCTTGATATATGATTTTTTTATCGATCCAAAGATTTTAAAATTTGAGTATGGGTAAAAGATGAAATATTGCTTTTTTTGCATTCTAATCTTAAAAAGAGTGATACAATTTATAAATTAATTGCCCAAATAAGAGACATTTAGCAGTAAGAAAAGATTATAAATCTAATTCTTAATTAGATGGGTTTTTTTATCAAGAATCTTAGATTTAGAAAAACAAATGGAAAGTTTCTTTTTCTAAATTTTAATATCTGGATATCTTTTTTAGAATTCACATGGATTTAGATGGTAAGTCAATATATTTATTCTGACAAAACTAAGTTTTAAACGCTGAAAAGTCAATAAAATTATATTTTACCTAAGTTTAAAGAATAAATTTGCGAAAAGAAGTATATAAAAATAAGATAATCGAATAATTCTTTTTCATGTAATATTATTTTAAAAGTTAAAGGATTTAAAAACAACAATAAGTTCCGATTATTTGATTGCTGAAATTAAAATTTTTAAATAGACAGAAATTGTAGGTAGAATGAAGCATAAATAAAAATTTCGTTAGATAATCTCGTATTAGGAAATATCAATAAGTAATGGTTTTTATTATTTGATTTTTTGGATTCTTTTCAGTATTATATGTTGATTATCATAGAACTACGTTAATAAAATAGAAAATTTTTACTTTGATACATCTTAGATTAAATAATTAACGGGAAAATAATTCATTCGAAAATACAAAAAAAAAGTTATAAAACATAGAAATATATTAAGCTATAAACTTATGATTTTTTTACAATATATGCTAATAACTATGAAATCATAAAAAATCAAATTAACGAATCGAAATAGAATTATGCACCATATACCCTTATGTTATTATATTTATTTAAAAATCATACTTATTTCTTTAAAAAAATACAAATCAATTAAAATAGAACTCCGTTAAAGTGATGTAAAAGAAACGAATACACGGATATATTGCTAGTATTTTAATGCCGTTTATGTTGTATGACATATTTAAATTCGTGAATTGGAGTAAATAATGAATTTATTGTGGTATATATTTTTAGAATAAACATTATTATCCAGATCATATCAATACTAGGCGCTTTACTATATAAACCAAAATTTTAAATTTTTTTTTGAACTTACGATTTCCATTAGACTCTTGCTTTATGTGTTTATACTTTATATCAACATGAATGAAATATATATAAAAATAATTTTATTGCTTACTTTACTTAATAAATAGAAAATAAGGTAAGATAACAATTCTTAATAATTTCACTGGCAAAATTATATATTTAAGATTAAACATTTTTTGTTTCTTGAGGCCTATTCATGATAAAAAGTTTAAATATATTTGAAGGTTTAGATGAGATGTGGTATGATATTTCTCCCATTTTAATATTTTTTTATTTTTAAAATGTTGCGTTGTTTTTTTTGCGCCTCATGAGCGTAATATTTTAATTTTATTTTCCTTTTGCAAAGCTTTAGAACAATTAATTTTGATAGTAGGGCTTCTAAATACATTAGTTGGCCTAAAATATAATAAGTAAGGTTTTTTTTATGAATCTATCATTACAAAATTTAAATATCATTTGTGTACAATTATATTGTGCAATAATTTACATTCATTATGGTTAATTTTAAAATTGCAAACTTTTTGACAATTTAATGCTAGATTCAAATAACAATAAAATTTTGAAGGGTTTAGGATTAGAGTGTTGGCTTTAAAAAAGGCTCTAGATTAAATTTATTGAAGCATTTTCGCTCTAAATTATAGATGTGAATTAAGTCATGGTTTATTTTGGCTAAACTTATTTTTTTGCATGAATTTTACATAAATAAAAATTAGAATTCTTAAAAATATTTTTAGTCTCCAAAATCCGAAGATACTATTTCACAATAAATGTCAGTATTTGTACAGGTAGGTCTTGAAAAGTGATATTTTTAGAAACAGTAAATCATGAGGATCTAGAAATCGGCTTCAGAAAAATATTATCACATAAAATTATAGTTTTTTTTATTTAATATCAGTTAATCTTATTTCAAAAAAATACCTTTAGAAAGCATATATTGTTATAAATCAAAGAGTTTATCTCGACCAGCCAAATTATCTATTTTCATTGGATAATTTTTCTATTGAAGCAAAAAATAAAATCAATATTTAAGTTTATATTCAATTTATTGGAAAAACATTCCAATCTTTTATCTTGATCGAATTTTATTCATGTGAAGATCTTAGATGTTCGAACAATTTGTTTCTTGATTCAAATATGGAATCACATTTTGAGCATTTCAGGTGTTGTTGGGAAAATCTTTCTTTTTCATCTGGTTTCCTTTTTATAGATCTTCTTGGTTTTTTATTTTTTAACGTGCCATTATTTCTTTTTTGATGGGCGGACCCAACTTCTATAACTAAATTTTCCGTTTCTTCAATTATTATATCGATCTCTTCCTTGCTTGATTCTAGAGAGGCATTATTTTGTTGATAATCCACATTATTTTCGATTTTATCGTTCATTTCTTGAACGATTTTCTCAATATCAATATTCTCCATGTTCTTTTCTTTTAACTTTTCCTTATGTTTATTTGTCTTTAAATGATTCTGCATAGTATTTACACTCATGTATCCCTTTAGACATGCATCACAATAAAATAAATATTTCTCTGCATCTTTTTTGATTTTAATCTTCTTTTCCTTAACTGTATGTTCTATATCACTCACAGAAGGTTCATAAACAAACTTCTTTCTTAATCTTGGATCTATAGATTTCAATATTTTTACCAATTTCCTTATGGATTCATTGTATTTTTTCTTTTCTGCCTTGTCATATATTTTTTCATGCAATTTCTTGTCTCTAGAGCTTTCATATTGATAATTAGAAGAAAAAATTATATTTGTTTTGAAAGCTTCATAAAAATTATACATCCCTTTATAATTTGTAGAATCAACATCACTAAACCTAGGCAAATGTATTTTCTCTGAGTAAACTCTCTCATTATCAATTATTGTATCGAAAAGAATATTGGCCTCTTTAAAGAATTCAGTTTCATCAAGTTTTGCCCAATATTTTCTATCATAATTTGAAATATCAACAAGTACTATTTTCTTTTCCTTTTCTACTACAGCTTTAAAGTTGTTATCAACTATCTTCTTATAAGCATCTCTGATCTTAATTATCATTTCTTCTGTTCCATCTTTGTTTATGTCCGGATGGTTTCTGAGGAGCATCCTATGATATTGCTTTTTGATTTCTTCTTTTGATGCATTCTCTGATACATTTAAAATTTCATATACAGTTTCTTTCTTTTCATTTTTGACCGAAGATACACGATTGCCCATACCAAATAAAAAATATGGGCTCTGAGAGAAGATCTTAAACGAATATTTTGTAACCCTTGAATCAATTATTTATAAAAAGGTTTTATAACTAGATTAATTATCTGAATAATCATATATCAAATACATAATTGATGGACATTACAAAAACTAGGATACAATTTCAAAGCTATCGAAAAAAGTACAAAGGCATATATACAAAATATTAGAAATTTATTTTTGATGAACATATTATAATTTTTTATTTTTTATTTTTAATGATAAATTGTTTATTATGAATCTTAATATCGAAAAAATCGTATATTATACCTCTAAATATATGTAAATAATTCTAATATTCCAAAACTAAAGCGTAAACTTTTTTATTATTATATAGCATATAAAATATATATTAATCACAAATATTTGTAATGTCTAGCTAGATGTAAGTATTACTAAGCAAACAAACACTTTGGTTTTTATTGGGAAATAAGTTTAAATTTTATTTTCTGTACAGCTAGAAAATCATTCTGTCTGTGTTCTGAAGAAAAAAAGAGCTTTATAAATTGTGCACATAAAAATTGTGAAAGTCAGGAAATTGATGCTTTCTAACTTAAGTGATTAAGAATAAAATAATTTCAAACGCCAAAATATATAAATTAATATTTTTTAGACATAAGATCGATTTTATTGTGAATAATTTGACTTTATTTAAAACGATAGGATCGGAAACCAAAACATTTGATTTGAAATGTGCATAATATTTTCTAAGAACAGCAGCATTGATGAAATTTCATATATATAAAAAAGATGTATTTCAATCTTTATTTATAAAAAAAATATTACAATAAACGCAGCCTTTTTCCTACAAAATTCTTCTATAGTACCTTTAGATATAAAAAAAGGAATAAAGAAAACCTTTCATATAAAATAAAATTATAGCTGATTTTTTCTGTACGAATAAGATACTAGGCACAGCATGATTTAGTTTTTGGATTTTCTTTCCTAAATCAAAATCTATTTACTTCTATACTTTTTTTTTCAAATTAATAAAAGTTGTAGATATGAAAATTTGATTCTTTTGTATATTTTCATAGAAAAATCAAAAAATTTGGCAGTTTAATTTGCATTAATATTTGCGAAGTTAAGCATATAGTATTACAATTAATGTTTTTTGGAATTTCATTGTCCCAAAAAAATCGTTTAAAAAATTTTAGAATTTGTTTAAATTTTTCACCGTTAAAAAACCAATGTAAAATTGTTATTTTGTGCTCACTTAACATATTTTTGAGCTATAAATATTTTTTAGTTGCTTGTTTTAAACGATTTAAAATAAGTTTGAATATTTCCAATGTATTTAATATTAAGATATAGAAACTTATAGAATGTAACAGTTATATGCCAAATAATTTCATATTTTTTTAGGTGATATATTTTTCAAGAAAATTGTTTTTATGATTATAAATTTGAATCAATTATATTATAGTGTAAATAGCATAATAATTGCAATAATCGCTACTTTGGTCATAGTTGTTTGAATTTAGGCTTTTTACCAAATTAAACGGATAAATTTTAAGAATTAAAACATAGAAATTCTTCGTTTAAGATGGCTTTCTGATACAAAAAAAGACACCAATAAAAGCTTCTTTAAATAGTATTCAAATTTTTTTTATGGAATTAGATATTTTTAAATAAATAAAAAATTATATATACCAAATAAAAATAAATTAAGGGTATATTTTTCTTTAAAATTTTAATGTTTACTTGCTCTAAACTTAAGATTGCTCTAAAAATATATTTGATTTATACTTCTTTTACTTTTGTTATCTTTACAATCTTTCGAAATTTATCTTTTTTACTTAAGATTTATACGCTCAGTTGTCTATATTTATCCTATTTTTTATTTATTTGTCAAATTTCTTCTTTTTATGAATTACATCTATTGAGACGTAGAGAGCTCACTAGAAATTTTGCACGACTAATTAATACATCTTTTGACACCTACCCAAATCTATCTTCTTTAACTGCTCTTCTTCTGTCAAATGATATGAGTTCAACTGTCTTTCGAAGTGTGAGAGCTTGCATGTATGCTTCTACTTAAATTGAGCTTTTGAACACCTTACAAAATACATAACGTAATTAATATTTAATTATGACAGAAAAAAAATTAAGTATCCATAAAAAAAATTTTAACAACAAAATAATTATATAAATATCAAGTATATTAACTAAATAACATAAAAAAGTTAATGATAATTTTATTTCTAAATAATACGAAATTGTTGAAAATACATTAATTAGGTAATTTTAAACATCGATTAGCTTTTTAATATCGTTAAAGACATTTATTGAATCCAAATATAACATCAGATCTACAAGAAATATGGCGATATTGAGTTTTGTTTATCTTTTTATTTCAAAAATAGCGATGTCTTTTTAAATATGCCTAAAAATGAAATTTCAAAGTTCTTAAATACACTAAAAACATAATAAAATAAGACTGTTATAAATAGTTGATATAAGCATTTTTTAAAAAAAACCTAGAGATGCTTTTACGGGAATATAAACGCTTTCCAGACATCGGTGGATCTAGGATATAGTTTGAGCTAGAGAATAACTCTAAATTTATCAGCTTTTAAAATGCAGTACTCTGTCACTACACTTGTATAATACATGCATCTTCAATCTCTTAACAAATTTTTGACAAATAAATTATCAATACACGCTTAAAAAAACTTACAAAATAAATTTCAATAAATATTAATAACAAATACTACAATTATTCTAAAACTGTTCCTTCAGCTAAAAAAATTTAATAAAAATATGATATAAAGGATTCGATTATCCACGCTTGGATTTTGAAGATGAAATTAAAATAAAAAGATTGTGAAAATATAAAAATGGAAAAAATTATATTTCGTGCGTTATTAAGAAGAAAATACAGCAAAAAAACTTTCAAATTTATTCATTAAACAATTTATAAAAATTTCAATCTTTTTATAAGATACCTATATTTTTATTATTTATTTAAGCTAATTTTGTATCAGAACCGAATTTTCGGATATTATAATCTTATTAAAGAGCCTGTTGTACGTGAATTACCTTCAAAAGGAAATATACCTTTAATGATTCTTTCATTTTTGATGTTTCTACCTGGATGATTTAGTCCAGGATTTGTATCATCTGTGGGCATATATTGTATATTTTTCATACTTTTTAATACATCATCAAGTGAAAGGTAGAAAAAAGTACCTTTAATAAGTAATAAAAAAAGTAAAATCATTTTACGAATTTATTGCACTACCATCACTAAAATAGTTTATATACGTTATAGTATGTACTTAATAAAGATTTTTATAGAATTATTATAATAAAACAGTAAATTAATGTTCAAAGTATAGTTTTAAAAGGATAAAATATAGGAACAGCGTAGAATTTACTGTTTTAATATGGCTTATAATTATTCTTTTAGCATATTAATTAAACTATAGAATGGGCATAAAATAATCCCCAGCTGAAATTTACCATCATAAATAACGTTATTAATACATAAAATTGCGATTTTTTCAATGCAAAACCATATAATATTGACTAATTAAGTTTTTGATTTATCTTTGATTAAATGAGATATTTTCAATATTTTTTAACTTTTTTATTATATAGTTTTTTTTTTACAAAAAATTAATTAATCGGCTGATAAGTAGAATTGATAAAAGCTATTCCCCAAGAAGATTATAAATTTGAAAACAGTGTGAATAATAGAATTGGAATTCAAAATAATATTCAAATGAACTACGGTATGCACAAGTATAAAAAATATGACCACGTCTAATATTTTATACAAAACAATCTATGATCGTGATTACTGTAGAATATTTTAATAAAATAAGAGCTTATTTTCGCTATTTCTATTCGCATGTTGTGCCATAATCTGTTTTCTCCTTTTTAATTGATCTTTGGTTCGAGATTTTTGGGTGATTCATATAAAATATACCCCTTTATTCAATTTTAGCATATTATAAAAGAGAAAAACAAAAAAATATATCATAAAATATATTTATTCGCATTACTTACATTTTCATAGTTCTTCAAATAGAAATTTTTTTATTTTACAGTCTTAGGGATTCATTTTCATAAAGCTGCAAGGTATAAGAAATGGGATTTTCTTCTTCTTCATGCTCCACCAATTTATTTTCTTCATCTTTGGGTCTTTTTTTTGCCATATGAGAAAGACGTGCGATAAATTCATCCCAATTTTTTTGTCTTTGCAGATAATGGATTCGAATATTTCTTTGTCTTGTCGAAATCATTTCCGGTTTAATAATAAATTGAAGAGATTCTATAAAGTGTAAAATAAAACGAAACATATTTTTAAATATGATGAAGGATCTTTATTTATATATACGCCCATAATAGAATCTAAAAATTATTGATATAATCTATTCTAATCATAGTCTATTTATATATATTAAAATACCCATTGCGTAAAATATAACCGAAAATTAATATATTACATATTATTTGATAAAAAAAGATTTAATGTAATAATAAAATAATAATCATAATCAAAAATATAATTTATAATCAAGTTTTACATGTATAGGGGGAATAGTACCATGGTAGGCTTTTTAAATATAAACTTTAGGTGTAATATATATTTTTTAGCTTAAGTCATAGAAAAATACAAAAAACATATCATATATATAAATTTCCATTCAAATTGCTTTAATAAAATATTATTATATATTTTCAAGATCTCAAAAACCTCTGATTAACTATAAATAATCATATGCATTTTATCGTCAGAATACAAATAATTTTAATTGCTAGTGAAACATTTTATGTGCAAAAAATTATAAAAATAGGTAACTCCGTAGTTTTATGGTGTCGTAAAAATGAAAAAAATTGTGAAAGAAAGTATTATGATTACTAATATACATTTTTTATGTTAAAGGTTAAAAATAAATTTTTTAAAATATTATTCACTTATTACTTTTTATATTTTATAATAAATGAAATTATATAGGTTAAATCTTACTATAATATATGTTATAATTTTTATAAAATTTACCCCCCCCATTAGTTTTTTACAGGCTATAACAAATTATTAGCTGAAAATATTCAGCTATAAAATCCGGAAAAATTATATGAAATCAATTATCTTTTAATTTAATATAGAAAAAAATTCATTGCTACTTTTTTTATTTGCGGAAAAAGCATTATTTTTTTTACTTGTAATTATAAATTGAATATCTAATATGTTTCAAACCTATAAAGACACTAATTACACAAAAAAAATTAATGGGAAAGAGCTTAATATAATTCAATCTTTTTGTGAAACTAACGATTTAACATTGATGTAAATGTGGGCTATCTCATGAAAATCTAGAGACCAAAATTTATTAGTCTTAACAGATAGATGACGAATTTTATATATATTTAATTTTAGATTTAATCATCTTTGATGCATATTACCAATATATCAGCAGCAAAACCATAGCAAGATAACTGGCTTTTATGTATTTTGAAAATAAACGTCCATCAGCACAAAAGATCTGGTGGTTCATATTTAAATAAAAACCTACAATTGAATTCTTACAAAAAAATTTCATATTCAAGTATTATTATGATGTAATGTTTATCTAATTCTGTTGACATAGCAGATTTCACACTTTAATTTTTTTTTACTGTATGGTTTAAAAATTCAGAAGCCCCGTGTCTATTATCAAATCCACAGTTCAAATTAAAAATATTTCAAGCTTTTTTTACATCAATATCTTGAAATCGATTTAATTTTTTATGTTTTAGCATTTATTTATTGGAATTCTTCGTTCCTATAGATTAATATTTTTGAATTTAATCAAATACATGTGATATTCCTTCGTTTAGATCTTAATAATATACTAACAACTAAATTTTTATGTTTGATGTATTTTTTCAATCTTTTGTATCATGTGCATAATTTTTATGATACTAAGGGGTTCGGAAAAATGTATTTTTTGCGGTGAGAATGGTTTTTGTATAAATATCTTAAAGTTTTGCGATTAAAATAAGTTTAAAAAAATCTATACGAAAATTCAAGCGTCAATATCAATATATTATGTACCTATAATGTATACAATCTATAAAAATACAATAAAATCAGGGGAATATTCAAAATTCCCATAATGATTATTTGAATAAAGCGCTTTACGAATTTCCCTATGTTTTAAAAAATACTGGAATATGACTATAATTAAATCAAAAAATTACTATAAGATAAAGAAGGTGAGTTTATCTTAGTTAGATTTTTTGTGTTTTCATATTTTTTTAAGACAAATTCTATTTTTTTATTCTGATTTTAGCCCTAATTTTCAAGTTTTATATCAATTAGGCACCTTAAATTTATATTTTTGTTCAAGGGCTAATTTTTCTTTGAAATTTTCATGATTGCTCGCGTAAAACTTGTGAATGCTCTATTTAAATTTTTGCTGTATATTCTTTTCAAGAATTTCATCCTTACAGTGTTCCCAAATTATATTTCACGCTCTAAACCTATAGATTCAAGTTTTTTCATCAATACTATTGTTTTTTTATGCTTCCGCTTCCGCTAGAATATCTATTTCTTTAATTTAAGACTTATGGTATTTTGTGCCAACGCCAAAACATTTTACGGCATATAGTACTATTCTTCTTTTGTATTTGTTAAATCCTCATTAAATATTACTTTTATATACTTGATTTGTGCCTTTTAAATAACTATTGAACATTTCAAAAAATTGAATGCTAAAAACAAATGTAATGAATAATTTGGTGTATTTTGAGTCATTCAATAATTGGATGTAGAGAAACACTGTCAAAACGATATTATCATGAAATTTCACATCTTTAAATGAAAAATAAATCTTGTGAAAGAAAGTTGTGAATCTAATCTTTCCATATACATAAGTTTGAAAATATTTGTATTTTATCATGGGTATAACACTCAAGTATAAATGGCATACTAACTATTATGTATAATTACCACATATATTAAATATTTATTTTATGATATTTGTCAAAGTCTTTATTTCTTGTATTTTCTGTAAATAAGATTATGAAAATAATTAAAAAATCTATGGCAGATGGATGACGCTGTGGGTGAATTTATCTAAAAAAATACAGAATATTGGTGAATAATATTAATTTCCCTGCGCATCTTGCAGGGCAATGACTGGGTATATTTATACTCGCTTTTAAACTGTATTTTAATTAAAATTTAAAAAATAATTGTTCTATATAACCATGGCTATAGATGATTTTAGGTTATTTGTTCGTTCCATATTGAGTAAATATGTCCCTATATCGTTTTAGAACTCTAATATAACATTTATTATAGAATGATGGATTATATCATTGTTAAAAGCTTGCATGAGTAAATTTATTCGCATAATTAGACTCTTGAAATGTAAAGCTTTTATTATAATATCTATGAATTGACTTACAAAATCTGTATTTATCATCGATCTTGCAAATTATAAGTGAGTTATGTGGTTATTAGTTCACAAATATAAATTTGACAACCTACCGCTATACTTATATATATACAGAAATTTGTAAATTTCAGAAAAAAAAATTTATTCAACTCAGCAGCTATTTATAAAAAAAATCGCTAGATTTTCTTTGCGATTTGTTGTTTGATTTCAAATCATAATATGAATATATTAGATTTCATAACAGCTTTGCGCAAGAAAAAAGCGATTTAATTGGGCGAAAGGCGAATATTTCAAAATAACATTTACACTAGCAATGTATTATATTAAAAAAGGTCTCTATTTTATTAATATCGACGCAAAATATGTACTAAAAAACTACTCATAAAAATACAACATTATAAATTCTAAGAGGATTAGATAAATATCGTATTATATAAAATCCGCGAATTTTCAAGAAAATCTGTATTACATAATATTAAAAAACAACAAAAACAAGTATTTAAAAAACATAAATAAAGGTTTTCTGCAGAAGAAATTTAAAATATGTATAATAATCGCAAAAAGCACATATTTTAATAATATCGAATTAAAAAAAATTGATATAATTATAATATAAAATCTCTATTGTAATTGATGATCCTAAAATAAAATTCAAAGGCGAAGAGGCACGTAAAAATAAACACATATTAAGAGTAATCTATCTTCTTTCTAATTTAAAATAAAAATCGTGTAACAGGACTTATTTGGAATAAATCATAGCCTTCTATGTCTTTCTGGTCAGTTCGAATCATGCACTCTAAAATCTCAAAGTAAATGAAAAAATACTTTAGATGTTTATAAACTGTGTTTAAGATTTTTTTAAAGTGTTACATATTTTTATATCATCTAAAATATAACTTTAGATCAAAAAAAAACATTATAATTAAGAAAATAGTATTTAGTGGTCGAAAAAGATCTTCAACTTTGTATTAAGTCGATAAGATTAAAACTCATCAATTTAAAAATATTAAATTTACAAATCTAACGAATTATTTTTCCTCTGTGTTGTTTTAAGCATTTATTTTCACTATTTTGAAAATTATTTTGAGAAATTACGGTTTTTAGCTATTTTAGAAATAAATTAAGTATCCCGGCTTCAAAAAAATATTTATGAATTTAAAAGATTTTTTAGTCAAAGACATTGTATAAGTGTATTTATTACTGATTTTTATGACTTAGCGGCTTTTTAATTGGAATACATCGGTTTAATTAATTAATTATTTAATTAAAATAAAGCATTTATTAATCAGTGCACGCACAAAAAATAGTTATATTTATGTTAAAAAATAGTTTATTGATATTCTGTATTGTTTTCATTGAATAATAAAGGGCTTGAGAGAAAGTAATTTTTATAAAAAACATAAAATTTCCAATTTATTTTGAAATATGGTTTTATATAACTACAGGATTTTCTATTTTTGTTTTTTGCATATATATTTTAATTTGCAGAAAAATATTTGATATGAAAATTGCAATTAGTTTGTGCATAGCGAAATAATTTATAAGAAATATTTAAAAATAGTCTAATAGATCATATCTATTCCACATTCATATAAATATTTTCGGCTGTTATAAATAAATTCAAAAATGGCTTACAAAATTATTTAGTTTTAGGCTAAAGATACATGGCCTTAATCATATTTCATAAAAATACGCACTGAAATTGGAAATTTTATGCAAAAAGTAACAATTATGTCATCGAAAATGTAAATAATTTGTTTTTTTTACATTTCTCTAAATATTTAAACAAAATAATCACTATTAACGTCTTATATACGAGTAGAAACAATCTTTGATTAAAAAATGCAATCATGCCATCCGAATATATATTTAGTGAGGCTTATTAATTACAAAATTATTGATTATATCAGCTGATATTATTATTTCATATTTTGGGTCAAGATTTACTTTAAAGTGATGTGTGTGGGCTTAAAATTTTAAGCGTATGAACATGATTTTAATCGGTCATGATATTTTCATTGTTTACTCAAATCCACAAAAAACTCTATACCAAAGAGATATCAATAATTTTCGCATATATGATGTTAAATTGGCGTAATTACATGATATAGAACAAAAACACTTATATGGTTTGTTTTTTTAAAAAATATTTCTTCATGAGACCAAAAACATGGTACTGATGCTTAATTTGAAAAAAACCAGATAAAAAAATATATTTTGAATCAAACACCAATGATTATCCATGTTTAAGTTTAATTAAAAAAAAATCACAAAAATATATTATAATGAATACATATAAAGAAATTCAAACATACGAATAATAGTGAATTTAAGATTTCTTTTTTTAAATGGCATATTTGGCTTCTATTCAACACATTTTAATAGATCCCTCCATAATGAGTAACCCGTTCCCAACACAAATAACAAAAAAGCACAGAGCATGTCTCAATTGCTCCATAATAAAAACCAACGTACAATTTCGAAAAGATGGGTGTTTAAATTGTACAAAATTCTATAATATTAAAAACAGACCAGATGAGGTACAAGAAACAACAAGCGATTCGTTTAGTGGATTGATTGGTCTCTTAAATCCCGAAAAAAGCTGGGTGGCTAAATGGCAAAGGATTCAACAGGGTGTTCCCGGAATCTATACAATTACTGTTGAAGGAATTTTACCCGAAGAACATATTTCAAATGTGGAAGATCAAGGCTCTATTTACCATCATCGTGAGAAAAGTTTTGGAGTTCAATAATGCAAAATTGTAATTTATTGATATTTCAATATTAAAAAAAATTCATTCAAATTATTTTATAGCACATGAAAGTCTTTTTAATGGTAGACGAATTTTCGTACAATAAAACATAAAATTTTGTGAATATATATGAAATTTTGAAACGCATAATCGATCAAAAAATATTATTTTTGGTCCAAAGTCTTTTTTAAAATTAAAATGATTCACTATATTAAGATTTATGAATTTTTACGAGATATCATATATTTTCGTTGAAAATTAGAGGCAATAAATATTTACTTTTTAATTTTTATTCAATTTCATTTGAAGAAACTTTTGTTCTTAATTTATTGTGGAAGTTTGTTTTTAAATTTAAGTATTCTTATGAAAATTATCAGTAATTCTATACAAATTTAAAATATAAATATTTTAGATTCAAAAGTAAATTTTAATAGCGCTCTCCCCCTGCTATGGTTAAATGGTGGGTAATAATTAATCTGGATTTTCGTATTGGAGCATATTTTAAATTACAAACGATTTAATCAATAGCAATGGTTATTTTAGCAGGTAATCAAAGCCATCATTTATATGATATTGAGGCTTCCCACCAGCGGTATCCAGAATGACTTGTTAAAATTGAAACCGTTACACCCCGTACAAATTATTTAACAGGTAAAATATTATTTTAGATTTAGTAAATAACAAAAAATATTTCTGAAATTAGTTCAATAGAAATTTTATAGTATAAATTTGCATTTTAAAACATTATTTATTTTAAAAATATGAAATGCAAAAAATAACTTAACTTCAATCTGAAATGCAGACCCATATGCATAAGTGGGAATTCACGAATAATATATTAAAAGGTTGTTAAAAGAACATCTAAATTATTATATAGGCCTTATGACAGTTTACCAAATGCATATTTTCCTAAAAAATATGTGGTTAAGCTTCTTTTTTTAATATATCTTTTATTTTTTGCATTTGAATTAACGTCGAAAATATCAGACCAGGGTAATAATTCAATAAATACCTACTAAAAAGTGGCGATTAAAATAACCCGAATGTTAAAAATTTAAATTTGAATCATATAAAGTCATATATTACCGTTTTAATATAAAAAGAATCGAAATAGTAGCTAAATATATCGCACTTGCCTTTATAATTTTAAAGTTTTACTATAATTTATTTTTCTAAACACTATACTTATGATTCTGAATAGTTAAAAAAGTCTTTGTGCTTATATTTAAAGATATTGAATGGTATTTTTCTGACTGGTAATGTTTGATTTGATCGTTTAAATAAATAAAATATTATGATAATGGTGTTCGTATTTTAAAATATTTACAATTCAATCTAAGCTTAATAATTTAATTATGCCAATGAACCTATAAATAAAATAACGCAATAGATATTCAATATTTTTTAAATTTATTATTATTATACTATTTGTTCAATTTTAATGACTAATGCGCCTCAAAAAAAAATGTTGTTCATTATAGAAGATAAACAAATATATTAGTCAGGTGTATTCATCGAAAATCAATCAAGTTATGCTTATAGATAAAATATAAAAATACACTCTTAGTATAAATTCAATATTAAAGTATATTTATAAACATAATTCTTTCATATGCTATGATAAAGTTTGATTTACTTGGTTTTATTAATTAATTTAACGTGAAAAAATTCTAACTATTTATCTTTTTAATCCAAAAATAACTACAATATTCAATTAAAATATTTTTTTTAAAATTTATAATGTTAACTACGTGTTTTTATGTATTTTTCTCGATAAAGTTAATATATTAATCTGATTCAATTGACTCTTTCCAATATAAAACTTGTTTTACTTTAGTCGATAACGTTTATATAATTTATCAGAATTCAACATATTATTCTTATTTTTTATGATATTTTATAATATTCTATTCCAAGATTTTTTCTGTGCTTAGATTATGTCTTCGTAATATTCATTTGTTTCTAAGATTAAAAAAAATGAAATGTTATGAAATATAAATAAGAAAACACAACGCCAATACATTACAGGACAATTAGTAAAAATAGAACTATTTTAAGTATTAAAATTGGCGAACTTTTTATTATATTGCATATTTTCCTTATATTTTACATAAATTTGTAAATTAAACAATTAAATCCGTAAAATAGTAGTGGGGATAAATTTTTTCCTTGTTTTTATTTTTTTGCTATATTGGATTAAAAAAACCCTGCATGGTTATTCTTTTATCGAATTTCAGGATGGATGTATCTTAGATACATCAAAAAATAAAAATATTCTAAAATAGTTTATTTATGCGTGAAACCGAATGATTTGTATATATGTTACCATCTTGGTGAATATTACCGTGAAATTAATAAATATTAGAGTCTACTACATTAAAGTCGAATCCATCTAATATACACAATTAAGTAAATTCGATACCATAATACTATATCGATCAAATACATCTCATATATATCCAAAATTGTGCTTTACAAGATTTTCAAAATAAATAAAGCTATTCAAGACTTCTTTTCCTATTTTTATATGCGAATTCAAAAATTTCGTAGAAATGGAATTTAATCAAAAAAAATAAGATTAGCGCGCTTATTTATTTTTTGTGAATTCAAAATTTTATGTCATTGACTATCTATCTTAACATTACAAAATAATAAAAAACACAAATTTTATATATTTCACCTAGATTATTTTCATATCCTTTCCCGAAAAATATTAAAATCCACAAATTTATTGAATTATCGGATTACATAGCTGCATTTAAAAATAGATATTATTGGATTGGTAAATATTTACGCTACATGGTATCTAAGGAATATTTCCACAAAAAAATCATTGTATAGACAAAATAAAATCAAGAATGTTACCTATAACTTTTGCACATCACATCAAACAAAAAACATGGTAAAAAGATTTTTAAATTGTATTTTATAGAAGATTTAGTTCCAACTTTTTGTTCCCAACTGTTACTCACTTCTATATTATTTAAGAAGGCAACATATAGCATATCATTAGTTTTGGTAATTTATATATCAGAATATTTTTGTTTTTAAATTTACTAGAAATTTTTTAGATACATAGTTTTAGGTTTTTATATTTACAAATAATGCAGAGCATTTTTTTTGGCATCAATCATAGATAAAAATAGTAAAAAAATAACAGTTTAACCATATAATTAAATATAATATAAAAGCTAAAAGCTAAAATTTCATTTTTTATTAAAATACAGAATAGACGAAAATCTAATTACTATAAGAAAAAAATGATCTAAAATTTAAGTAAGCAGGTTTTTTTTTGCCAAAAATTTAATAAACATTGACTTTTGTTTTCTGAGCAATATTACTAGTTTAATAGACTTGAATGAACTTTTTATGGTCAAAAAGGGATGAATAATAAAATACCTAGATTCAAAAAAAAATCATACACCCATATAAATCAAACATATTTTTTCTTTATAAAAAAAACACAACCTTCTTTTTTAAATCAGCCTGGAAATATATAATTTATGTTTATTTTATAAAAATATAAAATCCAAAGATAAGGATAAAAACGCGCTTAATTGAATTTTATTTTTAATTTCAGACGGTATATAAGATAAAAAATCATGAAATAATAAATTTATTTGAGTTTAAAGACACTTATAATTCTCTTTAGTAATTATATTGAAAAACATCTACTTTTTACACTATAAGCATTTATTTTTATGTAAAAAGTTAAAGGCAATTTAATCAGGATATTTTGAATTTTTCTAAATTTGATCGATTTTTTTTGTGGCCATTTAAATATACAAAATTCTGGGCTGCTACAAGAAAAAAAACAAATTTATAAATAATTTATCCAAAAATTTAAGATATTGAGAGTATAAGCTGATAAGATTTTAGGGTAAATAAGTTTAAATATTTATTATAGCACTGTTTCGTTTATAAGCATAAGTTAATCTGTATTATAATGCTATTTATGGAAGGTGTGATAACATTTTAATGTTTATGAAATTAAAAACAAAGAGGTTTAAATCATATTGGTAAATTTTAAACTTTTAAACATGTATTATGTCATCAGTTCATTTTGATATGCATGTTTCTAATTATAATAGTTCTATCTCCCTCTTTAATAGTTATATTTTCTAATTTATTTTCTTTAAAAAATCAAAACCTAGGCTATTTTTTATGCAAATGAGCATGTTTAAACCGAAAAAAGGTTTTTTTCTGGATATCCTATATTTATGTAATTGTGCATCGATTATTTATGTTTACTCTTATATGGTTCCGATTAATGATGATTTTAGAGACAAAAAGATTTTTTATCAATATTAAACACATTAAAATTCAATTAAAATTTTTAAGTCTAGCTAAAACACGGTGTCAAGTCTTATGTCTTATGAATAAGATATTTTACCATTAATCAATATGCAAACAATTTACTATTCTCAATCAATTTTGAAAAGTAAAATTAACTAGCAAGGGTGGGCATGACATATTTATAAAATTAAATTCTATTTATAAAAAAAACGATATTCGCGCATGTGCGTCAGTTTTTTATTTATTTTTATTTGTTTATCACGAAAATCTAATCGCTTAATTTGTCTAGAAAAGGTAGTCATTGAATATCTGGCTCTAAATACTTAACCTCGGAAGTTAGCCATAAAGAAGTGATAATCATATAACGAAATAGAATTACGCATTTCTCATACTTTATCCAGAAGTCACTCCTCATTTTTGTCTTTTGGATGTAATTTCTGATTATTTGGTTTTAATACGATATGAGTTCTAATAAAAAATTTATTTTACCATAATAACAATAATGTGAAAAAAATTGCTATAGATTTATTTTATTGTAATTTTTATCTTATGTTAATCGGTTTACAATAGATCTTCTAATAATTTTCTTCCTTTGTTATATTACTTATACTAAAAAATTTCAAATTTTCTTTTATCACAAATATGTGTTTTCATTTTATCTTAAAATTTGTTTTTTTGGTGTAAAATAGATTCAATCTTGGGATAATTTAAAAATATTTTGCCTGTATGACAGCATTTTGAAATTTATAAAATCAAGCAACATTGTTTTTTTACGAAATGGAACTAAAACATGAACAGATGCAAATCATTGGTGAAAAATTATGAAAAATTACTATTTTTAGTCAAATTAGATATTCCGGGTGCTTTGATGGTAAATCCTATAAATTTTAGTGCGTTTCGCGTATTTTTAAAACTTTTAGCTTCATATTGGAATATAGAAGATTGAATAAATTTTTATTTAAAATTATAATAAAAAAACTTTAAAGAATCACAAAAGAACTTATCATTATTCTAATAATACCAATAACAAATTTTAATATTTGGTTAATATAAAAGGCTATATAATGGATGTTGATTTCAGCTTTTTTTATTAAAAATGTGGCAACAAAAATTTTTTACGATAGAATCTTTTTGGCGCTTTCAGAACTAGCTTTTCTTTATTTTGATTTGAAATGTTTATGGATTCAGTGACAACGGTGGGTATTTCTTCTTTTGTATCCACGGGTTTATAATTTTTCTTTTCTTCTAGATTTCTTTTACTAATCAGTTCTAATGCGAGGTCTATTGGAAAATAGAGTAGATGGCACTTTATATTTAATAAGAATAATATTAAAAATAGCATGTACTATCGAATTTTATTCGCTAAATATAACATAAATTTTTATTTATCATATTAAGGCATAATTAATTTACTATTTTTGCTAAAATTCTGTTTTATATCGCGAAAAGTTATAGTTTTGGTATTAAGAATAAAATAGTAATAATCAAAAATTAATCTGCAAATAGAATAATTTAAGAAAAAATTCACCTAAACATAGAAATCAACGGAATAAATTAGAGATGGTGCTTATCTTCTTGATCGATTACATTATAATTATTTCAGTAGCGATTGAATTATGGATAAAATCATAAAATTCAAATTATAAAACATGTAAATTATAAACATATATGACGTGATATAGAAAGGGCGAGCTTATAATACATTATAAAATAATTGCAGAGATCTAGAAATGAAGGATAAATAAATACCATTTGATTTAGCCTTTACCCTTTGACTTAAGTTTTTAAAAACTTTAAATTAAACTATAAAATTTGTTTATGGGTTAATTTGATTTTTAGCTATTCAAATTGGTTCAAGCAGAAGTGTAGATTGCTCTATAGCAAATAATTGCTTAAGATACTTTCAAAAACATGATCCATACAATTTTCTACATTGTATCTTTTTTTTCCAGAATTATAAATCTACAGTTTTTTTCATATTTTAAACTATAGTATTATTTAAAATTAAAAGCAAGCTAAGTCTTATATCGTATAATTTATATGCTTTAGTATATGATAAATTAAAATTCAACCACAAAATGAAATTAGCTTACAAAATTTAAGATAAAATAAAATGTGTTTATTACAAAAAACCTTTCAAAATTAATGTATTCATAATAGTAATACAAAGAAATATACACTCCACCAAAAAAATATGTTAGGGGGTCAAAACTACTAGATAAAATAGAAGGATACAGGCAAGTTCCACACTTCGCAATAAACTTGAACTCATATTATTTGACAGAAGAAGAGCAGTTGACAAAGATAGATCTAGAAAAAGATGTCAAAAGATGCATTAACGAGTTGTGCAATATTCTTAATGGGCAGTCTACATTTCAGTAGATGTAATTTATAAAAAGAAGAAACTTAGCCTATAAATATAGAATATAAAATATATAATTTTAACTCTAAACAATACAAGTATCAAAAAAAAGCCTCTACAGATTTGTATTCCACGAAAATTGCTTTAATATTGTAAAAATTAAAAGGATTTTTATCGATGATAAAATTATTATGGCCACAGAAGTTGATGTTTAAAATTTTAAGTAGAGCGTGTTTGCCTACTCTAATTTGAACTTTGATAATACATTACTTTAAGTCCGAATATCATTTCTTTCATTATTTATTTATATTTGATGGTTTTTAAAGCAGTAGCTTTAATTCTTTATTGTAGGTAATCAAAAAAAGACTATAAAAAACAAATAGAAATTTCAATTAGAAAGCAAGAATCTATATAAAAATATAACACAAATTTCTATTAGCTAAAATTAGCAATAAATTATCATTTTCAAATATAACTATGCATCCGATAAGTAATATTTTTATTTATGGGTTAATTTTGGGATGGTAATTTATGATTTTGTCTCTAAGCATAGCATGATTTATTTCTCGTAGGTATATCTTATCTTTAATCTTGGCTTTATAATTTTCTTATATACCTGACCTCTTCACAAGAACTATGAGATCAAGGGGATTATCAATTCCATAGTTTGGATATATTTGCAGTAGTCATAGCTAAATTCCGATTTTTTCTTTATGGGTTAAGTTTCTTCTTTTATGAATTACATCTTTTCAGACGTAGACAGCCCATTAGGAATATTTCACACTCCTTAATACCTTCCCCAATTCATATTCATCAACAGCCCTTCTTCTATCAAATAATACGAGTTCAAGTGTCTTTCGAGGTGAGAGAGCTTGCATGTAGGCTTTACTATATCCGGGATTTCTAACACTTTAAAGCTTTTTATGGAATTTTGCAACCTCCTAATCTAAGATAATTACATAGGGCGTTATTTTTTTTACATTTGTATAGTAAATCAATTTAATTCCCCAAAATACCATAATTTTTATATTTTTAATTCAAAACTTCTGTTTAGTTATCAAGACTAGTTATATCTGTTTAAATCAACGTAATAATATTTTTTCTTATCCTCTAAGAAAATATCAGGTCTATTTTGTTTTGTTGATATATCCGTTTTAATTCTGGTATCTACATTATTTTTGAATGTTTGTTTTCGCAGATA
Source organism: Rhyacophila brunnea (assembly GCF_057557595.1). NCBI lineage: Eukaryota > Metazoa > Arthropoda > Insecta > Trichoptera > Rhyacophilidae > Rhyacophila > Rhyacophila brunnea. The sequence goes on along the minus strand of NW_028232764.1, from coordinate 1,054,444 downwards.
TAACTATATTTATGAATAAATTATCATAAAAATATAAAATAAATTATTTTGGTTTTTATAAAATCTAGATTATTTACAGCGAATACCCCATAGCACTTTATTTTAGCTAATTCTTAGTTGTATCAAAAATATTATGTTTTTGCCTTATAACCATTTTTGTAATTTTCAAAAAAAATTCAAAAAGGGTGAATAAATTATAGATAATAAATCTAAAGTTCTAAAACACAAAATCCTACACATAGAGAATTTAAAATTCAAGATGTCAGGTAATTTTACATTATCAAAAAAATTGAATTCTTTGATGCACAAAAAAATCTTTTAGTTATATCAATATTCATCGATCGTATTGAATTAATTTATAAATAATTAATATTTATATGGTTATAAAAGCTAATTTTAAAAGAAAAATTAATTCCATATTATCACTGAACTTGACTGGTGCGCGTGATTTGATTTGCGAAATTCTGAGTATATTTATCACCATTAAAATTTCGATTTTTACTTTTATATCTTTTTTATGTGCAGATCTATAAAACCTATTACGTCTATAAATTATGATATTTGTATAATTTTAAAAATATTATCAGCTATAACATAGTAATAGTAAGTGCTGGATATTCACTATAAGGTAAACGAAAAAATTTATTTTGGGTGGTTTTTATTTGAAAAAACACATACAATCAAATCAGATAAAACCCTTTTACATATTGAAATCTAGGACTTAATAGACGGCATTTTCTTTTTCAACATTTTTTATTTGATTTATGAAAATAATTGAATAATATAAGTTTTCATTACAAAAATGTTGAAGAATAAAAATATTTTAAAGTAAAATGTATTTATGCTTTTGTCTTTTTTATATTTATACACAATGTAAAACTTAATCCAGTATTAAAAACGCAAGATAGTTAAAAAAAGAAACATTAGTCAGAATTTTACCTAAATAAATTAGTTCAATGTTAATTTTATTTAAATTATTTATGTATAATGCCGTATAGGTTTTTTAGATTCCTTAGAATATAAATATCTTTTTTTGTATTTATAATCAGACCTCTAAAATAAAATTTCAGCGAAAAAATCTTTTTTCTGCCAATTAAATTCAAAAAAATTAATTAAAAATTTTATAAACATATAGTAGTCCTTAGTTAAGGCAAATACAGTCACTTAAATCTACATTAATTTATTTAAAAATTTATTATAGATGAAAATAATTTAGATAGCAAAATTTTTTACGCTATTAATGGTTTTAAAATCCATATTATGATTTTATCGGGCCAAATTATCGCACAAAAATTGCACCTGCGAAATATCGATTTTATTTTATGTTTTCTAATACAGTATAATTACGTTAATTCTACTTTTCTGTTAACATACCGCACCAATTTAAATAAAGACGTTGTCTTAGAAGTAAATGAGGGCTACATCACCTAAAAATAAACCAATGATAATGTAACATAACAATTTGATATATATCATATACTGCATTTCCATAATACGTATAATTTAATTCTGAGAGTTGATTTTCGAAAAACCAAATACTATCTATAAAACTATGTGGAGGTGTGTTATTTTTGGTTATATAGAGACAAAACGCGTTTCAAAGAAAAAGGGAGTTTAGGGTATCAATGAATTGTTGCAGCTGAACATGAATTTATATTACCGTGTATTTAGATGTAAAATAGTTTAATTTAAACAGATTTTTATTTTTAAGGTAGATAAATTAAATATCATATAAAAAATACGATTTGTAAAATAGATTCGATGAAGTACGAGCATGTAAAAATAAATAAAGCTATAGATATAATTTATTCGCACTTTTGAAGTAAAAATGAAAAATACCTGGTGATTTTTTATAATAATATTATTAAATTGATTTTATCATGTACAGTTATGAGGAGGGGGAATAATATGATGAGGTTAGAGGGATTTTAAGTTTTAAGACAATGTATTTAATTGAAAAGGCTATAATTTTAAAATTCCGCTTATTTTCAATCATTTATAAACACTATCGATTGGCTAAAGTATGCGGTTTGGTCTACTGTTAGAAGCTGGCTATAAAGAATATATGGGCTTGGATTTTTTTATGATATAGAATCTGTGAATATATCTAATTTCTTACTTTTAATAAATAAATAAAATACAAAGGTACGATTCTATAAGTATATTGGAATGGCAAATTTGTAATATTATGCTTTTCGTAATCTTCAAGCTTATTTTATCCTTTTTAATACATATAGCAGAGCAGCCGAAAATATTTTTTTGAGGGGCCATTGATACTATAGCGAGAATTTTTTTTTTAGTTTAGCCACGAATTTTTATGCTTTTAATCCTACTTTTAGCCAAACAACAAAGTAAAAATTGTTATTTGAAATGTGTTATATAATATATTGAAGGTTAAGCGAATATGTTGGTCAAGTGCATCTCACGTTGTGTTATATTTTATTTCCAATAAAAATTATAAAAAGATAAATGGTTGATTAAACATTGAGCTTGGCGAAACTACAGAATTATGTGAACAAGAAATTATATTTTCATCTATCTATAGATGGGATTAAAAACTTTAATTACCAATTTTTTAGTTATTTATTGTATGCTAAACTATAAATGGTTTTTTTCATATAAACACATTAAAAATAAATTTTCTTTCTGAATTAAAAAATACTGGTTTATGGTAGATATAACGAGCAGATGGGTCGTTTGAAAAGACAGATTTAATTTATCTATAATATATAACTATTTTCAAGTTGTTTAATTATTACTTTTGAATAAAAAATGTGTATATATCTATATTTATTCTTTTTGAATATAATAACATTATAAAATTTATCTTTAGAGCACTCTTTCATTTATGAGCCCAAAAAAATGCATTAATTGGTAAAAACATATTAGACTTAATAATAGATCTTTATTAAATACTTTTAGATGATTTTTTCAAATTAAATTCCTGAAAAATATTTATATAGGGTGTTAATTTTTCTTCATCCTGTATAACATCTTCTAATGAAGGTATTTCGGAGACCTTTAAATCCTTGAGCATCTGTAATGTGAGCGCGACTGAGACTTTTCCGCTGGTTGGATGAATACTAAAAGGACATTTTAGCAAATGTTTAGGTTCAGTAGTTACATTTTGATCCAATTTTACGTATAAATGCTCATACAGAACTTCATCGTTAATATCAAAACAAAAATTTTGATCACTAAAAAAATAATCATATGAATACAATATTTTAAGAATAGGATCTTCATTTATACCGGTAGAAACAACCGTTTCGAGTCTCTTTGAATTAAATAACCTTTTCCCGTAATTTGTAATATATTCACAAATACCGAATCTTTCTTTATTATCCAAATTCATGGCTTCATCGTCACAAATCCAAAGATGCATTCCTCGCCCACCACTAAAAACAATCAAAATATCTTTAAATCCAAATTTTTTTCTTAAAATATAATCCATTATTTCACCAGAGCACTTTATAAGTGTGAAGCAGCGATCACAAACGCTCTTTCCCTGACAACAGTTTCTTTTATAATCAGTTAAGTCGATGTCAAAAACAAGCTCTTTTTTATCGATATACATTTCAGACCCTTTTTCTGGTGGTGCTGTATAAACAGCACCAATATCTATTTTCTCAGGCAACTTTTTTACAAGCATTGTGTATAATTCTTCCTGATTCGCAAAAGAGATAAAACGGTTATATATGTTGTTACTATGCTGAAAACATATCTCTCTGTTAATGGAGATATCTATGAAATCACATATATCTGCTACTGGAAAAATTTTGCCATAATATTGGGTGAGAAGTGAAGATCGTTCCATATTGGGATTAAGAAAAATATGCTAACAAAAAATAGCTTTTAAATAAGCTGTAAAAAAAACTATATTTAAATGATATATACTTTTGAAAATTCAAATTGTTGAATATTCGCTTCATAGTGATATTTATACTAACAATGTTATTTAAATAAATACACTTCATACAATAAAAGTAAAATAATATTATGGCTCAAGCACGTGCATAAAATGTCACATAAGCTAAATTATTTCAAACGAATGAAAAAATAAAAATGAAATGTCAATTTTAGCCAAGATTTAATCAAATATTAAACAAGCCCAGCTTCAGAAATTGACCTTGTAATAACATTTAATCAATAAATTTGCAAAAAATTACATTGGAAATCATTTCTTTGTCATCATATTTCATGGACTCGTAAGTATTTATTATTGGACATTCTAAATTTATAGGCTACATATATCAATAACATATGGAATAAATTAGTATATTTGATTGTATCCTAAATTTATGGCCAAATATATAAATAACGTATGGAAAAAATTAGTATATTTGAATAAAATTCAAATGAATAATACTTACGTTTTATAATCATCAAAACATGCTTTATTTTAATGCATGTAAAAAAATAAATTTTAATAAATCATATTTTTTTTTATAAAGACACCAAAAACACGTTTTCAAAAAGAATGTTACTATGTGATAGATATCATGTATGTTTCTAATATATTAATGAATAATATTTTGCTACATAAACAGTCTTATGATAACATACGCATTTTGCTTATTCAAAAACAAATTTAAACCATAATCACGATTTGAACAGGAAAGAAATTTAAAACAGTCGATTTCAGAAAACATACAGGCACATATATAATTCACATGATTATTACATCATTTAAATAACCCTCTTTATCATAAAATCCGTCTAAAAATAGTTTCTAGAAGTAAAAAAAACACAAGATATCCGTAAAGACATATAATATAATCTAAAATGCTATTATTAGATCTATTATATTCAAATGAGCGAAATTCCAATAAATATAAAGAAGACATTATATAAAACATATCCAATATTTTCATAAAATAAAAAATTAATGAAATAAAGCCCCAAAAGAAATAAGCTAATTTCTCAGCCCCTTTCAAGTTTCATTTCTTTTATTAAAACGCATAAAAATCATTAAAAATGGACACCAAGTTAAGCAACATTCACAAAAAATCGAAGTAATCATGAAAATAAAGGCAGAGTCTATGATTTATAGCTCGTTTTATCGTAATTTAAAGCTGCGCGATAAGGAATTTCATTTGCGATGTACTCGTAAGACGCGTAGCAAGATTTACTTTGTGTTTGAGGATACGTTTTTAGATATTAGTTCAAAACACTTAAGCACGTATTCATATGCATTAAATTATAAACATACGGAATATTAATTACAAACTTTTTAAATTTTATTTATTTTAACAGAGCTACAGTAAAAATTTTCTTGACGAAGTAAATTTAATCATCAAAAAACCTTAATGGACTAAAAGAGAAAGATTGGTAGGAAAAGCGAGATTATCGAAGTCGAAGAAAGTAACTTTACAACAACGAAAAAGACCGAGGTTATCTTATTGACTATAGTTCAGGATGTAGGGTTGGTAGAAGAAAAAATACAAAAATATTATTATAGTTTCAGTATTGAAAAGAGAGAGGGTTATTCTTCATGTAATAATAGCAGAGTATGCTGAGGAAAAACTAATCATATTATAGAATAATGAAAAGGATACTATATACTAGTTGAATATAACTTAAACACGCGTGAATTAATAGTTCAATTGAGAATTCAAGAAGGGTATAAAAATTTTCAATACATACTAATACTATTGAAGGAATTTGAAGAGGGATTAAATAATTATGTCTTCCAAGCGGCAGAACTGAAAAATACTTCGAGCCAAATTTTAATTTAAGCATGATTAAAAATAAATATAAAGAAAAAATAATAGAGGAAATATTAGATAAAATTTTATTGTATTTTAATCATTAAATTCTTTATTTCAAATTTTAATAGACAAATTAATCAATTTAATTTTCTGTTTAAGCTAGAGCTCAAATATTAGTCGACCTCTAGTTCTAGATTTATAATATATAGATTTTATAGTGAAAATACAAAAAAAAATTATCTTGAAAAATCTATATGTGTATCAGGTTTATTCACAGTAAGTAAATTCAATTCAAAGCAACTAAAAAAATATAGTAAGTATGCGTTATTCATCTTAGGTATTTAAATTTATTTCACCAAAAATATTTCTTAGTTATTTAGCAAACAAAAGGCATATTATATTATATTTTATTAATTATAAATTTACTTAACTAAAAAATAATTCATAGTTATTTAAGAAATCAAAAGAAGACATATTCAGTTTATTGTAAGTAGCCTTTTTTTTCCATGCTCAGATTTTTTTATTTTGCGAAAGTGTAAATATTAAAGATAAAACTTATAAATTAATTTGTTTTAGGATCAAAAAAATGTTTTTTTCGATCCAGTTTCCTCAAGATGATATTTTATTTGTAAACAGAACATTAAGATCCGATTTTCACAGATAAAAAATTTGAAGCTAGGATCATATATACATTTACATGACTTTTATTTGATAACAAAATGTCATAGTAATGTTATATAATACATAAAATTTTATTTTCACAAAAAAGATAAACAATTGATGATTTTATCTGCCGATAGTATACCATGATGGTTCGCTTTGTTTTATTTGCTCCTTGACATGAAAATTTCTATCGTGGAATGTTATAAATTTTTTACCTTTAACGGATATTTCTCTTAAAAACAATATTAGTGTTCTCATCAAATATCATATTACTTTAGCCTTGCTTTTTAGGCATATTCCTAATAATTCAAATATACTAATATACTTTATTTTTATTTCATACAACGTTAAAGTTTTAAATACAATAAAATTTGATTTATAATTTATTGATTCCTTGATTCACTAATTTTTAGTCGCACATAATACAAAGAAGGTCTAATTTTTGTCAACGGCACTGAGAATTAGGATGCTAAAAACTATTTTTCGCGTATCGAATGCTTTATATTGTGTCCAATCAAGCTATAATTTATTAAATCAGAAGGTAATTGATTCTACAATTGGTATTTACTAAAATTTATGTCAAAAATATTAGACCGATTGTTGTGAAAAGTATATATATAACATCATAAACCCTTAAGTAGAGTATGACATACAATTTTCTGTGTTATATTACTTTTTATGTTTGTAATATTGTTTTAATCCAATCTAAATGTTATAATATTCATATTTGATTCATAAATAATTTCTAGTTTATGTAAAAAAAGACTTTCATTTATAAATTATAATATAAGTGCGCGTATTTTTCTGCCTTAGGTCTAGTGATACAACCCCAGTGAATTTAAAATGACAACTTTTTGACCATAAAAGAACATAATTAGTAAAAAATAAACGCATAAGTTATTAATGGAAATTTAGAAACCAAGATCATAAGGATTCCGGTTAAGTTTCACTTGTAGCAATGTGAAATAAATGTCCTAATGTTTTTAAAGAATTTCTTAAAGAAAAAAACAATGAAAAGATTTATAATAGTTATATAAACTAAACACTTTATAAATTAAACTATAAATAATTAACTTTCTTATCGAATGTACCATATTTTTATTAATATATTGAAACAAGTTAAGAGCTCTCATAAAAACCCTATTCATTAAATTATAAATAATTAACTTTCTTATCGAATGTACCATTTTTTTATTAATATAAAAACAAGTTAAGAACACAAAAAAACCATTTATTCATTAAATTATGATAAATTTTCTTTCTTATCAAGTGTACCATGTTTTTATCAATATATTGAAACAAGCTCTGAACTCAGATCGACCTTATTCTATATGTTTTCTTGTCGATTTTATTATTCCGTTAAAAGCATGGCAAATTTAAAAAATTGTATTGGCATCACTATTGGCATAAAATATAAAATTATGAAATTTAAACATGCTAAATTGAGCATTATAATTTTATAAGCAAGGAAAAAACGTTTTTATGTAATATTATAATGCTTTTTGATATGGCATAAATTTTATTTATTAACTTTGTTGAACTTAAGACTGTAAAAAGTAAAAAAAAACCAGCTGAAATAAATATAGGTGTCTTTATGCTCTCATCTTAAAAATAGCCGTAAAAATCTAGTTGTTTTTATGCTGATAAGTTATATTTACAGACTCAGCACACAAACTCTTCTAAAGATAATACATAAAATTAAATTTGATTATATGCAACAGGCTTAATTACCATATTTCCAAAAATATGTTTTATTATTAATACTTCCATGTAAAGAGTCATTATATTTAATACCACTGTAATGCGGATAAGACACTCCAAAGTCGTCATATATGTTTAATATATAACTCTACCATATAATTAAAATCAAAACTATATAAAAGTAATCTTTACATAAACCAATATTAAATGAAATTTATTCTACTTTATGCTATAAATTGTATATGTTCATCAAATAATTTTATGAAAAATCACGTATTGATTTTGAGGCATGCAAAAATTCTAAGATCAGAACTACAAAGAATAATGGATGAAATAAAGCAAACAGAAAATGAACCACAAGAGCCCGAAATCGACTTCATAAGATTTGACAGACAATAAAATGGTATGATGCATAAGCAATTTGCTTCTGAATACAATACAAATAATTAAAAAAACAAACTATGTGCCTTTTAAATACACCTTCCTCTATATAAAACCACAAAATTCGTTTTTTTATGATATTTGGAATCCCATTGAATTTCGAACGTCGAATAATACAATATTTTGGTTCGTTACATAATTTTTATTATAAAATTTCTTATTTACTGGCTTAAACCCCCTTAAAATACATAAAATTTGATTTTAAGCTTCTTGCGAGTTTTTATCGATTCAATATTTAGAAGATGTATGGTCGAAAAAAATATACTGGGCTTTTTTCTAATTAAAAACTAATTTGCAATAAATAAAGAAGAATAAAAAAAGCACGTAAAATAATAAAGCTTTTTTAAAAACTTATATAAATATAAAATATTTTTTATTAACACGAAAACAACGTTTTAATCTTTAAGATGTGCTATTTCAGATTTTTTTTTTATTTGTTCATTCAAATTGTAAAAATCATATTTCGGGGTCTCCTATAGTATTAGAGAATATTTCTAGCCATTAATATACTCAATATAGGGTTTATAACTTAATTAAAATCATATATAATATAATTTAAACTAGAATAATTTAATAAAACAAAAATGAGAAGAATAATTTCAAGAAATAAGGTGTTTAAAAAAATAGAGAACATAAAAAAATAATCGTTTTGATGAGTAATCCCATATGGTCACAAAATTCTATAAGTCGTATATTGAGGTGTTGTAAATTCCAACATATGCATGCCCAAAAACAATGTGATTGAGGAAAACTCTAAAAAAAGAAATACAATAATAAGATACATCAAGATAGTTTTTAAATCTGATTAGATTTAAAAATGCTTAAGAAAATGTTTTTTTGTGTAAAAAAAAGGCTTACAAGAATAAATTAAATAGCTAAAAATCAAATTGATCCAAAATAAATAAATTTTAAGGCAGGTTATCATTTAAACTTTATAGTTGTAATAAATAATTGATTCAATATAAAAAAAATTAAACAAGCATAGAATAAAATGTTTTTCACTCACCCGTATATTCATATTTATCCAAAAAAGACAAATTTAATCAATATGAATTACTATGAATCCAAATTTTGCATTATAAATTTAATTATCTAAAAATTATTTTTGATAATGTTTGCAAAATATAACTATAAATAACGGATTTTAAATACACACAAACCAATAAATTTAGAAATTTTAAACTCCGATGAAAATATTGTAAAAAAGGATGTAATTGATAATAATATGAACCATTTTTTTATATTTAGAAGTCTAAAGTTTCGCAGAACAAATATAAATGATAGAAAGATAAAAAAACACACATTAAAATGGGAAATTTGTATTTTATGATAATTAATAATATACATTTTTCATGAATATTGTTTCATAAAAGTTATTCTAAAAAATCTTTCAATATTTTGACCTAATGAAAGATTATGCATTTATTATTTATTCGGATACATATTAATTTTTTTACACCTTGAGAGGAAAAAAATCAGTCTAAGTTAATATTCTCCACGAAGAAACAAATAACAGAAAGAAAATGTATTCTAAAGATCATAAAATATAAAATCATAAGCTTATTACAATAATGAATCAATATTGATCTGTAAATTACCAATATCTAGCCATAAAAAGTGTTTCATTTGTATATTTCAATAGAAAAAAGAGAATGATACATGAAAAATAAATAATAATTAAATATAGCAAAAAAATATTGGAAATTCAAAAGTTGTGAAGATATTCGTTTAAATTATATATAAATTTGCAATGAAGTTTAGGTATTTCCTGCTTTAGAATATTCTCGATATTTTACTATAAATGGTAGAAGAACAACAGGTTATACTTCTAATTTAATTTTTCGTCTTTTAACCATCTATATTATCATCTTAATAATTGTTTATTTTTTAAATTGTACTTTTATTGCCCACATTTAAAAATACGATTATACTATAGCATTTTTTTTTGTTCATTTTTCATAATTATTATTTTTACGCAATTTCAATAAGTAATTATTTCTAATATTACTATTATCGAGAAAAATTATATTTTTATGCCATTTTATAATAGGGAGCAAAATTAAAGAAACTAACAATAATATTCTTTAAACAATGCAGGTTCTTTATTATTTCATTATTTTGATTAGATGTATTGATTTAATGTAGTTTTATGACATCGATTTATTTTCATATATATTTAAACCCAATCAGCTATTTTTACACTATTTTAGCTTATTTAATTTCATTCATCATCATATTATTCTGATCTTAGCTCTTAACTAACCCTTAGGACCAAAAATAAAAAGCAAATTTATTTGATAAGGTTACCGAACCTGCACGGTTAAAAAAACCATGATCCATGGTAATATGATAAATAATAAATAATAAAGCACTATTGAAATATGAAACAAACAAAAAATACAGCCCGGTATTTAAGAATTCATTAAAAATAACAACAACAGCAACGACCGATTACTTTTGCGTTAAAAAAAACATAAACATCAAACATCTCTTAAAGCGACATTCTCTTTTTTCGGATATTTTGTTTCGCATTTCTCAAAATATTGCATGTTTATATCACATTTAAATGTATTATTCTATCAATGGGTAATCTTCTAGGCTGAAATTATTTACACCAAGATCATTTTATACCTATATACCCGTATTTATTTATAAACAATGTTTTTTTTACTCCCATTATATATCGAATATTTGATCTTCAATAAGGAAAAAAATTCTGAATATCAGTTTATCGAAATTGTGATTATTTTGATTGTACAAAAAGCCTGATTTTATAAACTATTATATCAGCCCAGTTCGAATTATCCTTAATTCAGCTTTTTCTAATCTGTATCGATTATGATGACAGAACCACACATTCCTGCCGATGTGTTCTTGAAAATACATATTTTTTTCAAAAATATCATATTCTGTGCAATTAGCTCTTATTTGTCATAAGATTTCGACAAAGCTACTTGGAAATATATGGTTAATATTGTAAATATACCTGAATTTTTTTGTCATTTCCATTCAATATTTTTTATAAGAATATTAAATATCCGAAGCAGATTATTTTTACATAAGAAATTCACGAATAATTTACAAATCCGGGCCAAATAAATCTTATTTCTTCTGTGTTTAGCGAATTCATAAAAAAAAGCATTTAATCTTTGTCTGATAAAATATGAACTATTTATTACAGCATACTCTGCCAAAAACGATACAAATTCACCATTGATCGGTAATATTATTTGTAAAAAGCAAATTATTGTTGTGTTTTTCAAAATAATACTTAAAAAATATAGAGCATAGGAAACTCTAGGAGAGTGAAGTGATCTAGGATATAATGTACCAAGCTTATAAAAAACTATTTATTATTATTTATAAGATTTTGAAGATTTATATTATCAGACTCTGTCGGTATAAATTTATATGCGTTTTGTGAATTGTTTTAACCGATATTCATATATAAAAAATAACTATTTAATATAATTTTTATCTAAAACATTAAAAAAAGCCAATAAAATACCAGGGAGACCCTCTAAATATATCAAATAGATTCAAATAGTATTTACATCCCAATTTTACCTTTTAATTAAAATTTAATAATTTTTTTTTCTAAATTTTTTATATTTTTAAATTATGTTTTTTGTATTCGAATAATTGGCAATATTATCATCTAAATACTTGATACTTTTGTTTCTGGTATATGGTAATATGGTGCTAACTAATATTTATGGCACAGTTTATTTTATATAAGCATTTTTAGCACAGTCTAATCCCATAAGTGTATAATAAATACACAATGAGCTGGACATCACCACACAAATTATACTAAACAAAAAACAAAGATTTATGTGTAATTCCGAATATCATATATTTACATGGATTTGCTGGCTAAAGCAAAAGCATGAAAATAAATTGAAATACGATTAAAAAAAGATTTCTATTGTATCTGTCAGATTAATAAATAAAAGGTAAATATTATTATGAGAAAAACATCAAGAAATTCCCATATAGTTTACAAGTTTCTACATTTTATAACAAAAGGTCTTAATTATAAGATTTCTTTATGATCCAGAGGGGGTACGAAAGCTGATTTACTAGATATTTATAAATTAGAGGATTTTAACGAATTTTATTAGACTAAAAAAATAACCACATTTATCAATTATATAATATGATTAAAAAACGAAAATCTATCTATAATATCGATATTTATTACAAATTTTTGGCTTTTACTTAATATTATAAGAATAAGAATGTCACATAAGTTCGTTGAGGGGATTAAGGAAGTTCTAATGCATCATAAATGATTTGATACATACGATAAGTTTAGATAAAAATCTGCATTAACATTGATTTCTTGGTGAAATCCGAACATTAAATGAATAGAGTTTTTACAGAAAAAATAAAGATAACACAGTTTGTTATAGACCAAAATCCATTTATTCAAGAAAAACTTCATAAATTGTGTAGCAATATAAAACCCATTTGAAAATTATTGTTGATATTTGTAAGTTAAAATGGTATTTTCCCACTAAAAATTAATTTAAGATCTATTATTCCGTCCGGTGAAATATCCTCCAAATATTAAATCAAAGAATAATTGATGTTTACACATGATTCGAGGTAAACTAATTTACAATAAAGTTGAGCATTATATTTCAAAGAATCATTGCAATGAGTTATTATGTCTCTGATTACATTTTTCTGGTATCGACACACATTTAGTATTAAAATTCTAAAATATATTTGGCCAATAAGCCTCTTCTTATCGCCGGATTTGTAAGAAAGTTTATTTTTCTCTATAAGGATAAAATAATATTAATATTTTTATAAAAGGGATTAGCCATTTCTCTTGATTATTGCCACTGCAAAATAATTTGATTTATAAAAATCAGAAGTAGATAGAAATATTCATTTGATACTCCATATAAATATAAAACATATGATTCACATCTATACATTCTACAATGAGATAATTATAATGGTATTTTTGAAATCCTAAATCTTTTATTATTCAAGTTCTAATAGATTCAAGATAAATCCCAGCGTATAAGCATAAATCATATTAAAGAGTACAAAAGTTATTTTGATTTATTTTTTGAATGTTTTAAAGAATACATGGGCTTTGTTTTATAATTAGACATGCGAAATTTGTTTATTTTGCCTTCAATGTTTTAAAGAATGAATGAGCAAGTTTTATGCTTAGAAATCCTTAATGTTAAAATTGTCTAACTTTAGTTAGATTTTTTTTCTAAGAGTTTATCAAATTCCTATTCAATTTTAAGACAAGATTTAATTATAAAGACCAGATTAATTATATAATAAATTTTATAATGATCGTTTCGATTAAAGTTAATTTTTAATTTATGTTATATGGGGAAATCAAAGATTTCATTTTTCAAATAATGGTATTTGTAGATCCATTTGAGATATATGCCCCTTTTAAATATATTTTATTTTAAAATTTTTCATACTTGAAAGTAAGTGAGGGTGAATGGATAATAAGAAGCAGAACACAATGCTTGAAATACATGACCAAGCCTTAAACCGTGGCAAAACACAAAAATTCATAAAAAGATTATATAAAGTTGTGTGTGATGATAACATTCCGGAGATTATATGGAGTAACAAAGGAACGACCGTATTAATACCAGACAAAGAAAGATTTCGTCAAACTGCTATGTCACAAATATCGCATACAAAAGAGTATACGGCTTTTCTTCGTTCTCTGAACCATTATCAGTTTATAAGACTAAAACGAGTAGAGGAAGAAGCCGATGAATATATGCACCAATATTTTCAAAGAGATCATGAAGAATTGTTACCGTTGATTCTAAGAAATAAATTTAGGTCTACAAATTCAAAGAAAGCCCCAAAGGAACAACAAGGAGCAAGTGCTGTTGATTCGTTGATTATAGACCAACAATTACAGTTTATTCAAGGAAATATGTCTATTACAAATCAGAATTTATTTAGTATCAGTGAAGAAGTAATTGAGCTAAGAGGTAAATTAGAGAAACAAGAGAAAACTATAAATGGATTAATTGATGTTCTATCAAAAGTATTTAGGCAAGGGATTACGGGAGAAGCGGTAAAGCCAGCACTTGAGGGTAATATGGGACAAATGAATGATATTTTTGATCAACACAAGGTAAATAGCTCAAATTTTAAACCAGTTACAGAAATTGATGGTAAGTGCAAGAAACAATCTAATCATAGCAATAATAGCTTGAAATTCGAAGAGACATATGATCTAGATAATTTTAATAATATAAAATTTGGTCTTGAAGGCAATAAAGATCATGTAAATAGATTACAACTCAAACAGATCAAAAATAATTCTTTTGAATATGACAACGTTAAGAAACAGGATAATGTCTCTAAATATGGTGCACAAGTACCAGAAGAAAACAAAACGAATTCTAGATTCCAGTTTTCTACCAGAACGCTGAGCCCTACAGATTTTGATAGGATGAATATACAGTCGAATTTAAAAGAAAATAAATTTACTCAGAAACGATACAAAACGGAGGATTCATTAGTATTCGGGGGAATAAACTATGATGATCGAAAGGAATTAGAAAAAATAAATAAAAATGGGGATGAAAAAGTTAAGGAAGTAAACACTGGGGAATATCTTAGTATGCCAGAATTTCAATCCCAGGATTCAGACAAGAAAAAAGACAGCGATGATGATTTGTATAATACACTTTTCTTTTGAGAGATGGAATCAATAATATAAATAAACATGTATTCCACTGATTTAATGGATCTATTTGTTAAGGGTGATGTATCCTTCAAAAAATGAACTCTTTTCGGTTTGCAAATATAAAATTTATTATGTGAATAAAGTGTAATAGATAAAATATTCGAAAGCTCAAATACAAAGGTTTATGTAATGATCATTAAAATATATGATCATAAGTGCAGTATTTACATTAACTCGACCTAAAATAAATTAAATTTATATGGTTATTTATATTTTTCTCATGATCTCAGCATTCAAGCAATGTAGAAAATATATGAGAGTAATAAATAAATTTAGAGATAATATTATGATAGGCTGATATATTTTATCATTACAAAAAATAGCCAATCTTTTTTTAAAAATATTCTTATCCTAAATTAAAAATGTAAATAGTAAATTTATTTTTTTATCAAGGATCTTTAACTGCCCGTAAACACTAATTATTCGCAAAAAATATCAATAGGACTGGAGTTTAAAATGCATCTGAAAGAACTCGAGGTTTCAAACCAAATTGTGGCATATATTTACACTATAAGACTGTGAAAAGTTCCTGAACCAATAGGCCCCGAAAAAGGTGGTAGGGAAGGGGATATAAGAGAAGAAGATATAGTCAAAAGTATAGATAATATGTGTTCATAGAAAATGATCAATGTTATTTTTGAAGATAAAATCAAAAAATTGAACATCAAAATTAGTTAATAGATTTAAAGTAATAAGTTTGAACAGCAGTTGGTTGTAAATAAGATTAAGATGAAATAAGTACTCGGTGTGAAGAATATTCAAATGAATATAGCCTTATATAATTTTTTTAAGATAAAATGTGATTTTAACAGATAAGTTATGATGCCCAAATGCTATTTAACCCATATTTTGAAGAATTAAATAACAATAAATCATATTTTTAGGGATTAATCTTATTTCAATATATCCGCCTATATGGTTGTATTCAGGCCTTGAACTTAAAAATACCCCATTTCGCATTTAATTATATGAAAAATGTAAAAATTTAAAAATATAAAAAATCATATTTCTTAAAGATGTTTCGTTTAAGTGATGCCTATCTGAACAATTTACGCCAGAATCGTATTATAATTTTAAAATTTTAGACTTAAGTCTCACCTCTAATCCAATTTTAATGTAGATATTAGAAGCATTTTATACCTTAAAGCATTAAGATCTAACGCTAATCATATAATAATCTTAAATATAGATTTTAAGTTCGAAATATAAAAAAAAAGGTTACAGATAGCATAAAATATATTTATTTCTTTAATTACGTTAAATCTTTTCCGTTTCCCGATACATAAACTTTCATATTCCGTGCTTAAACGCTTCAAATCATAAATTTAAATATATTACCTTTTTATTTATACGTAATATTATGTTTTATGAATTAATATTTTGGACACTTCCCTCATTATTTAAAAATATAGTAACAAAAATTTGACTTACTTTACTTTTTTTCGTTTACAGTGCAATATAAGAAATATCTTATTTTGGTGATTTTTTTATTTTTCATGTAAAAATTATTGATTTATGCTTATATATGATCTCTAGACCATTTCGATTGATTAAATCTAATTTTTATGCTATTATAAACCCACTATTTTTATCTTAATATTTGATGAATTTATATTTAAATATAATCTACAGATAACAAATTAATTCAAAAAATACAATTTATATAAACTTTATATGTGGACTATAATTACTGTCTATTTTTCTGTATAGTTTTTTTACTATTTTTTAAACTAGAAAAATTTTGTTTGGGCTAGAAGCTCTCACTTTTTTTTATTCATAATTTCTAAATAAATTAAAATTTAGCTTTCTAAGAAAAAAAATTAATTTGTGGCATCTGGATTTTATCGCTCTAAATATCCTTGAAAAAATTTAAAATTATATTCTAAGAAGATTAGTAGGCTAAAAAGGACATATGGTTTCCAATAATCCGTTGTCTGGTTTTCAATATAATTTTAATTACCTTTTTATATAGTTACTACCTAATAAATTCTAATCGAATTTACTTTATTTATTTATGTTTTACTTCTATTACTTTTAGGAAGTTCGCTTTATACTAATAGGAACTATTGCTTAACTGATGCGTCTCTCTGTGGAACTCCCCCAGCACTCATTGTCACCCGTAATCACCGTGGATTGGGCCCTTTCTCATAGGCGGCAGTCATTATGTGGAGGGAATGGGATTCTTTCTACTGTTTATCGCTAAGAGTTACAAGCTACAACCACACTCTATACTTACCTATATCCTTGCTGAACGGTGTGGGATCTTTTTCATTCTGGAGGCACAGTTCAACGGCTCACACAGCAACATCCTATTTCTCATGGCTTGTCAATGCTTTATGGTTTATCTTTTATCGTTCATTGGCCGCCCCCTTGGGTATTTTTCTTTAGAGTAAATTCGTTTCAGAAATTAGTGGGCTGGGTGGAAGTGGAACCCGCGACCCCTCACACTGGAGTCCGACTTGTAAACTACTCAACCATACCAGCCTACTACCTAATAAATAACTGAATATTTATTTAAGTACTAATTTTTCTTTTAACTATGAATTTTTACCCGGACAAAAGTTTAGATTGGTCTATTTTACAAATTTCCAGCATCCTCTTTTCAAGCAATCATCTTTACAGTCTTCTTCAATACATCTTCCACACCCAGAGAACTATCAGTCAGTATTTACTTTCGGGTATTTTGTTTCTGAAATCATATCATTTTAAAAATTAATTTTTTGCCTTTTATACTTGTTTTATGAAACTTTAGATAGCTCTATGGAACAGATTTTCCTGATACTTCTTTCCACCTCGTCATCTTTACAATCTTACTCGATGCATCTTCTTCTCTCAACACTTAATGGTTCAAGTATCTACCACAATATTATTGTTTGGGCTTATGCTTCCGCTTCAGTTTGCATTCCTAACTCCTTAATATACGACTTATGGTATTTTGTAACTACCCCAACCCAAGTTATGACGTATGGCAATATTCGAGTTCTGCATTTGTATATAAGGGTATGTTTATTTGCCAATAGAATACCATTTAATTTATTTATTTTAGGGATAAATTATTCGTTATAACTTTAGTTTTTGTTTCCAAGCACAACTTGCTTGATTATATGCGCACAGAATATTAATACTTTCGGCTGTTTTCAGCTCTCAGAAGTCTTCTTCAATGCCTCTCCTCCGCTCAACACTCATTAATTCAAGGGTTTTTTTCAATCCCAAGGTTTGTATATATGAACATCATTTTGATAAATATATTCTGGAATAATTATATTGTGGTGTTAATCTAAAAAAAAACCTTTAAGGCTATTTTAATTTTTCTGGATTGCTCAGAATAAATACATGAGAGGTGTGGTAATAATGGGTTAATCTTGGATGTATTTTGAATTAATAGTCTCTAAACACTTCTAATAGATTGCAATTTATTTCTCATTAAGAAAGTAAAATTATTGAATTTTGGACTGATTTAAATAATATTGACAAATAAAATGCATCTATTTTTTGTGTTGAAATAATTTGCCCATCATCATTGCAAAAAAAAATCATTTTTATATCTATTAAGGGCATAACAGGGTGAATTTATGGACATTTTATGATTAATGAAAAAAAATACAAATTTTTAGTTACTGTTGAGGGCTCCCATATATTTTTTCGTGGTCTTAAAGCGATAGATATCGGTCTACTTTTTCTTTGCATAATTTATATTTTTTACCATAAATTTATATTGGTAATTAAGCAGCTTTATGTTCAATAATTATATAACAACGTATATAAATAGTTGTACATTATTTTTATAATCTTCAAAATAATAAAAATTTGTCATGGATTTAGCTTTATAAATAATTAAACAATCATTATCCTACTAAATTTCCTGAACACGGGAAAAAAAAATTTATCAAAAAGATTTAAATGCCGTAATCAATTTGAAAGGAAATATTACATAAATTTAATGCATATCATGTTTTAAATACAACTGTTTATTATTTATCTGAAAAAGAACAGATATTAGATTGATAAGTCGCCCACAAATTCCACTCCCATTATAAAACTGAATCGGAGATACTCACATACTTATATAGTGTTTTGGATCTCTAAATTTTAATTACTCAGATAAAATTAGAATTTCAAATGTTAACTTACCAATGTAGTCATATGGATATTTATATTTAATTCGTGAACTAAAATCCGATTTTGAAGAGTTCACATACTTTTATAGCGCTATAAATTTTAGTCATATTTCAATGTTAAACATTTAAAAGTATATAGTTGAATTACGAAATAAAAATTTCCCAAAACAATAAAAATTATACAGCTTTTTTTTAATACTTAAAAGGTTTAAACTAATAATTTTCATTGGTGATATTGCATTTTAATTTTACCAAATACATTTCTAATAGAATTTATTATTCATAATAAAGAAGTATAAGTAAAAATCCTAATATTTTTTGATATTATTGTGTTCAAACTTAATTAAAATTGCAAAATGCAAGCGCATTTCAGTATTAACGAATTTCACACTTGTTAATGACAAATTGATAGCGCAATATACAATTAAAAGTCTTTTAAGATTTTAAATGCACTTTTAGAGAATAATATAGCGTAATTCTTGATCTGCTAAAAGTTGAAGCTAAAGATATCGGATACAAATTGATTTAAGTATAAAATAAGAAGAATTTCATTGTTTTACTGATAAAAATAAATTTAAAATTTAATTATATATATAAAAATTGACTAACAGGAGAAACAAGATAAACATATTTTTCCAATTTTATTCTCGAAGGGACTTAAATTTTTCGATTTTGCGTTTCAAATTTTTTTTTGTAGAATTAAGTGCTTTGAAATGAGACCCAAAGATCAAACATCAGAATTGCAAGAAATCATGATCTATAACATATCTTCATAAATAATTTCTGCGAATTATATCCATATCATATATTATTTAATAAAATCTTATGGCTAAATTATATATTCGTGTTACATTCAAGAATTTAGCAAAAGAATATAAATAGCACTGTGAATTGCCAGCAAGGCTTTCTTTCGTGTCTAAATTGGTTTTATTCGCGCTTTCGTAAATGTCGATTCTAATAATAGTAGAAAGAGATAAATATAAATAAAAAGTCAAAATTGTTGAAAAAAAAAGACATCCGAATCTTTTAATCAATATATTCTGATTATATCGATAAAATTTTTACAAAAATAATAAATACTAATAAAATAAAATTATAGATGCTTGCTGCCCAAAAAATCAATTTTAATTTATAAATTGAATGTGTGTTAATATTAAAAATGTGTGATTTTAAGAAAACGAATTTCCTTTTTTTAGGCTATTTATAACAAATGACTAAGTCCAAATTTTATTTTTAGTAGATTAAATCAAAATTGATAAGGAGGTTTGGCCTTCCCCATCAAATTACCATCATCAATAATATTATTAAACAGGTAAAATTTATTATTAAGAGCATACAACACTCGAATTGACAATAACTATACCCTGTCAATCTCTTTATTTTTTAATTTAAATATATTTTATAAATATTAATTCTAAGTATGCAATTTTTGTTTTCATATAATAGTTAATTTATCAAATCTGGCATTTTATTTTTTCCCAGATATCCTTACTTTTTTTACGCATTATATAAATGTCCTATGTAGATTTTAAGCATATTTTACAACTCAATGGTTATAATTTAAATCCACCAGAGTTTACAATCTTTTTTGCATTTAATTTCGATAGAATAGTTGTAGGTGAAGTTATCTTTCATATATGAGAATTTCACTTTTATATCCTTTATTTGAAATATTTTCTATATTTTTGATTGTTTTAAATAAGAAAAACCATTACAATTCCATTATTGTGATTTCCAATATATTTTATCGTACAACCCATTTAAACCTAACTATCACTGATATTATTATTTACAATTAGTCCATATTATTGATCCATCATTATGACATAGGCAAATTGAATTGCATAATAATTGGAAATCAATTAAAATAATTATTTGATAAATAAAAATTTCTTATTTGTTCCACAATCCAATCCTCAATCATATCTCAAACCATGATAACGCATCAATCATCAATTTATCACGATTACTTTGAAACCTGATGATAACAGAGACGAATCGACCAAAAAGAATCGAGTCTCTAACAAAATGATATGCCAGGATAATAAAATGCAGAGGGAAATTATCGATGATAAAATAAATAGAGAAGAAAGAGTAATGGGATTCTACAAACACTTCGATCCATCGCTTATCATTCAATCTATTCCTAGTCTTCTTCTTTCCCTTATAGGTCTTTCTATAAGTGGAAAGAAGCTAGATATGGAACAAAGAGAGCTATTCGCCATTAAATATCCGATTCTCTTGCTATCAAATTGTATGCTTAGTTTTAAAGGAAACGCAGAACTCATATTCACGATGCATCTTTCATCTTTTTCACAGAAGAGAAATTTAGAAACTAGAACCTTTTTGAAATACTCTTTTGAAAATTCCTGCTTAGTGCTAGCACAATCCATAGTCATAGGATTTTCTATTGGTATTCTAGGATTTGTAAGAAACCTTATCTCAAACATACACGATATCAATTTCTTAGCAAGAATAACTTTTATGTGCTTATTTGCAGCTCTGATATCTTCTATACTTATTTTGATGATGCTCATACCCGCTGTTATTATTTCAGTTAAAATAGGAATGAATCCTGATAATATAGTTCTTCCCATAATATCAGCATTTGGTGATTATTTAGACATCATTGTTCTTATTACAGTGATACAAAAATTCCAGTTTAGCTCCAATATTTTCTGTTTGGTTTCGATAGTCATTATACTCTCAATGTTGCCTTTTCTAATATTCATTTCACTAAGAAGCAAAATGAGAGTACCGATTCAATCCCTTTATATCCTGATAATAACATACATCCTAAGCACATCAAGTAGCTACGCCGTTCAGATACTATCAAAAAAACACTTGATTTTGGCTTCATCAACTCCAATATTTTGTGGACTGACTGGCTCAATAACATACATATATCTCAATAAAAGAGTTACTTCGCTTCAAAACTCAACAAGCCATAATCGAAAAAGAACGTATACATCACTGCTATTTATATCAATATTAATTGCAGGATCTACTACAATACTAATGCCTATATTGGGTGTACACTTTAAGCGTACTTTTAGCTTTCTATTTGTTGCTGGATTCGTTATGTCTGTATGCATCCTCCTGAAAATTGTGGAGGTTATTATAAAATTTTTCTCAAACGACATAGAAAATGTAGGGGTTATTTCTCTGCCCCTTATCACATCCATTGCTGATTTCTTGGGAACGACTATGACAATTATAACTTCTATAATTGTAGATTATATTAAATAAACATAGAATATTAAATCTAAATGTCATACACTTACGATTTATTATGCCATTATCAAGATTTTGAACCCCGAAATATACTTTATAAGGCTTTAAAATTCTTTATATCAGGCAAAAAAATATTACCTGGTGATTTTTTTATGATCCTTATTATCTTATAAAAAAGTATGTAAATTTTTTGTTTTTTTAGGACTTAGATAACTTAAAATAATTGGATAGCCATATCAATATGACTAAAATCAGAAAAGAATATTATATAAATATAAACTGCAAATTTGTACAGAGAAGCGGTTTGCCGGAATTTTTACTTCAAATGGAAGTATCATGTGTGCTTTAATTTTATAAGGTTATAACAATGCTCTTTGGAGGACCTAAGGTTAAATACGTATTAAGAATATCCTAGTTTTTTATTGAATTTGAAATTAAAAATTTATAGAATACTAATCCTAGAAAAACAAGCTTTTTACATATTTTAAGATTAATTTATTATAAAACCATTTCAAATTTATGCTAAACAAAATACCAAATAATTTTATGATTAAAAAAACACAAAGGCTCTATAATATGAAACGAATAAAACCCATACCTTTATTAAATGAACTCTATGATAGAATCAAATTGCAAAGTTTTTGAAAATATTCTTATGTATTATACACTTTCTATAATATTTCGTAAGCAGCTTAATTTTTGAGACAGCTATAATTTCTCATCCCAATAAAAAAATCAAATTTAAACACTCGAAAATTAAAATATGTGATATTTTTCGGGAAATTAAGCGGAAAAAATGATGCTTAAAAATAAATTATCAATAAAATGTAGAATTTATCGTAAAAAACAATTCTGTGCAGCTAAAAATAAATATAATTCAGATTAATGAATATGCGTAAAATTTGTTTGAGAAAGCTAGTGGATAAAATCGTAGAAGGTATGATTAAGGGTTTGATTAAAATTAATTTAGAGAAAATCGGAATGATTTATTCGCATTTAAATATGAAAAAAATCATAGTAGAAACAAATTTTATAAACATTTTTTTTGCATACAATCTTTATAAAGATCTTCAATCAATTCAATTCTTTTCTTTTTAATAACTTAATTAAATATACGAAATTTTTTAAACTCTAAAGTTTTTATAAATAATTAGATTTGAAATCTAAATTTTAATGTCAAAATGTGCTTGTTAACGATTCCATCTTTACAAAAGAACAAGTTCACTGGTTATAATGTTTTTTTTTGATAGATAAAAATACTGTATATATCTAGGGTCCTATTTATATCCCTTAAAACTTTTAAATTACTTCGATACTCGCATTTATTTGATTTAAATCGTCCTATTCAATACTTTTAATATTGAAATAATCTTTTTTGAAGTGTTTTATATGAGTAAATAATCAATTGCCTGTAGCCATATTTTCATCTGTAGATTAAATCTGTTTTTTCGTTAATCTTATTCAGTTTATTTTTTTATCTAGTTTATTTTTAGTCTATTTTTAATTATAAAATTTTTTATTGAAAATATTTTAAAGGCCCTATTCCCTCGTGATTTTATCGTCGATCTAATTTTTCTATTTTCATATTGATCATATAGATAAACATATTTTAAAAGAAAGGTAGTTTAAAACACAAGAAATTATATATAATAATGAATATTATGAAATTTTGAGAGATTAAAACCAAATTAATCATATAATAATTTGGTAGTGGGAATTAAACCCATCAGAATTCAATTAAAAAAATAACTAATCCAAACATTAAAAAAAATTAAAACTCTTTAATCAATTTGTATACTATAAAAAGTAATAAATGTGATTTTAAACATATGCAATTTTTAAATAAAAATTTAGAAGTCTTGTTATCCAATATATAAGTTAATTAATAATGACAATCTACCCGTGCCTTTATACATTAAAACATTTAAGCATAATAATAATAATAATAAAATAATTTTGAAATTTATTTCTATAAATTATTTAAATTTGCACCGTTTCTATTTTATCTTATTGCAGGTAACCGTTAAAAGGATTCTAATTTATTCATAAATCACGCATATCCAAAAGTAAAATTTCAAAACACGTACGTTAAATTGTATAATGATTATTTGATATTTTTTAAGATTTGGATTTACTTTTTTTGTTTATTTATGAGCTAATTTTCTTTTTATCAATTCCATATATTAAGACGTGGTCAGCCCATTGGTGATATTGCACAACTCCTTGATGCATTTTTTGACACCTTCCTCTGATCCATCTTCATCAATAGCTCTTCTTATCTCAAATGAGATGAAATCAAGTGTCTTGCGGAGTGTGAGAGCTTGCATGTATGCTTCTACTTCGTCCGGGATTTTTAACTCTTCAACATATTTTTTATGGAATTTTGTAACCACTCCATCCCAAGTCATTATGCATGGTATTATTCTTGTTTTACATTTGTAAATTAATCCAAGTTCATTCGCCAAGATGTCATGCTTCCTATATATTTCATTCTCAACTTCAGTTAAGTTTTCAAGAAGATTGAGACTAAAATCTATCATTTATATAAAATTTATCATGGTATTTCATTCAAACAATAAGGTTTTAACTTTAATAGTTTATTTGATAGTATAAACCAACCTATAGATAACTTTTATGTAACGCAACATATAACGTAAGAAGGGAAATATAAGTAAAGTACCTGCTTTATATTTTAGTTGAATAATTTATATGAATTGCTCCTTTTTCTGTATTTTTATAATATTTATAGGGTCAAATATATATTTCTAGTATATTATTTCCAATGATAACCTTTTGATCAACAAAAAAAACGGCATTCTTAAATTTATTATCAGATAAAGAGATATTTTAACACAATTTTTTCGCATTTAAAGAACACGGATTTTTATTAAACAGCAAATTTTTATGATATCTTTGACATTTAATTATCGACTATGATTATTTTTCATATTTTGGGAGCATAAAGGTTTATTTTTTATACGAGATATTAAATATTTTTTTTATCCCCATACTTCCATAAAAAATAATTTTTTTAAAGATTATTTCTTCTCAACCTGAAATATTGTTATTAGAATACCTTTTGGTCGATTTCAAATGTTCAAACCTTTTAATTTAGAAAATCAGCTCAATATGTTCACATAAATTTATCTCAAAGAGAAATTTTAGGTAAAGTGATTTTTGACCTTTATTTTTTGAAATTTATCAAATCTAGTTTGTATTTTTACAATTTAAAATTGTTTCTATTGATTTTTTATACTATATTCATGCAATTTGTAAATTACGATGAGAAAACACAGGATAGAAAAAAAAAAGTTATAAATTTTTGAATATACGATCGAAATACAATATAAATTAAAAACAAAATATATAGAAACTAGACTTTTATAAAAATATTTTATTTTTAAAATCAATATGGTAAACTTATTTTTTTAAACACTTGGGTTATGTATAAGATATAAAGAGCAATAAGCTGTGCTTCTCCACTTATCCCCCAAAAATTCAAATGTTATCTTTATAAAAATTGCTTAAAGTTGGATTAAAATAGTAAACTAATTATTTTCTTTATTGGTATTGGATGCCCAACCATTTATTCCACTTTCGACTCTCATCAGATTTATATTTATCATAGTTAATTTTCTATAAAGGTTTGATTTTTTTCGTATATTTATAGCGAGAAAATATCTTTTGGGTCTTATTGCACAACGGGTATTATTTAATAATGATTAAAAATCATATCGCAATTAATTCTATCAATAAAAAACAGCAATTCAAATCACATTCTGACAACGCTTTTAATCACTTTTAATTAATGTCTATAAAACCAGAATATTATTAAACTTTATTAATTTGTGTATTTAGCCTTTTGACAAATCAAGAATTCGCCTTGCACGCAGTGTTATTTTTAAGATCAAACTTTAAATTTACCCATAAACCACACATATTTAGATGTATATTATTCCTTTATCTGCCATGTATAGGTTACTTTTTCAACAAATGGCTTTTATTAATTTTAGATAACCCTTAAAGGGAGTTTGATTTAGATTTTTTAAAAATATCTTCTTTTGTTGTAATTTTTAACCATTCAGATTGTTATTTATGTAAATTTTTCCGAAGTAAATATATAATAAATGTTAACAGAGTATTTATTAATTGATCCAATAAATATGCTTCTCAAAAATATAAATTCGAATCTAGACCTCTTGTACAGTACAAAAAAAATAAAAAAAAAGATTATTTAAATGCCTTCTTAAATATTTTATTATAACAGTAAGAAGGGAATTTATACATAATTTTTTAATACATTCAGACCCCTTTTACGATAATTATCAAGCGGTAGGATTTTAATTTGGATTCAAAATAATTTATAATAAAAATAATAAACTCTTCACTATATCAGAATTTCTAAATTTTATTTACTATAATCATTCTATTATTAATTTTATTTTTAGATACTTTGAATTATCGATTGAGATACTTATAAATAAATTGAGGTTTAATCTGTATAAAAATATTATTCCCATAATTTCCACTTGCATATGAGAAAATGAATTTGCGAAAAAAACACTCAATGTCGCAAAAATACCCAAATTAATTTTAAAGGTATTTTATGGGCAATGAATATTAAGTTAGATAAAGGTTAGCCTGCAGCATTGTATCAGTCTCATAATTGCAATATTAATATAGAAATTTAAGATAAAATTCTTTTGGGTTGATCTTAAATTACCTTTTTAATGCGGGTTGTTGCTCAGCCATAATAAAAAGATATTTTTTGTTTGCTTTGAATGCTTTTTATGTGAATCAAAACTTAAAAAAACAGAATAAATCTGAATGATAATTTATGTTAAAAGTTTGAAAATTGAAATGCAATTAAAAGAAATAAGATACAAAACAAAAGTCTAGGTATGCAATTTTTAGATGTAGTATAAGCTAATATAAAAAAAAAGAATAATCTTAAATAGTGAATATAATGTAAGTTTAGGCATCTTTTTCTACAAACAAATTATAAGGGGTTTATACTTTAGCTTTAGCTTAGATTACACCGTAAAACCTCAAAACACCTTTTAAAAGTATATAACTTCGAGAATAAGAAAAGAAGAAGCTAAATTTATTATAGCAACTAGAAAATAAAAAATAAAATACATTAAAGCACATAAACATAATTTAGCAAAATAAATATATATTATGTATATTTATATGATTGTTTTATATGCTTGATTTAAAATCTTTAAACGTAGATTTCACGATATTTTATTATCTATTTAATTTTATATTAGAAAAGAATCTTTTCAATTTTAATTTTTTTCATTTGATGTTTTTTTTGGATTTTTAGGATTAATTATTTGGTAAAAGAATACAAAAAGTTCTTTATCTGTTTTATTTTTTTCAAAAGATAAAATTCATAACATGAATCTTTACTCAAAAATGCATTGTATTTATAAATATTTATTGGATTCTGTGCATTTAAATTTAGAACATCAGAAATCTTTTGTGGAATATGCCATTTACCTATTTAAAATTTTAAAATATGTCTTACAATAATTTAAAAAGAGAAGCTAATCTTCTTACATTTGAAATATAAAATTTTCTTCTTATTATATATATAAAAGATAGTAAAATCAACATACTAAGGGATATGATATAAAAAATTCTGGAAACACTCGATTAATACAAATAAAATAAATAACACAATATAAACAAATTGCTTTTTTGATGAATAATACAGAGTGTATGAATTAATTTTCAATTGTTTGAATTTATAATGAAACCAAGTTTTACCGCTAGATCCAAAATATTTTGAATTTATGTGTTTGAAAGATATTATAGCGGGTTCTGTTGAATAAAACATTAAGTTTTTAATGGCAGATAATCATAATTTAATTTATTATGCTAATAAAATTTTTATACAAAATTGATTTTATGGCCCTCGGCTTCCATATTTTTTAGCCTTTTAAAAACCTTTTTAAAGTCAATTTATTGATTAAACTTTCCAAAAAACATCTATTTTATAAATATTTAATTTTTTTAAACATAGATAAATCCTAATTTTAAGTAAAAAAATGAAATTATATTCTATTATCAGCAAAAAACAAAAATTTTGTTCCCGATGGATATTATTATTCATAGAATCTTATTTCTACAATTTATATTCAGCATTTTAAAAAATATATTAATTGATTGATCAAATGTAAAGTATTTATTTATTGCGTTTATGTCAGAGATTATATGTTAATATACATGATTTTATAAATAAATAAATGAAAAATGTTGTAAAAACCAGATATAATATGTTCTATTGAATTATTTTACGATTAAAGAATAATTTTATTGACTGCCTCCTTCATTTTTATGGGAAATGAAACATATAAGTTTTAACGTCAATTACTAGAAAAAATACTGGTTGAATTTAATTATCCTTTTAATAAAAATTTTGGGATTTAATTCTATAAAAAAATACTTAGTTAACAACTTAGCGTCTTCATTATATCCAGATACTTATATCTCCACTAAAAAATTAAAAGATATATTTTATACTAACATAAGCGTTTTATTCTCTCGTTCAATATAAGTTTTGAATAGTGCTATCTCACATATTTTATACGCGATTTTTTTAAATTGAAACCCCCTGAAATATAATTTCTATTGGAGGTGAAGCCGAATTTAAAGCCCATATACATTACTTATACATCGACATACCACAAGCTATTTTTCAAAAATCTCAATAATTCATCGTTAAAATCGCTTTTTTGTATATTTAATCTTAGTATACCAGATTTATTCCCAGATGAAAAAAAGTCTCCGTAACGCACCCATTCTATATTTAAATCCCTTTTTAAAAGAGCTTGAAAGGATTCACATCAACCACTTGTCGATATTTTTGTTTGAAGGGAATTTTTATGATGATTGGGGGCTCATAAAACAATTACATGAATTATATATGAGTTTAAATTTAAACGAGTCTAATTAACAGCGAAAATTTATTTGTATTATTTTTGTATATTTTTCTAATATAACTAAAACTTAAATTTATATATTTTGAGCATTAGGGGGAAAGTAATTTATATTTATTTATGCTGCGCATTTTTTATATTCCAAAGAAGCCGATTTTATTACAAAGATGCTTCATAGGCACGAAGACTCTATATGAGATGACTGGGCATAAATAGTTTATTCAACTTCGGTTTATTGGTCTATAATGCAACATATTTTCTCTTCGAAGTATAATTATGAACATGAATTTCTAATTATAAGAAGAAAAAAACTGCAGAAAATTGCCTTTTGCGATTATTGTTTTTGCGCCGGGAGCTTTATCTTGTAATCGGCCCCTTTTTCTAGCTTAGAAAAGTATCCGGTATCTAATCTCGTGGTTATTATATCAAACCGGGAAAGAATATATTATATTGATAATATTAATATTCAGAGAGATTTTATGAAATATTTATTCTATACACCAAAAATATTTTTTTTACCGGTGCATAAAATCGTTCATTAAAATTTAACATTAATACATAATCATGTGATTTCTCCTCTAATGTTGAATAAATATTTCTTTTCTCCAAATTAATATCTTCAATTGATTGTATACGAAATACATATTTAGCAAAACAGACTTCGCTAAAATAATTTTTTTTTGATGTGATTTTTATATGCTATCTTGTGAATTTAATAGTTATTTAAAAATTTAGGCAGTTTAATCACATCAAAAAATTTAAAATATTTAAATCAAAATAAGCATTAATACTGGCCAAAAAAAATTACGGGGGCTAAATTATTTTTAGGCATTTGGCAGCTCTTGATCATTATATTTAACGAAATGTATTTTTAAAAATAAGATGTGTTTATTTTATTTAATTTCAAGCATAAAATCACAAAAACGATCAACTTAAAGTTTTATCAAGAAATCTTTCGTCTATTTTAAATGGTCATCCGAACATAAATTTTTTGCCTTTTATTTTACCATTAAAGCATATATTTTTTTATCTAAAGCTAAAATTGGTTAGTTTTTTATGTAATAATAATGTCATCTGTTTTGTTTGCCACGTTATTTCCTATTTTTATTCTATATTCCATCTATTTTAAAGACCAGTAGTTTCAAAATTTTCTTCTGTCCTGTAAAATTTATCATCAGAAAATCAAGCATAATCTATTGTTAATTGTCAAAAATTAGATAAAAAAATAATTTACAGATATTTTATATGAAAGTATACAAAATTTAATCCAATTCGCAATAAAGATCACATGAATCTACAGATCACACGAAATATTTTGACAAAAAATAGATTCCCACTAACATTATCTTTATAAAACTTAATATATGCACAATTTATCAATTTATTATATTTATTCAATAAGATATTCATATTTCCACTTTATAGCATATCGGTAGTGAATATTTTTAATAATTTTGGTATAATGATGACAAATAAAAAAGATTAATATCTAGTAACAGAATAATTGAAATATTTCGTATAACATATATAAGTGCTAACAGTTTGAGAAATATTATATTAAGTTTAGCTGTTGCATATTGTCACTATTTCTATGACATTAAAATGAGACTTTTAATATTGGAAGAATATTACTCTCATCATATAAAAAGATAAAATTTTAAATTAAACCAAAATTAAAACATTATATGGTTAAAAATTAGAAAATATATATATTTTAAAGTTATTATTCGTTAATTCATTACTGTTAAATCACAAAATATATTTTTTGTTGAATTCATTTCGAGTTACAATATGACTTTTGCATTTAAAAATCCATTTAAGAATATAAAATCTTTAGGCTTCTTTTGAAAAACGGCCCGTAAATATTTATAGGACTGTATAGAAAATTCAGATTGCTAAATAAGCGAGAAATCAATTATAGATATTTTATTTTAACATATCGGATGCGCTCACTGTAGTGAATCTTTTAAAACGACTGATCATATGACAATCATATTAAAAAGGCTAAACCTCGATTACACAAGGATGCACACTGAGATAGTAAGATGCTTCACTCTATGCTATCAAGATAATATGGTTTTTTTAAATCAAATAGAATACAAGTGACTGGGTAATAAATATTATAGAAAATGAATATACTGAGATTTAAGTAGATACAAGAATTAAGTCATTAAATAAACACTTTAGTGACAGACCAGATATATTCGTATAAGATAAAAAGAAAAAAATGTATCAACTTATAAGAAATCGGTTTTATAAGTATAGATAAAAGAAACCTCGTCGAAAACGAAAAACCAAGAAATATGGATAGCTAGCATCTTAATTCATATCAATCTACAAGTTTTAGACATGAATTATACCACATGTCGTAACATGGGATGCATTGGTTACACAATATCATAAGTTACATAAAAAACACGAATTCACAAAACTAGACGAGGGAAATATTGAAAATATAGGATAGAAACTAAATCCCTTAAATAATAGGTTCTGAAAAGATGATAGCTATCGAAGAAAATGTAGGATAATAAGATAAAACCAAATGATTGGATATGATATGCCCACGAGAAATCAATAACGTTATTATTGGGGAGACAATCTAATATTATATACCCAAATTAACTTATGAATAATAAACAATTTAATATTTAAAATAACAAATTTAAAGCAAATAACTATATGATTTTTAAAAAAATAAAGATAATTGGGAATATTAAGTCAACTTTACAACCCAGAGGAACATATTACTTCATCAAGGGAATCTTTAAAATTTGTTGTTATCTAGATGTGATCATATTTTCATAATTATTTTATAAAAATAATGGGGGGAAAGGGAAACGGATATATTAAAATATTCTAAGCCACAAAAACCAATCTTATATTCAAAACATTAACTTTTATTATCGTATTTTTATGTCTCAATATGTCATTATTTTTGAATTTTTCTTTCCTTATAGAAACACAAATTTGAATTTTGAACATAGTTTGATATTGAAAAAAAACAGTTTATATCTTAATGCGGTATGCTTTAAAAATCCATTTTATGTCCCATTATATCACAATGTTTGATTTTTACTTGCTTTATATAGATTTTTATATAATTTAAAGATAGTTTTATGGCAAAAGGAGGAAAACTTACAATAAATTCAAGATATTGTGATATCAACAAGATAAAAATTAAAAAAAAGTACATAATTTAAACTGTTTTATATCGAGCAAAAATAATAAAAGAACAAAATTTCATTTGGAATGCCTGATAGAAAGACCAGAAAAACTTAATAAATAGCTCTATAAAAAAAAGACCTTCAGGCGTTTCATTTGAATCTAAAACGTATATATATGCTAGTGTTTTCCTTGTAGAATTGTCAATAGTTGGAAAGTATTATTCTTTTGAAAATAACATCAATCAAGCCTGAGTCTGCTGTTTACGAATTTTCCACATGTCGTTTATTTCTAAAAAGTGCGTGCTAGAGGTCTAAAATCACGAATATTAGATCTGAACATTGATATCGGAGGATCTTCACGAATTATTAGTTACAGAGAAAGATCTATTGGAGTAGCAAGAAAATCAATACACATTCTTGAGATTCTAGATCCCCGACGAATGAATAATAAAATTATACTTGGACAGAGATATAATGAATGGGAAAAATGTTAAATAAAGCTGAGGCAGACATTGAGATATATTGGTTAAATCCTGGTGATATAGCTGTACGTAAGGGTATCAATTTTATTAAAACACATGATAATATGATAGAATCGGTTCTTGAAGAGTTTAATTGAAAAATTCATAAGTGCAGATTCGAGAAGATGTTTGTATTGACAAAATTATTGATGTTTTATAAATTCATGGTGTTTATGTGAAATATTTGTATTGTCAAAATAAAATTGACTATATAAGCTTATAGTATCTAGACAAATACGCAGATTTCCCGGTCAATGTTGTAATTTCCAGTAGAAAGGAATGAAATATAAATAATATTTTTAAGCCTATTTATGACAAATTAGGGTTTCAAAGAATTTATATTAAAATAAAAGGCAAATTATCTGATCTAGATAATAAACGCGATAAAATTATATGGAACAGTAGATGACGTTTATTTTATAATATATATAGAGGATTATCACATATACTTGTTTCGGCCCGTGTTTAAAAGATACACTAAAAAATTTATGTTTGTAGCCCGAATTGTGTGATGAATAGGCAATAAAATTTATTATTTTTATTGCAGAAAAGCTTTATATTTAATATTGTAAATTGCACTTTTGCTTTTATTCAATTTGATTCTAAATAGTTAACTCCCTTT
This sequence comes from Rhyacophila brunnea, assembly GCF_057557595.1. Classification (NCBI taxonomy): domain Eukaryota; kingdom Metazoa; phylum Arthropoda; class Insecta; order Trichoptera; family Rhyacophilidae; genus Rhyacophila; species Rhyacophila brunnea. The sequence continues at coordinate 1,020,565 of NW_028232764.1, read as the reverse complement.
TAACCGTAAATATCTAAAGCATCACATTAAATTCTGGTTTTGGACGGTTACAATCTGTTGGACCAATAAAAATTTTGAATTAAAACTATTAAACACTTTTCAACACATCGTTTGCGTAATATAAATTTAAATGATGGTATTTTTTTTTATATATCAACTGATAATTTTACGATTTTTGATGGATTTAGCTTCTGTATTTATGATAAATCCACAGCTTCTTATTTTCACAGAGCACTTATTTTTATCTAATATAAAGTCTCAAGTTATAAATAAAGAAGAAAAAAAGTTCCAAGGTAATAAGCCGAAAACATTAATCGGATTACCGCTAATAGAAAAATCCCTATAATACCAATAATGGCTTTGATTTCTTGCTCTTGCTTTCGAGAATCGCTTAAAGTTGTTTCACGATGCCAAGATTAGTACATATTCAAAGCCAAAACTTGCTACTTCTGTTACTCGGCGCATTATTGTATGTGTATTTCTTGCTGTTATGTGGTCTTTTTACTAGTGTAGTAATTTAAAGTTGACCTCGAATGTGTAAAATCCTAACCTCGAATCATAAATTAAATCGTATAAGAAAAAAATTATACCACTCAAATATAGTCACAAAGAAGATTATAAAACTAGGATTCCTTTTGAAAAATTATTTCAAAATGAGAATTTCATGTGATAAATAATTTTATTTAATAATTTTTAAGAAAATTACAACAATAACGATATATACCATAGTTGCCTATGAATATCCAATAATCTTGTCGATTTTATTTTTTATTGCGCTAAATGAATAATATATTGTTGGTAAAAATTAAGACACGGTGTAATCTATCAGACGAAAAGATAATCAGTAAAAATTAATCCACTTAACTTCCCGAAAAAAAAGATAGATTTGATTTTATTTCATATATATACAGCAATGTCATAGTATTTTTTGTTATAGTTTATATTCAGCATTTGTGCTGTCTGTAAAGTGGATGAAGTCAATAGACATTTAAATAATAAATTTATAAAGTAGATATATATTAAACAAAGATAAAACTAATTTTTAAATCCATAATAATAACAATAGATTAACTAAGAATTTTTAAGCCATGTAATGTAATGGCCACACCAAGAATTAAAATATATAAATTATTTTTATTGGCATCTTACAAAGAAGATTTAGAGCTACAAATAAAAAAAGATTATTTCAAAAAAAATTTGCCAAGAAAATCTTTATTAATGAATGACAGAAGCATCACTCAAATCGTCCAAATAAAAATCACACATAATTAAAAATATAATCACCTAAAACAAGAAAAGTCTTGGTGCTGAAAAATACTCAAACATACTTTAGGCAAAAAGGAAAAGAAACACAATAATTTTGTAAAGATGTATTTTATTTCATGCTTGATTTTGTCTTCCTATGAATTGCAAATTAATGTGACTAAAAACATAATTTAAAACTCGATTATTAGTTGCTTTGTTATACATTTGTTCACCATGGAAAAAATGTATTTTATTATTCCCAAGAATTTTCCAAGTATATTCTTTTGGGAAAAAATTATTTGGATTCGCTTCACTGTAGCCAGAAGATTTACAAAAATCTTGAAAAATATTATTCAAGGCACTGCAAAAAGCCGATAATTCACCTTTTTTAAAATACAAATTATTTTTTTCACTGTTCGAAAACCCAAACCATGCAGATCCTGAAATTTTATCTTTTTTTTTTATTTTATTTATCAAAACTGCAATAAAACTCCACCCGTGGTATCTGGTTTTAAAAAAACTATATTCACTCAATATCTTCTGCTTCTGATTGATAATCTCGTATTTATAAAAATTCAATAAATTAGAATATTGTTGGATTTGGGTATTATTTAAGAGTGTTTGGCATAAAAACAAAAAAAACTCCTGCATTGTTATTATATTGTGGCAAATACAATTTCTCTTTATCTCGCTTATCATTTTATTATTTAAATTACGCCGCCTAAGTTGTAAATTACAATTTAGTTTATCTGATTTCATTAAATTTAGCATCAAATTATAATATTTCTCAATAAAATCCTTCACTTTTTTAATATTCAAACAAAATGTGCAATTCGATGCCCCATCTTCATGCATTCCATAGCAATTTGGCATATACAAAATAGTTCCAGAGCTAAAAAACCTTTGTATCTTTATAATTAAGACTAGGAATTCTGGGAAAAGAACTGGAAGTATAGAGAATTCCTTTTTAATCTTACGAATATTAATGTTTCCCTCTTCACTTTTGTCACAAAATATGTTGGTTAATACCATTTTGAAATTTTCTGAATCCAATATCAAAGAGTTGAAATGATCACTTGCATAAAAAAAACTTACTATGCCGTCGGTATCAAAATTTGTATCACATATTAAATTATCAGGTTTTTTGAGATATTTTTCGTTTAATATATCAAATGTAAGCTTGACATCAAGCAGAAAATCATTTAATTTAGGATATCTGATATTCATAAATTCCGGTAAACTTGATTTTTTAACCATGGTCTTTTTAACCCTCTTTTTACCGCTACTAAGTGCATTTGAACTCGTTTTTTTTCTTTTGGAGCTTTTCCTTAATCCATTTTGAAGCGAATTTGTGGCTAATGGATTTTTACCTGGAAATCTAGTAGTTTTTAATCTTGCGCTATTATCTTTCAAACCCTCTATATTTTCTGAGATTTGCACGAGGTTCGACGAACTTTTAGACTTTAGTAAGTCAACAGCGTTTTCAATTAGTTTTTCCGGTTTACTGATTTGTAGAGTGTCTGGAGCTTGAATAAAACGCGCATCATCTTTAATTTTGAGCTTGTGTATCCAGTATAAATTTTGATAGTTGCTTGTTGATGTGCCTTTCTCTACATTAATCAAATTCAAACCACCATAAAGATGTGCATTTGTATCCATATCAAGTTCACATAGTTTATTTGATGATTGGACTTTCTTATCATCAGAAAGATATGCATTTAGATCTTGGCTGTGCTGTGATTGTTCATTTGATAAATTGTCTTTCTCTAAATTTATTGAATTATGTACATCATTCGTATATACTTCTGGACCAGAACGCCTTTCTTTTTTTGAAAGTGAATAGAGTGCTTGGGCATATTCATATGCAGAATCTGCATCTACCGTTCCTGAAATCAAAAAAAAATTAAAATGTATCAATATCTGCCATTGCATTTTTAGGGCTATATTATTTAATTATTGATTAAAAAAATGATTGTGATTTTAAAAATAGCGATGCCCTAGTGATGTAAAATTTAACCTATAATCTAAAATAAATGATCTAAGGTTTGAATCGATCCATCGTTTTTTTAATCACTAAGCAGTAATTAATGCCCCCAGCAGCAAGGGATACAGCAAACACTAGATAAGGACCTAGTATAAAAAAAGGTTTTGATTTTAAACATAAATTTTATTGTAGCACTAAGCCATTTTACTAGATTCCCATATGCAAGTGGAATCATTCAAGCTATTATTGATTTGATGAGGATATTTCCGCGTAGCGGAGATCGATTGACTTGATGCAATTAAAACCAAATACCTCTGCGGGAAATTTTATTTTTTCGCAATATTTATTCGTAGTTATTTCTTAGATGATTACTAGTTCTTTTAAGATTTTTAGATATTCATTCTGATATAACATATGAATTTGAATATTTATAGATTTCAACCATCCTATAAGCTCAAAAGCTTTAATATTTTATTTTAGTGAAGCTGTGAAATGATCTATGAAGCGATACGAATTTATAAAGCAAGATATTTATTTAATGTTTCTAGAAAAATTGACAATAAATATAGTAATATTCTTTTAATGAATAATTATTAAGCATATTTCAAAATAATTTCAATATAAAATATACTATTAAAGAATTCGGACGCCAGCGGAAGTGTATGCACAAACAATAGTACAGAAGAAACCACGTAATTATATGATTCTTGAGTGTAATAGATGTATTTTATAAGATTGTGAGAATGATGTGCTTGAAAAGAGTATAAAAAAACCAGTAATGTAAAGCAATTTAAAGTTATGCGCGAGCAAACATGAAAAATTAAAAGAAAAAATAGCCCTTAAACCATATTTTGTTATATAGAGAAAGTATAAACTCAGAAATAGTTGATTATATATAAAAATTTGAATCTTGTGTTCAGATTATCAAAGTGGTGAAATTTAACGACTAAAAAAACCTAGTTAAAATCACAACATATTATGCACTAATTAAACGGGGCATATGATAAAAAAATTGCAATAAAGTCTTAATTCAACTATGATAATTAATACAAGAAAAAGTAGAAGATTGTGACTGATAGGATTGCAAATAATATGTAAAAGATGAGAATGCTTTTATATCGAATCTAATTTCATTATGTCGAACAACATTTTGATTTACTATATTCAAATATTTAATATTACTTATCATATGAATTATATTTTGTATGGGTTTTATCTAAATTTACAGGATTGAAGCTTGTAAATAAAAAAATCATTGGTTTGATAACCTGTATATCATTGAAATATTTGGGTTTATTTTAGATTTATATTTTTTATACCTATTTTATCATGTATTTTTCTTATTTATATACACATAATTTCACTCTATATAACACATGATATTATATTTTTTTTATACGCTAGTATTTCATTTCAAAGATCCATAATAGTGTAATCTATATGATAAAAAACTTGTGTATTATTTAGATCAAAAATAAAAAAATTCGGTTCAATGAAAAAGTGATGTATTTTGATTAAATCATATTCATTATAAAATAATGCATATAAAAATAATAATAAATGATATTTGTAAGTTCTTATGATACCAGAGTTAAAATCTTAATTAATAACTACTATATAGAATTAATATAGACCTGGGGAGTGCGATCCCATATAATAAGTAAAATAACATAGACAACTTAAAATATTATTCGCAAAATTTCTTCAAATAGCTATATATATAATTCGCAACATAATTCTGAAAACATCAAAGAAATCGTCATTAAATACATGTAAAAACTATACAATTTCTCTTAATACTCTTATTTTATAACAGAAAAGTATTTAACGATAATTACTGTCTTTTTTATTTACACAGAATATAAAATATAGCACAATAAATAAACACACCACATGTTACAACTTAATCGGATTGTTCGAACATTAACAAGGACCATAATTTATATAAAAACATGAAAATGCGAATTTTTTTTTGCATCAATAGACACGGCTTAAATGTTTTATTTGTATTCCAAGATTACTTTATCAAAGAAAACTGTAAATTTAAAATTACAAGGGATATTATTTTGTAAACAGAACAAAATATCCTCTGATTATTATGATTCAAATGAAAATAAAATATTACAAGGATATTTTGTTAATTTTGTAATGCTATATTGGTTCGATATAGTAATCACATGCAATTAAAATTTTGCTTCTTCAAATATGATCCTTCCAAAATCATCATATGATTCCTCTATAATAATTATAAATTACATCCACTTAAAACCATATAAATGTAATATTAAGTAAAATAATGGATGACTTTTATAATAAAAATGTATTTTTTAAAAGTCTATATATTTAAGTTATTTAACTAAAACACCAGGACTATAAAATGAACAAGTAAAAGACAAATTTTGCATTTTTTTATGAACGAACGATTGGATTTATCTTAATAATATCTTATTTAGCAATTTTGCAAGTCTTAAATTGAATTCGAGAATAAAATTCATTATAGGCGCCCCTCAAAAAATATATAATTTGATTTCTCATTTTATTTTTATAAAATTAGATGATATTTGTACAAAATTTTCATTATATAAATTTTTAAATCTTAAAAGAAACTGAATTGAAATAGATTTACTAGTATATTTACTTTTTTGAAAAATAATGTTTTTTTCTGACTGTATCATCTCTTGGAGATACTTCGCAAAAAATAAATGCACAATACTAAATTTTCTGTCGATTTTCATACCTAAAGTTTCTTATTGTTTTAATTTATAAACGATTATATCCCCTCCAAACTTTTTTTAATCTAGTAAATGGAAGCGACAATTAAATTCTACTTATGACAGCGATTCATATGAGTGGATGTTTTTATTTCTCCCGTGCATATATTTATTTTCTACCTTACTGATATCTTATCATTTTCACTACAGTTCTAGATTTTTTATTGCCTTTGTTGGGGATTTTTTTTTATGAACATGAAAGACATTTTTTTTTATGGCAGCAACATAGAAAAAAAAATTCATGTGTTCATTACTGAGAATGAGCGATTTTTTGCATCCTTAAGGTTGTATCTAACTATTTTTATTCAAAACACACGCTGACTTTTTTTGTAAATTCGTGTTTTTTAAACTTTTGTTTGTGATTATAATCAACCTTAATAAATATATTTATATTATTATTATTATATTTAGTTAATATGGCCAGTGAACAGATTTTAAATTTATAAAAAAATATAATGCTAATCTTTTGTCATTGAAATTAACATTGTAAGCATTTAAAGATAAATTGTTATGCCAAAAAATCACCTTTTTATCATTTACACTTTATTCCATATCATTTATAAAAATAGAATTAGTTTATATAAACAACAGATATTGACACTATAAATATTTACAAAAAAACATTTGAAAATGTTTTTTATCTGAATATCGTTAAGTAGTCACCAAAGCGATAATTTTATTTGTGCCTATATCCTTAATAATCTGATTAAAAAAATAGAGAAGAAATAATTGGATTCATTCAAATACAGATAATTTCAGCACAATCATAGATAAAATATATTCATCCAAAGTTAATTAGGATATTGGGGATCAATATATATCATATTTCGAGAAAACGGTTGCTATTTAAATTATAAAAATGTAATAATTTTTAAAGTGTGTTAAAAACCTTTTTAAAGAACAAAAGTAATCTTAAATTGACTTGAATATCTTTTGTTTGTGGTTCAAAAGTATTTCTAAAGTAATGTAACATTATAGAAAAAAATAAATCTAATGTGTGATATAAAAATTCTCATAATAATGAGAACATGAAGTTTTAGTCCAGATAGCAATATAATAAATTATATTTATTAGATGCCTAAAGCCTTTTTATAGTAATTTTTATGTTTATATACCCTTTTTATTCAATCTAAAACAAAAAAAAATTGTATCCAAAAATATAAAAAAGGATTATAAGAAGGAATCCTAGTTTGAAATTATACAAATATTAGTAATTTTATATATATGAAATAACTCGTCTCGATTTTAATTTTCCTATTCATATGCTATTTTACAAAAAAACCATATTTGATGATCTCCATAGGAGCTTATCTAGTATAAAAAGATACATACAGCTATCGTATTCCTAAAGAATGCTAATTAAAAACATAATGTCGAATAAACTTACTCTTATCTTTTTATTATAAAGGATAAATTAGATGCTTCTCTATAAATACAAAAATATTATGCATCAATAATCGCATTAAACAATCGTTATTTAAAACTAATATTTTAGCGAAATTGCGTATTTTAGTTCTTAAGCAATTATTTTTATTTTAAGTGTGCTTAATTTGTTAAGACTAAATGCCGAAGCATCATATTTTCTATATTTTTTTGTCTATATTACCCGATGAATATTAAATAGAAAAATATTATTAAATAACTAAAAATTTTCTTTACTTTAAGAATGATAATCCATCAAATTGTTTTTAAAGAGCATTGATGGATCATTTTATATGCTAACAAAGAGAAATTTCTTTTGGTTAATTTAATATCCGAATCGAAATTTCTAAAGGGAAGGCACTTTAAATAAACATAGAATATATTTGATTACTTAATTTGAATGAAATTAAAATCTTTCTCTGTGATAAATTCTCATAAATTACCTAGTTATTTATTTTTAAAAGATTCTAGTCGTCTAAATTTTTGTTTTAGAAATTAGCCAACATACCCATTTTTGAATAAAGAAATAAATTATATGCTTTACAACTGTTTTTTTCTATATTTTTTATAATTGAATCAAAGAGACAATCTTATGCGAAAACAATATTTTATAAAATAAATTAAGTCGCAATAAAATAAGACAACTCATATTCCCCCCCCCCGTAAACAGTTACATTTTGAAATTTATGATCAATATTACGAAATAAAAGCTGGCGGTTTCATGAAATTTTATCAGATAATTTTTTTTAGGGATTCTATTTACATTGATTCAAATTCAGATAATTTAATGCGATTATTTATTGAGATGCCATACTAAGTTATAAATTTCAGATTTTTTTAATGCATGGCTATATTATAAACAGACAAATATGTACTATAACCCAAATAATTCTTTCTACTATTTTTTTCTATAAGTTTATTTCAATATAAAGATTCTATTTCATCATATCAGGAATAAAATAAACTAAGTAATGTTTTTCAATATGTTCTTCAAATTATATAAATTTTAAAATCATTTTTATTTCTTATACACATATTTAGTCAGACATTACTTATATACAATATTCTTTGTAGTTTTCTCGATTCCTGTCAATCTATTTTAAATTTACTCGCTTCCCTTTGCATTTGACAAAATTACATACAGTTTTCTATGCATGAAAACTGACTCTCGTAGAAAAAAAATTATATTTATTGCCTTTGAGGCCTATAGATGGTCATTACAAAGGTGAGTAAAATATGTAACGCATATTTTATTAAATTAAAATAGGCAGTTCTTCTATAAATAGCACTTCATAAGTGGTATGATTGTGTCTGCTTCATACCCGGTGATTACTTTAAAAATATTTAAATGTTCATACAGTGATTTTTTAATCTATTTTGCGCCTTTAATAGAGCTATTCGCTGAAAAGTGTTATTTATCAGTATAAATCAGTCAAGTTTAGAATAAGTCAGCGAAAGCTTTCCAGATAGTTATTTTTATTATTTTATCACAATTTTAAAATCATTTTTTGTGCCTTCATCTTCAATCACTATAGAATCTGCACCATATTATGTTGCCTTTATCATTTATTCGTTAAACTATTTTTCTATGTTTTTTGGAACGCCACCGTCTGGTTATAGGCACAATTAGCTATTTTGGAATATGTTAAAAGTTAGCGAAACCTAAGTAAAAAACATTATATAAAAGTTTCGAAATTCATATTCTGAAGATTAATCCGAAATTGGTTACAATAACAAATATTAAAAACCTTTTAAAAAGGTATTATATTAACTTTAATTTATTTATAAAAATTTTAAATAAATAATGTAAATAACTAAATGCGTGCAATATTTTAATCTTTTAAATCAGCAAAGAAGGGCTTGAAAAATAGCAAAATCGTTCTTAGTTTTAAAATAATCTTCTCTATACAAAAGTTAACGAAGAATTTCATAAAGAGTCTTTCAAAATTAACATAAGGACCTGATATTGTTCAAAATAACAATATTTCATAAATTAACCGCTATGGCATAAATAAATTTGAAGCCAGCAGCTTTAAAAATTATTTTTAAATGGCTTGTATCTAGATATATAGTTGTTTCTGATTTCAACTTTCATTCGCGATTTCAGTCATGTAGTCAAAAACAAAGCAGATTTAAAGTTTTAGTTAGAAAACCTATGGAGAGTATTTTATTAATATTTTGATATTAAAGTATGACTGGTAACAGCATTAGATACACTGATACTCACAATTTAGATTTTAATTTATATTTAACGTGCGTCTTTCTGCTAATCCCTAAAACAGGGCTCGAGCAGCAAACAAATTATTGCATATCCTTATACCTTCAACATGTACGCCTATATCTTCAAAGTGTCATAGGAAAGGAATATATAAAAATAAAAAATGATTATATGAGAAAATTCGGGATCGTTTTAATTTTCAAGACCTCGTCATTCCCAAGAAAATTGAAGGATTGAAAGATTTTACCAAACTTTCACATTTATCTTTTGAAGCATATCTTCAAAGAAGATTACGAATATAAATAATAACAAAATTGAGTGTGATATTTTGGAAAAATAGTCAATAATTATGATTCTTCCAAGCATTCAGCATAGAAAAATCACCTTTAAGACTTTTGTGGCAGATTTCTCGTTTTAAAGCCGTAGGTAATACTTAAAATGTGTATATTATAGAAAAAGAAACATAAAAAAATTATGCACATCACGGATCACCATTAAATGATAATTTTTTTGTCTATAATTTTAAGATAAGAGGAAAAAAGTGCACCGACTTATCTTGAGATAATATAAAAACACTCATTTGTAAATTGTCTATATATGAATATATAGCTTGTGATAAAGCTCTTCTATGTAAAGATATGATAAAACATAATCCAAAAAACCGGAGCTACCCACGTTATATAAGAATAATAAAACATAACAGACTATAATAATTCTCGAAAATCGTGCTAAAATTTGTAATAAAGCAAGTGTGAAAATTATTAATATTCCAAGATTACAAAAAACCCTTCTTCTTATTTTAATTATAATTAAAGTTTAGAAATTTTTTCCTTTATAAAATTTCGGTTAAAATATATAAATTTTATTCGTAATTATTTAAACAAATGAAACCAGAAGAAAACCTATAAATTAAAGAAGAATATATCATAATTAGCCTTTAATTTGGCATGAAAACGCAAATTATGACTTTCATTTGTAAAAAAAAAAGAAGTAATATAAGATTATCAATTTAACATAATAAGATATTTTTTTTGTTATAAAGAATATATTTTTTATAAATATAATTTTATTTTGATGGTAAGTATAATAGATTAATAGTCTTTATTTTTAATTATTCATGGTTTTTATATTTAATATCTTTTTTTTTGAGCTAACTATAGGATATAGGAAAACGATTGAACTAATTGGCTCTAAAAAAATAAGAGGTATCTAAAAGGATGTAATGGGATCGAATTAAGCCCCCAGTATATACGATATGCACATAGGAACTCCACAACGTTATTTCCGAACTGACAATCTAAAATTAAATTACCAAAATTAACTTATAAGTAAAGCTTAAAATATTTCTGCAAATAAATAGTATATGACAGTTATAGAAAATTAATGTTCCAATTATGAAATAATTGCGAAAAATAATGTTTATAGATGTCTTAAACGCATTAAAAAAATGGAATCTTATAACTAAAGCAAAAAATTGGCCTGAAAATACAATATTTAGACGACTGGTAATTATAAGAGCAAGTTAATAAATATTTAAAAGTTGTGTTTATTATTATATTTAATTTTATAATAAAATAATCATAATTATATCAATCAGAAATCATCTAAATTCTTAAAACACCAATAAAAATGGTTTAATTATTTCTAATTTTTAAGTATTAAAAGGTTTTTGTCTAGTACATATGGAAATTTATACATCCAAATATTCAGACGAACTTCATTTAAACAATACATACGTTCAATTCTAGAAGCATACTATATTTTTGTATTTAGTTTGTTTTTTTTTGTAATTAAATTAGTTATTTTTAGTATATATTTGTTTCGTGATTGCCTTTCAGGAAATAAATTGGAGGATTTTTTGTTAAGAGGTTTTTAAAATGATGCAGTGGGCTTTAATGGTTTTTTATATGCACAAGTATATCAGCAGAGGCATAAAAGACATTTATCGAATATTTGAAGCTAAAAAAAAATTTGAATATGAGGACATGGTTACTTAGCTGAATGTCAGAAGAGAATATTAAATACAATCTTCTATGTGTTTTTTCATTTTAACTCTTTGGACCGATTCAACCTTTTTTTTGATTATATAGAGGGATCAATATACTTTAAATATCTGAAATTTTTTATAATTCAAATAATTTACAAGATCTTCTTCAATAAGACCAATATTTATAGCCAAATGCTTCCATATAAAAAATAGAGGCACCACTAAACATAGATTGTATATTATTTTATTTTTCATAGCAATACATTTAACATAATACGTTGGGATGCCTAAATGAAATAAAATAGGGCTGGTGAAATAAGGAAAATTCGGAAAATTTATTACGAGGAGTAAATATTAGTATTATAATTTTAAAGCTAATCCAATAGAAACCTGTTTTATGTTTAAATTGAATTTCTACTTGGTGATGTAGAAGTAACCTTTACCGAATTTTACTTTTTTTTCTGATGAACATGTAATTATTCCGTAAATTTTTCTATAATTTTTTCGTAACAAAATGTTTTTGATTGCTCCCGAATCTTTTACTTGATCCATAATTCGGCAATATTTTTGTATTTTTATTTTATGGTAAATTATTAGTTTTAGCATCAATAGAAAGTCAACTTTATCTCATCTAAAAATGCAGAACACCGATAGTACCATATATAACAACTTGAAATGAGTTGTTATAAAATGCAAAAATCCGCATATTAAGAAGTTTAGAGTGCCTTCTGAAGCAGAAGCATAATCTAAAAAATTATATAGATAGAAACACATTAAATAATAATTTTGGACAGAAGTAGACGCATTGTTGAACATAGTAAAGACGACAAGGTGGAAGGATACATCAAAAAAGTTCTTTAAAGAACATTTTGAAACTATGCTTAAATAAGTTATATTATCAAAAATCATATTAATCTTTAATTTCACTTTTTTATTTTAGAGGTTAAATTATTAGTAAACATTTTAGTTTTTGATCTCAATCACAACTTGCTTGATCTTTGTGCCCACAGTATACTAATATGCAAAATATATCTCTCCTCCGTTTAAGACTTACTAATTCAGGGGTTCTTCTTAATCCAAAGGTTTGTATTTATATGCAACGATCTGGGCGATTACTTCGAGTTCTTTCAGATACTTTTTATGATATCGTGTTACCCCCCCCCCCTTCCAAGCTTAACATATGGAATAATTTTTGTCTTAGACAGTGAAAATATAAAAATATCTAAATTTATATTCCTACATATAAATTCAGAAAACATATATCAATATACTTCATAAATGCGATCATACCATAAGTCGTATATTAAAGTTTTAGGATATCAACAGAATCTATAATATCGATGAAAACCATATAATCAATAAATACTAGAATTAAAAGTCTTGAAGTAAGAAGATATATTGACTTAGAACATAAAAAGGATGATTTTAAAATGCGTTAAAATAAATATGTGATTTTTAGCCATAAAGGTTTTTCGCAGAAGAGTTTTCATATGAAAAACAAAAATAACCGTAGATATAATAAAATTTATTTTTGAGAATCAAGAATGCCTTTTTTTGTGTTAATGTTGTATTTTTTGATTATTTCTCCATCTTTTTTTTTATTATTTCTTAAGTTTACCCCAAATAAGATTATTAGTTTGAAAACTTTATATTTTTTTTGTTTCAAATATTATCTGCATATTCATTTAATTGATATTTTGATTTTCTTTGTGTTTAGAGATTTAAATTGTGCATGTCTTAATGGTATCGAATTAAATAATAATTCAAGTTAAGATCTTTTTTTTGTTTAATATAACCATAGGTGTTAATCAAAAATAATTTTTTAAATAGTCTTTAATCATTAGTAACCAACTTGGAAATGATGACAGCAAATAAAGATTTGTGATCACGTCTCAAATTCCAGATCTTTCGATGGTAGTAACCTTTAAATACAGTGTATATTATGGTATAATAAAGAACTTTCTTCATTTTTACTGTATTAAAACATAGTGATTACAATTTAACTGCCCGTCGTAGATAATATTTATACAACAACTATTTTATTATTAGACTATGCACGATAAATTTAAACTTTCATTCCTGAATTTAATTTATGCCCATTTAAATATGTTTAATTCGAATTTAAGATTGTTTTTCTAAACAGACTATATTTAAACTATTTGCGATAGTATAATCTTATCAGTCCTATAAATACATCTTCTCTTTTCAAAATTTGATATTTCAAGTGTTTTGCTTAATCCCATTGTTTGTGCGTGTGCTCAATTTAGTATTCACAACTCCTTAATTTACGACTTATGCTATCAACCATTTATTTCATAAATTATTTCTAATTAATTATTAAGAAGAGAAAAAAAAATTATGGATCGAATATGACATGCAATAGTTTTCGATGATATAACAATATTAACTTTATCTTATTTCCTAATAATATTAAAATAACCAATTTAGGTTCACAGAATTCGTATTTATATTTTTATATACATTAGGCATAAAAAAATTCTAATCGAATTTACATTATTTATTTATGTTTTACTTCTATTACTTTTTAGGAAGTTCGCTTTATATACATAGGAACTATTGCTTAACTGCTGCGTCTCTCTGTGGGACTCCTCCAGCACTTCTTGTCACCCGTAATCACCGTGGATTGGGCCCTTTCTCATAGGCGGCAGTCATTATGTGGAGGGAATGAGATTCTGTCTACTGTTCATCGCTACAAGTTACAACCACACTCTACACTTACCTATATCCTTGCTGAACGGTGTGGTATCTTTTTCAATACTGAAGGTACAGTTCAACGGCTTACACAGCAACCTCCTATTTCTCATGGCTTGTCAGTGCTTTATGGTTTATCTTTTATGGTTCACTGGCCACCTCTTGGGTATTTTTCTTTAGAGTAAATTCGTTTCGGAAATTAATGGGGTGGGTGGAAGTGGAACCCGCGACCTAGGGGTCAAACTTGTAAACCACTCAGTCATATCACCCCGGCATAACAAATAATAAGACTATTTATTTTAATATTTAGAATTTTAACTATAGATTAGGTTATGAAATAATCGATTATTTTTTTAAATATTGTTGTATATTTTTATTTCTAGCAATAGTTGCCATACTTTCTTTGGTTTTTAATTTACGAATAAACTTTTTATTCTTTTTGCAATATTTAATAAAAGTCTAAATTAAAAGAACACGAATCATTTAAAATCCAAACAATTAAATATATAATTTCCATTATTGAGATAATTTTTAGGGTTAATGATTCAAGTATTTTCTGTAATCCTTTCCCATAATCATTATTTTTTATTAAATCCACAAAATCTCTCAGTCAATAAGCAAAATAAAAATTTAGATAATTAAAAAATTGTATTATTTGAAAAAGCATAGAAATAGACAAAATATTTAAGGATTTTTATTTATACCACTCCCAAATCTTGCTGTTTTGATTATCGCGCAAATAATAGGGAATCTCAAGAAATTCTTTGATTCCCTTTAATGAAAATGTGATTTTATCATTTAAAACTTTACTGATTTTTATTCCATCACCCATATCATTATATAATTTAGTTTTTAAGTTTAAAAATAAAATAGCACTATCGTCTTTTGCAGTCTGTTGTAGTTCGGATAAATATCTTTCATCATCCGATTTATTTAATATTTCATTTTGCTTTCTACTTTGGCATATCCTGCCGCCAAAGAGATTGCAAATGTGCTCAAAATCTTGCGATTTTTCTATATGTTTTGTGAAAACCAAGCTAAATGGTTTATTCTGAATCTCCAAATGAGATTCAAATCTTTTTAGGTACTCATTCTTTCTAATGTTCCTTTGCATTTTGTTTATGCAAATATTTGTTTGTATTTAAATTAGAAACTTGTTTAATTAATTTTGTTTCATCATAAGTCAACGAGTATTTCAGATTTTAATATGATTTAAATATTATATATAACAAGTTGAATATAAAAAATAATAAAATGCACCCTTTAAGATAATACAAAGGCATCTATAATTTATCCTTTATATAAAATCAAATTTTCAATCATAAATTTGCCTATTTGTTTATACTATAAACATATAATTTACGGGAATAATACTAATTTATAAAAAGTGAATGAGCTTGATTTTTATACCATAATTTATTGTTTCATAAAAAGATTGTGATTATATTGATCATTTCATTCAAATCAAATTTTTGTAATAATAAATCCAACCAAGTATATTATTTAGCTGTAGCCACGAAACTAGTTTACTTCACACATAATATTTAGTAATTTATAACAAATAATAACATCAAGCTGATATAATAAACGGTTAATAATATTCCAGTGAATTGATCAAATATTAACATATAAAAAAGGTTCCATGGAATCAATAAAACTTTTAAGATAAATCTTATATAGTATTTTTTTATATTCGAAGCTATGATGCTGTTTTCCTGTAATTTACACATTGAATTATTTATTTATGTGTTAAGTTTCTTTTACCAATTTTCTCTATTTAGACGTGGTCAGGGTGTTGGAATATTGCCCAAATCCTTGATGCATCTTTTGACACCTTACCCTGATCTATCTTCATCAACTGCTCTTCTTCTCTCGAATGAGATGAGTTCAAGCGTCTTTCGGAGTGTGAGAGCTTGCATGTATGCTTCTACTTCGTCCAAGATTTTCAACTCCTTAACATATTTTTTATGATATTTTGTGACCACCTCATCCCAAGTCATTACTTGCATATGGTATTGTTCTTGTTTTAAATTTGTAAATATAACCAAGTACATTCGCCAAGATATTATACTTCTTGTATTTTTTATTTTAACCTCAGTTAAGTTGTAAAGGCTAGTTTTATCTATTCCAAATTACGTAATCCTATTTTATTTTTTATCCAATGAAAAATATTAAGTCTGTTTTTTTTAATATATCTGTTTACATTCTGGTATCAACCTTTATTTGCGTATTTTCGTTTTTGCAGATCTCTTGTACTTAGGTGTTCTTATCCTTTGGGTTTTCTTAAAGTTTATCGTCTTAATAGAAGGAAATGATGAAGTCTTACAATTTCATTGTGCCTTCGCGTGTAATAATGCCCTAATATTCTCTTGCATCTTTTTGCGAGGTGATCAATTGTTTTCATGGCTTCGTTACAATGTGGGTATTTTATTCTCTCACCGAAAAACACATTCCATTCTTGAATAAACAGAATTTTCCTTCTTCACTTGGTTAAATGTTGCCGTTCTTTATCCATCTTGATGATCCAACAACATCAAAAATATCATTATTCTTGGCTTCAAAAATTTTTTGCTGCAATGGTTTTTCTTTTAATTTGCACAATAGACTTTCTTGCAGATTTTTCTTCCAGTGTCTCGGAATCGGTGATAATGACATGATATTTATTTTATGATATCCTTCAATTAGTGAGAGATGTGTCTAGTTATCTTTTTCTACTTTTAAAATTGCTGCTCTCCCCGGTGAACTGTTGCTACTGTTTTCAAAAGAAATTATAGCTTGGAGACCATAGTCTTTCCTTTAAATATGATATTACATAGCCCATTTCTCTTTATACATAATCTTTGTTTATTACAAGGCTGTAAGTGAATAGAAAATTCATTTAAAATATCTCTTATCTTATCATCAAGTTTAGTTTATTCTCCAGGTTCTAATTTCAATACACCTATATGGTAATTTATTTGTGATTTTGCATGTTCATTAATGGCTTTGAAAAATTCCCGACATTCAGTATAGTCTTACATAAATTTCTTATTAAATTTAGTATTTATTCTACAATTATATCAATATTTTCTTGGTTTAGCTCCGATTTGCTATTCTTAATTACTCCAAGATATTTATAGGCTTCCAGGCCTTCAATAAATGTTGCTACATCGGCGCATGCTTCATAGTTATTGGCAGACTTGTTTTTGTTTATTTCAGGGCCTACCGCATTAAAGAAGGTTAATGTTTCATCCGACATGTGTTGAAGTGTTTATGGTGTTTTTCTTGTTTGATGTATATATATATGAACAATAGGTTATTTGTTGTAAAAATTTTTTCATAATTCATTACGCTTACCACCGGAAAGTGTTCATTTAATTTTCTGCACGTTGATTCATACATAGAAAGAATTAAAAAAATGACTGACTGTCTTGTTTATAAATTACTTTTATATTCTATCATGCATGATTTATTCTCCCGTTAACCGCAAATATATACTCGATTGACCTGTGATCTTTTTTATAAAAGACATATCCATGTAGAACGGTTCATGTTTTCAATACATGCATTTAGGTGTTTTTTTTACAAGTAAAATTCTTTTTTTACATAAATCCACTCATATATAGATTATTTCCACGCGTTTAATGCATCGCAATATAGATAAGGGCTTTTTGTTTTGCTACTCGGACGTACCTTATTGTTTCTAACTATTTTCTATGCAATTGATTCTCCTGTCTTCACCAATTTTAATATGATTTTTGCAGCCGCTATTGTCGTTTACTTAGATAAATTAGAAACACACGCGATTGGTCTGAATTCATTTCCAATTTTAAGATCTATTTTTGGTATAAGCTATATCGTACTAGAGTAAAACCATTCTTACTGATTTTTATTCTCTAAACATTCATAAGAAATAATCTGCTAAATAAATTTATGAAGACTCGTCATCTTTTTAATGAAGAAATTGAAGTTTCCATCTGGTTTGGCAGCTTTCCAGTTCGGCTGTGATTTTATTATGTTATCAAATTCAACCTCTGTTATAAAGCTTGTTTTTTTCCTGTTTTTGTATCGGTTAGAATGGGAATAAGTAAAAGTTATAATTATTTTTGTCGTGTTTTTTCGTACCTTTTCCCCACATTTTCATCCAAATATTATTGATTTGTTCATTTGAAGCTTCAGTTGTATAGTTTTTGTTTTTAGTCAACCCTCTGTAGAAAGGTCTTCTATTAAGCTCGAAGTAGTTATTTTTTCAGGTAAATTCACATCGTTTTTTATACTGCTCAATCTTTTTCTTTAATATTCTGAATTTTTCTTTATCCTCATTAAACATTGTTTTTGGATGATCATTTATGTCTAGGATCATGTTTCTTGATCGCGTTATTTTTCTTAATTTTTTGACTTCCTCTTTCTCAAATTCACTGCGTTTATTTTTATATAATTCTAGTACATCTCTTATTCTTTCTAAAAGCTCTATTTTTTCCGAAATATATTCGTCTTTTTTGTGGTTTTGTTGTGAGCGTTTGAGGTCTGCTATGCGGTTTGTAGCAAGAGTGTTAAATAAATAAAATAAATTACCTCCACAAAAACATTAGCTATGAAGCAATGTATATATTTGAAAGAAATAAATGAAAATTCAGAGAGATGTGAATTATAATAAATATTTTTATGAATTATATAGTATCATGTATATTAAAGTTATTTCATATATATAATTAGTAGGCTTGTTAATTCGAATTATTTTAAAAATTCAATGACCAGGTCAATATATTATATATATATAATATTCTAAGCATTTTTAAACATAATAATCGGTAATAAAACGTTCGACACGTGGTAATAGCAGAGTGTCAATCGAAAGGCTGTGACACTTATGGCTAAAGATATATTATGCTAAATAAGTAAAAATAATAAAAATGAATATACAAATAGATAAAAATAATAAACCAGTAAATTCTATTGTCTAATTGATATGGATGGATACAAAGGTTTGTATTTTATCGGTGAATCGGGTAATTGCTTCTTGGAAACATCTCCATCAAACCAATAATGGATTTAATACTTTAAATTGTGTTTGGGAATCCACACAAGAAGTTATAGTGTCATAATATAGTGTATGTTTCAAGCTGAAAGCTTCTTCTATAGTTGGTGTGTTATTAGTGTTCATTGTATTTCTTCCAGCTAGGCGGCATTAATTGCTTGTTTGGTAATTTAACACCTTATTGCATTGGAAGAATTTGAACCTTTAGTGATTTAAATTGAAATCTTGGTCGAATATTTGCATTATTTAACAATAGCCAAAACCCGCAATGCCATAAAATTTGACCAAGAATGTTAATTTTTTTTATTGTATCCGATAAACCGTAAGTCCGATTTATATTATAAATTTCTCATATATAATTGTATAATTCTAATATATATTTCTTTATTTCTAATTGGAATATTTGGAACAATATATGGGTGAGAAAACATTAATATTGAATAATAACACACGAAGTACACGATTTCTGAATAAAAGAGTGATTAGAATCGTAATTTATAAGTTCTGTGATAGTTTGGTTCTGAAATTGTGGCACTCAAAGAAAGTAAGTTCAAAAATTTTAAATACTTGTCGATTAAAAATAGATATTAGGCCAAGGGTCTTTTATAAAAAAAAGCTTCTATTCATAGTGTAAAATTCAAAATAGTGGATAAATCTAAAGATGTTAAGTTGAGATAGTGTGTTGCAATCTTACAAGAAGAAATATCATATAATGTATAAAAATATTAGATAAGATAAGATTTGGTATCAGATAGTTTATTAAGAGTAATAGAATGAAAGTACCGCTTTTTAATTATAATGTCTATATAAATTAATTAAGAGATGAAGGAAAAACAGGATTAATTTCTGGTTTCAAAAAAATATATCAATAAAAATATTCTTCAGAGAGAACGCCATCACAAAATATAAAATATGAAAGAAAATTACCTAGTATTATAGACTAAAACCCAAAAGGAAGGGTATAAAAATTTGATTCACTTAATTAAAAGTTAGAAGGTTGCTTTTTTTGACTGAGAAACTACTGTAATTTAACCCTTTTCATATAAAAAAATAAAATATTTCAAGCCTATAAAAAAAATATGAAATTCAAATATTAGGTGCAAAACGGAAGCGAGAGTTCTAGATAGAATATATTCCCAGGGGAGAATAAAATTGTAGCATTATAAATTCATAGTAATAGATGTTTTCCAGGGAAAAGGATATAATTTCTAGATTAAATTTAAACTAGGAGACATGAAAAATCACAGATATTAAATAACATGCCAGCAAAACAATTCAAAATCACTAGTATAGAAACGCGTTTAAATAACATACTTGATATAGGGAAATGTAGGAATGTGATTATTAAACGCTGTTTTAGATAGAATTATCCGAGATAAAATCTTAAAAGGTAAAATATAATTGAATTAAAAGAATTTGTTTCGATAAAATCGCAGTAGGGCGTAGTGAATATATATAACTAATACCAAAAGCAGATTAATCATATTTAATTTATAAATAGATAGCAAATACAGCTTTAAACCATATAAAACATGGTAGTAAAGTATTATAATTACATAAAATAATATTAGAAGACGACTGTGTTCTTTTTGAAGGAGGTCTGTATATAGAAAGATTATGATTAAATAAATTACGAATTTAAAGATATTAAATAGTAGATAAGTAAAAGAAGTTTTAAGGGGATGGTTATGACCAGTATATATAGGCAATTATAAAATATTTAGCACTATATACACATTAAAAACAATGTGAATCTATTTATTACACATAAATATGAAAAAACGTACTTTTAGACTTTTTATATTTATCAGATTATATCACGAAAACTTATAGACTTTATTTCAATATAACCAGCATAAAAAATTACGTAAATATTTAGATTTAACATATATTTATTTTTTGATTCTTAAAATAACAATACTCTTGATATTATATATTATCGCTTATAAAGATCATTTTAAAACGACTTTATGTATCTAGAAGTTGCATAGTATTTAAAAACAAATAAAAGAATTATAATTTATCAATTTCAGATCGATAGCTTTTATTCAAAAAAAAATATGAAATTCCACGATAATTCATTTTATACCGCTTTTGGAATAGAAATTTTACTTAGAATGTTTGATATGATACTTTTTTTTATGAAAAATTCTAATCAGCATTTCAATCGATAAAAATGGTTTTATGTGTGAAACAATAATGATAGAATAATAAATGAAGTTTTTAGTTATAAAATGAAAATTAATGTTGTAAATTATATTTTGTTTATGGTTTATTTATATTGTATAAAAATTTTTACCAATACTGTGTGAAATCATTGGAAAAAGATAAATTTTATGCCTGTTCGTAAAACTTAGTTACTCGCTAAGTTTATACTTTAACCAATATAAAAGATTGTATCAAATGTGCAAAATTTTATGGATAAAGTTTGTTTTCCTATTTTTTTAATCATATTATAGGCCTTTAAATCATAAATATCAAGAAAATAATTAATTAAAACTTCTAAACGTACTATTAAATAAGATAATATTAAGTTAATCATATATCTTAAATACTTATAGCATCTTATAAAATAAAAAATCTGTTTTTTAAAAAAAAGCACAATCATATTTTTTTGTCAAATAATGGAATTTATTGTAAAAAGGCAAAAAAACCATTCCTTAAAATTTAAGCGCTTTTTAATTAAGTAAATTTGAAAATATAATATCCTATAAACCATCTATATTTCCCACATATAATTAAATGAAAATTATGCAAATAAAATAACACATAAAACAAAACAGATGGTAATAGAATAAACATTTGAATTTATATTATATTATATTTCATTTTCTGCTATAATATAGAGCTCAATATAAGTATAGAGAAGAGATAATTTAATGAGATAATAAAAACAGTGTTTTAAAGATATATTTTATGATCAAAAAAAGTTTGCTGCCCCATAATAGATATGGTAGAATTTAATTGTTTATAAGAGTGTTCTGTATTATTACATGCCGTATCTTGTTAGCCATCGTTTCGATAATCAAAAATATGGTGAAATAGAAAAATTACTACGTTCAGAGAAGCGGATGAAGATTTAATGGGTATCTAATCAAATTTTATTGAAAAAATAAAAAACTTATAAACCTATTTTGATTCCAATGTAATAACTAAAACACAAAAGTGATGTTTTAAATACATCTTAATAATGGGGAAATATTAGTTATATTTTTATGCAAATCAACAATAATATAATGACTTGGTATAAACTAAATATATATTCTTATAATATTAAATTTTCTTCATAAACTTTGCCGTAAAAGAGCGCCAACACCGACCCAAAGTTTTTATCTATATAATCAACGCAAAAAATCCAATATGCCTTCAAATAAATATCAAAATATTTATTTTTGTTTTATAACGCTCACTCTTAATTGGTATTCCAATTTTGTATTTTTAGATTAATAATTGCCCTATAAAGTGTTTAAAGGCACAAAAAAATGCATGCGAATACTTATAAATACTAAAAACTTAGGATAAAATAAAGTTAAAAATAAAAGCAAAGCAATAATTATACGGTTTGTTTTGATTAACTTTCACACATGATAATAAATTTTAACCTTTTAATCTTTAAAATATCGCTAAAGTCCTGTATCTTATAGAAATAAACCATATAACCACGAATAAATATTCATGCGTGCTTTTTAGTAATCATAGAAAGTAAGTTTTCGATGCTTTTTTATACAGAGATTATCATACAAAGTTGGACAGTTTGAAAAATATTAAATGTCAGATTTCCATATAATATATATTAAATTCTCACTGTTTATAGTTTTAACCATTTTAGTAAAAATAAAAAAAATGTTTGCAAAAATGAATATTTTTGTGTAAAATGCTAAGATTAAGCACGAATATAGGTGTACAAACAGTTTAAATAAATTCATGATATTTCATTTTAAATAATAGATGATTTATATTCAAATTTTTTTTTGCAATATGGCAGAATTTCGGGATAAAGGTTATTATTCAGGCTTAAAATAAAATTATCGCATCCAATTACCACTTGTAAAGGTTAAAGAGATTTAAAAAGCAGTTAAATAAGATTAAACAAATTTTATTATCATATATAATCTTAATTTCTTAAGATCCAATTTCGCAACATTTATATCAGAGGGCATCTAGAACCTGAAAATACGGAATTAATGCACAACAAGCATCATTAAATATGATTAAAAGATGAAAAAGAGAGCAAATATTTCAAGCATATTTATTTATGTTTATTGATGAAGTCTCATTACTATTAAAATAACATATATCGAAGATATATTGGTTTATATTGATAAGCCCAACATTTAATAAAAATTTGTTCATATTAACGAGCTAAAAAATCATATATTTTTAAAACACATATAGAATCTAGCTAAACGTATGATTTAAAGGAAGTTGTATTTTCGTAAATTTTGTAAAAAATATAAATGGGTGAAAATTAAATATCATGATAGGTTTGACATTTTATAGTATACTGACCGTAGAACCAATCAGAAAATTTTTTATTTCTTAAAATAGATAATAAATAAATTTATGAGCATAAATATCATAATAAATATCTGATCACCCTGGTTAAAGGCCATGCATCACGGAATTTTATATGGGATCAATTTCTAGAGTGCAATATAATCCAAACAGCTTAATACATTTAAGTTCGAAAATAATAGGTTGATATACATTTAAAACGAAAAGTTATTGTTAATTTAAGAAAACAAGTCTATATGAGCATAGATGTCCTATCTAACTATTTTTTTAAAATAGATTGTATTTCAATAAATTACAGAAATCAATCAGAAAATATTTAAAAGTTGACAACACACTGGAGGATAAATAAAAAAGAAACTAACGGTGATGTTAGAACATAAAAATAAATGATTATATTTTTACCGTCATTAGATGTCACAAATCAGATCAAGGCATATATAAAAACCTTGAGATTGAGAAAAACCCTTGAATTAATAGGTTTCGACGAGAAGAGGTATTAAAGAAGACCTTGGATAGGTGAAAATAACCGAAAGTATAAATACGCTATGTGTGCAGGGAATCAATTAAATTATGCCCGAGAACAAAAACTAAAATTATAACTAGAAATTCAGACATAAATAAAAAATACTTAATATTTTTACCGTGCTATACATCAATATGGGAGATAAAAAATGTACAGTTACAAGAGAAAAATATTTTAGATTATAATAATTCATAGAAGAAGATACAGTATATTTTCGACTCAAATTGTATTTCTATCAAGCAAAAAAACAAATTTTTATTAAAATAATATGTTCTTAAGAATAATAACTTTTATTTGTTGATAGTCTATATTACAAAAAAAAATTGAATTCAAAAAGTAAAAGAATTGAGGATCAAATTTGGTTTTCAAAATGATATTTGCAGTTAAGTTCATGCTATTTTTAATTTTTCCATAAGGCTGATAATAGTACCTTAAAAAAATTATAGTAATAAATAAGATCAAAAAATTCGCAAAATATATTTTTTAAAATGTTTTTTAAATTTATAGTAAATTTGAAGTTCTTTTTTAGATCTTAAATGAACATTTATAGTTCTTTTAGAGTACAAAGATTGCTTCTATTTTTTTATGCGGCTCTTATGTTGTCATTAACGGAGAGTGATTGATTAAAAAACACGGGCCATTTTTTAGTGATTAAATTAAATATAATTTTGTTTATTTACATAATTATAAAACAATAAATTTTCTGGCTATGAAGAGCTTGAAACTTATGAAGTATCGATGGATCAATAATAAAACCATTTTTTATTTAGAGATTACATAACCAGGGCATATAAAAAACAAACCAATGCCTTACAGTATCACAATAATTATGTTTGTGTTTTTATCTAATATTCCCCTGTTTTTATTTTTTTGCGATATCATCAATTTTTCAATGATTTATTTTAATTCTGATTTTACCATCAGTTGTTTTCATTTGATTTTTCTCATAAAAAGTACGCAAATTTATTGAAGCAAACTCTCGGCCAATTTATATCTTCAATTTTAAAAAATTAATATTATAAATAACCTATTATATATACAAATTCAAGACAAAAATTATCCCATATGTTATAACATGGGACGGTATGGTGACACGATATCATAAAAGGTACCTAAAGGAACTAGATGACACGAACCAGGTTGAGGCATATATAAAAACCTTGGGATTGAGAAAAACCCTTGAATTAATAGGTCTCGAAAGAAGGTGGGGTATTGAAGAAGACTTTGGAGAGGAGAAGATAGCCGAATGTATAAATACGCTGTGCGTCAGAGAATCAAGCAAGCTGTGCCTGAGAACAAAAACTAAAATTACGACTATAAATATAGCCCATAGAATAAAAATACTTTCAACAATAACCTATCATATTAGAATTTTAAACTATAAAAAAAAAATTAATGCTATATTAGGATTTTTTATAAGGCCTAAGCGAAAATTCCATTTAAATAATGTGATTTGGATTGGTCATTAAGTAAAAATTATATTTGTCTCAATCTATCTTGAATAACGCTGTTTGACTTTAAACTGTATAAAAATTTTACGCGATATGGAATTTTATTGTTAACTACACACATAACCTTTATTTTCTTAATTATGATAGTATTATTTTGTGTTTCTTTTGCGTCAAAAAAATCATTTCCTTATTTTTTTCATTCATCTGATATATGTGCTAAGTAAACAACAATTAATGCGCTAAATTTTTTATATATTTGATGATGTTGATTACACTGCAATTTGTGTTAATATAAGGATTCAAACAGTTTCTTGATCGAATCTACTGCTTAATTTCTCCCTAATAGACCTGCATTTTATTTTATATTGAAATAAATTACAATAAAAAATAACATATTCAATTGTATTTAGAATAGAATAAAGATAAGTTTCTGCGATAAACGAATAAATAAAATATGAAATTGAACAATATAACCTGTTATATGCACCGAAAAATAGCAAATTATACTATAAACGAAATTCAAAAGCATTTTTTTTTGTATGATTAATTTATATTCAGCTTGAGATGAGCGAAGTAATTATATAATATTAAATTGACTACAGTGAAAAAATTAAAAAGCCTGTAGGATTACATGATCAAGATTGAATATTGATTTGATCATTTATCCAATGTAAAAGTTAAAGAATATAAAACTAAAGGAAAAAACTAGTATTTTAATGGAAACCGTGAATATAGAACTTTGCTGTATTCGGGAATTCATAGATATTATCCAGAAGCACCCATCTAATCTTGCTATAGAAAGTGGTAAATTGGAAATAAAAACTTTATATTTTAAAAAATTTTAAGTATGGATAAAAGTACTAGATTTTTATAAAAAAAGATGAAAATATAATATTAGTATTGTAATTAAAAAAAATACTTTCCGGATAAATACAGCCCAAAAGTAGAAATTAACAAATGACTATTATAAAGGACGTATTCATTTGTATTATATATGGATCGCAGTCAAAGAATTTTTAACGTTAACAAAGAATTAAAACCACAAAATAAATTATTTATAGAAATAAATAGAGGGTTTACAATTCCCAAAGTATAATTTTCTTATAAGTTCTATTCGGAGCACCTGAAATCTATTGAACTTTAATTTTTGGGACTTTTAGAATTTCATAAAAATAAGTTGTTTTTATCTATAAAAAGCACTGTTATTCAATTAAAATTAGTCCGATTTTTCTTATATAATAAATTATAAACATTATAAGAGTGAATACAGGAATATTGTCATAATTTCGAAAAATTAAAAATATATATTTTGCTATAATGTATTCAATTTAATGAATATTTAGGACCTTAAGAATAATTTAAATTTGAATCACGGTTTATCTATAGGTGGATATTACATAGTTTTATTTCCAATATAATGTGAAATAAAAAAATTGGTGGAGGAATTAAAAATTTATGATTATATTTTTAAGTTTAAAATGATTAAATGCGTACCTTATTTTCATCGATTTTCAAATTTTATCAAGTATTTGATGGTATTTTATAGATTTAATTTAACATTGATTCCACCTTTAACTTATCGAACAATATGTTTTATCATAAATTATATTTTTTTCACATTCTTTTAAATGTTGAAATTATTATAGCGGCAAGTTCTGGCGATATTTTCGTATAATTTATTTTTATGTCTAAATTGATTTTAACCGACACAATAAATATTAGTCCGCTTTTATTTCAATTAGGACTTTTTAAAAGATAAATTCTACCATGTCATATCGTTTGGCTTTTTCGTGTAATAATATCTAAACAACAATTATTATGTTATATAGATTTAAAACTAGTTTATATATATACCGCTTGTATTATTTTCACTTAGAGTAATTTCTAATTGATTACTAAGATTATTATTTTTCTTTTAATCTTATGCTATATATTTCTCAAGTATTTCAAGAAATTGCTTTGTTTTTCAATTATAAAATCGTAAGTTTAAATAATTTTTAATGAAATTCTTTTAAAAAATGATTATTTACTTAAAAATTGGCAATTTTATTTTTTTGTTCTATGCTATTGGTATTTAAAATGAAACAGGAAGGCATGATTACTTGCGAATAAATAATTTTTATTTTCGTGACCATTGCATGCATGCATATAAAAATCACATAACATTTTAAAGAATACACAGTGTACCTTTATTTATAGAAGGACTACATCTTCAACAATAATATAAATAAAAAACTTATGGATAACTAGATATTGACCAATCCAATTAAAAACCAAAAATGGATCACCTCTATTAAAACTTTTTAATATATGAACTAAATTTCGGTTATAGATATTTTACAGATTCTGGTCTGTAGAGTATAATTAGGGTTATTTTACCAGCAAAAAGGAATCAAAAAAGGAAAATAGACACCAAATAATAGACCTAAATCGAGTTTAGCTTTAAAATGTGCTAGAAATAAAATTTATATGAAGAAATCTAAATTTATAAAGATAAATTATAATTAACGAAATCCAACTTCAATTAACAGATATCTATGCTTTAAAACAATGGAAATCTGTCGGTTATTATCTATTTTTCTAAAAAAAAGTAATATAATTTATTACTAATAATTTTTGTATGTGTTTAATGGTACTTTTTATGGGTTTTGGCGAATTGATAGAATGGAAAAGCAAACACATGTATCATTACTATATAGACACACTATCGTTCAACCTTTTTTTTATATTTTCCAATATCTTATTTAGTTAAATTTGATAAATAATTTAAAATTAATTTATAAAATTTTATAGCGCTATTTGGAAATCTTAACGCAGAATTTCAGTTTAAAAATAAAATTTGAAAATCTTTCCATTTTATTCATATACGTACTGCAAAATACATAAACTATCAAGGGTTTGAAAAATATGCTATAACTTGTTTGATCTATAACTTTAAGCTCGCTTATATCGTTTGTTGATTATTATTTTTATTTTAAGGTTATTGATTTGTTTATTATATATTCATATGCTTTCAGCCTTTTTTATTTTATTCATTTAACATATAGGTTTATTATTCTAAAAATTCACATTGATCTTTACAAAATAATTTTCGAATAAACTAAAATATCCTAAATTTATATGCTATGAAAAAGCGTGTTTGTATGATAAATTTTCGATTTATATGTTGAGAAATATAAAAAATTTTAGTAGGTAAGTTATTATCTGTCTAAAATATCTTATAGGCTTTAACTTGAATACATTTCGTACATCAAAATTTTTTTTATTTTACCAGTTTTATTCCAGTCAGATATTAAAGCCAACTCTTGGACAAATACCGTACTTCAAAAACCATAATAATAATTTAAGGATATTTTTTGCAGTTTAAGAGTATTGAATATAGAGAATATAGGATTCAAAGAATAAAATAAATTTAATCATATAAATATAAAAAAAGGAAATAATGCTGATAGCAGGATCATAGACAAAATAAAGATATTATATGCCCCAACCTGTATTTTATAAAAAAGCAGTGCGAAAAATTTATTATTCCATGATAATTGATTTCAGCTTATTCTTTAATTTTTTTAGACCTTATAATATATTTAATAAAATATGAGAAAAGGAAAACCCCAAAATTATCCATAGTGTAAATTTATGTATGCATCTAAAATTAATAATTTTAAATTCGAAGAAAATGTATTTACTTACTATCTTATTCCATAGTATAGACAACGAGTATATTCTCTAATGAAGATCACAGATATTTCAACAGCGAAACTAATGCTTGAACTGAATATGCTGTAAATTTTATTTTTAAATGGAATTTTTTTTTCAGTCTCTATAAAAAAGGTCATGACTACTGCTCTGAAAATATAAAAAAAAGTTGAAGTTTTTTTTATTAACAAATGCAATAAATTATGTTTTAAAAAACGCTGTTATTTAAAATTATTTCAAATGTGGGCTAAATTCATTGTAATATTCGTCTGTTAAACACCCTAAAAATGTGATTAAATAGATGATAAATGTCAAATAAAATTCATTTTTAAATAATAAAATAAATTTGTTTGCTATCATTTTAATTTATCAGTAAAAAACATTCAAAGATTTTTTAAGTAGCATAAATATATTTTAGAAGTAGAATAAACACAAGATTCTAAGAACAAAATTGTACTATAAACACATACTGTTTGACTTCAATAATTAATAGAGCTACTGTAGAGAAAGAGCTTATTTAATTAACAAAGATTAAAGAGCCCACATAAAAGACCGATTCTGAAGCATTTTAATTCTTATGTAGACTATAAAAATTCAATGTATGCTCGAGTCAAAGTAAATTTAAATTTATTCCACGATATCTATTAAAATGTTTCATAGAACGCTAACAGTTAATTTTGGCAATAAAGATGCAACATATGCAATAAATTATCGAATTTGTGAACCAATAGCGCTGATTGATGATATTACATGCGAGTTTGAAGATTTAAATACCATTTTACCCATAAAACTGTGATGACAATTTATTTCGCACAAATAAATTAAGTAAACTATGTAAATCAGAATAAGCGTAAAAATATTCGAGAAGATATATATAATTAATGCAAAAAAGCCAATCAAAATACAAAATAAAGTAACTATTAACTATTTAATAATTCGGTTTAAAACTTTCAGCATACAAGATAAAAAAATAAATATAGTGCTATGGAAATACAAGCGCTATATGAATATGTTAAAAAACGGTTTATATATTTATAAATAAAAGAAAATATGCAATAATAAAATTTAAGCACAATTTAAGGATTTTATATTTTAGCTATAATTCTATCCCTGGGTATAACTACTTTCACCAAGTTTTTTTAAATTTTTTATCAAGATAGAATTTTAGATTTAAAGATTGTTAATATAGATAGGACTAATAAAACTTTAAATTTTATATGTAAAAAATTAATTAGCGTAAAATCATTAAAAAGGTAGGAAATCATGGTTCTAGGCTCACAATATATTCTTTAAGATTTTTTTCGGCAATTTTTTACACAATAAATCACAGAGCTATTTTATTGGGTAAATTCATTTCTTTCAAGACCTTTTTTGTGAATAAAATTATAGGAGGTTGGCATGAGAATATATTATGATATAATATTTAATTTTTAAGTAATTTTCTTTTTATATTTTAGTAAAAACTACATCATGTGCAATGAGGGCAAATTCAGCTTTAAAATCAAATTTAATATTTTATTGAGTGCGCTGTAATTTTTTTTGTAGCTGTAAGTCTTTTTATTGTTATTACTGTAATCTCAGACTTAAAATCACTAAATATTTCAAAAACCATAATTTACTTATATTTACCTTTTACATATTTTTTTTTTCACTTTAACTATATTTTTTATTTGCGGCAGTTACAAACTTAAAATCACGATTTTCTCGTAATTTGATTTTACTGCTCAACAGTTGGTTATGGATGCCTGCATTCCCCATAATATCGTTCAAGGTATTTTGAATGGCTGAGAAAGATGAAAAAACAACCTAATCACAATTTTACCGATTTAAAGATTTTTATCCATCAATATTTCTCCTGAAATTACAATTACTTTCGCATATAATCTTTTTAATAGTTCTTAAGATGCAGATAAATGTATTTTTTCATGTTTTCTAAGTTTGAAATAGGTTGGTGTTATATTGCATACGCAACGCCTGTATTAATATGAGTAAAAAAACATTTTGAAAAAAATAATCATTCATCACGGATAAATAGCCTAAAAAACGATAAAAAAATATATATTCAAGAATGAAACCCTCTAGAAGATTCATGATTATAATTATTCGGAAATTCGGTTGTGGCTTTGATTCTTGCCTTTTAAACTCATAAATTTATCCAAGTTTTTCAATATCTAATTATTTATGTGGTGAAAACTAGCTATAAAAGATCTGAAATTGCATGTATATTATATCAATGTATTTAATGCGTCATTTATCACCTTGATTTATTTTCAATCATGCCAAATCTTGTAACATTAGTTATATAGTTGTAGAATGATAAAGTATCATTAATTACACGGCTATATCATGATATTTAATATGGTAGCACCATACTAATCCAGTAAGATTTCAGCATTAATCTTTAATCAAACATACTTAGACTTATCGCTTATAATTATGCATAAATATAACTTAAAATGACTTTTGAAACATTTTTTATCTCCCTCCTCTATAAATTAATAATTATATGTTTAAAGTAATTGTTCCCAAATTCATGCTTTAATGAAATAAATCATAAGATTTATAAAG
This sequence comes from Rhyacophila brunnea, assembly GCF_057557595.1. Classification (NCBI taxonomy): domain Eukaryota; kingdom Metazoa; phylum Arthropoda; class Insecta; order Trichoptera; family Rhyacophilidae; genus Rhyacophila; species Rhyacophila brunnea. The sequence continues at coordinate 988,456 of NW_028232764.1, read as the reverse complement.
TAGGCAAAAAATACTATTAGAAATGAATATATTTTAAAAAATTAAAATTTGGATAGAAAAGTACCGAATGTTAATTTGATAAAAAATACTGTTATGCTGTGATTTTTCCCCAAATTTGATTATAAAAACTCAAAAAAGGTATTTAAAATGTATATAGTATCTTTTGGTTCTTTTCAGCAATATTTTCTTATGTATAAGTTAAGAAAAAAAATTATTTCTATCCATTCCGTTTATAATAATAGATATAAGAAAATCGATATACTATAGCAACGTATAAAAAATCTTAAAAATTCAATCTAATTTCGTAAAGCTTGTTTTTGAATTAATAAAAAAATCCATGGATCTTACTATATGGGAATTTTCAAAAAGAGTAGATATAGATTAAATACTTTTTTTGCTTAAAATAACCATTTTTCAAAATAAAGACCAATATATATCGATTGAAATTGGGGGGGGGGTTTAAAATAGCTATAGAAACTCCTCGAACATTTTTTTGGTTTTATTTTTAATTGTTATTCTACCTTTCTACCATTGTTTTTAGCTTCACTGTGTATCGCAGATTCGCGTGCGTAGTTCTAAACTTTATTTGTAATTGAAAAGCTCTTAAACAAGCCTAAGATAGAATAAGAGGCCTTTGTGAAGCTTTATATTCAACGTTATATATTTAAAATCCCTTTAAAATAATATTATGGTAATTTTGTATATTATATCAGAATTAACTTTATCCAAATTACACAAGGGAAGGCATCTTAGATAAGTTAATTTCTATTAATCTATGCTGTAAACAAATTCCTTTTTCCATTTATTTTTTGTATTAGTGTCTTTTTCGTAAACATTAAATTTAGAGGTTGACCAAATGTCGTTTTTTGCCAAGAATTATTTCTTCGAAAAATATTATATAATAAATCTTTAATTTTTTTAAGGATGATATCTTATAATCCCTTCATTAATAAGTTTTTTTATTTGTAATATTTCGTAGGATATACAACCAAAATTAATATTTTATGTACTTTCTGAAATTTTGAATCGATTTTTGTGTCGTCTTCGACAAAGAATTTCATGAAGATCCATATATCTCTGTTTCTGATCAAAGCCGAGGCATTCTATGATATGTTTTTGATAATTTTATAAATATTCTACAGAAATGTATATTTTAATAGTTTTTTTTCGTTAAAAGTCTGAATGCTTTCTGATAATTCCAAGAACATAGATAGAGGTTAAGAAAATGAAAATATCATGACAAGAAATTTCTAGCAATGAAACAGAAATTAAAATTTCAATTATGGTATAGTATACAGGTTTAAACGGCATATGAAGTATATAAATATATCTCTTATAGCAATTCGTCTGTAATCAATACTCGTTGATAATTTTAATTTCTCGACACAAGAACATTTTTGAGTATCTTGTATGACTCCAAAATATGCTTATTATACACATATTTATGTTAAAACGTCTTTGATCCTCAAAAAATGCCGTATAGCAGATATAAATTTAAATATATACTTTAAAAAATAATATTTTTTTTAAAATATTTTAAATGATAAAACTTCTGAATTTTGCTTGCTTAGATTAAATTTAAGCTGCCTTTATGCTCGGATATAAATAATAAGTAATTTGATACTTTGGAATATTATAAAGACAAAAAAACTCTGGCATAATTTATCGTTATTCATGCCGATTTTAATGCATATAATTAATTAAAGTCAATACCTCTGCTGAAACACGAAATATTGCAAATTATGATTAAATTTATTATCCTAGGTGAATTTAAGATTCGAATGATTTTTTTTTCTGATTTTTTTTTCAATTCGACGCCTATTTTTAAGTCTATGTTAATATCTATGGTCTAAAAAATGGGTCTTCATATAAGTTAATTTATAGCAATAATACTAAAAAAATAGTTTAACAATTTTAAGCAGATTTTCATAATATATCGCAATTATAATCATTAAAAATGCTTATTATTAGTAGATAAATAAAATGTAATACTGTAAATTAATTTCAACATGTACCATCGACATTATTCTCTCGATTATATCTTGATAACAAAAAAAAAACAGTCTATCCTCAAGCCGATTTTTGATGTTATTTAAAGGAATATGTGATATAATTTTAAAAGGTTTCTTTTAGTGTATTATATATGAGAACCGGAGTTATTCATTTTAAAGGTTTTCGAGGATGAATAGATCAGTCATAATATATAATGATAAAATAAGAATTTGGTTCTGTTATTATAGAAAAAGATCGATAAACTAATCTTAACGGTGAAACACTTTAAAAATATAATTGTAGTTTTATTTTTATTTTCTATCTTTAGTAATTGTTAAATCAAACTTAAATGTGAAAATACATACTAATATAAAATAACATTACTTTTACTCGCATCCTGCTTATCAAAATTTATTTATAAATAGTGTTTTAACAAGTGGGATGGTTTGTGGATTCATTTTTGATCACAAGTGCATATATTTTATGACTTTGAATTTTTTAAAATAAATTAATTTTGTTTCCGACTTATTCTTACCTTGTTGACAAAAATACGATGATAAAGGAAATAATCTATCAAGGTTTACACAAAAAGCTTTCAAAAAATATGATTTAATATTTCTTTCTTTTTTTAAAAACATAATATAATTTTATATATTTAAGTCTAGAGATACGGAAAGCGATATTTTTTATTATTGGGTTAGGTTTCTTTTTATCAATTTTATCTATTTAAGGGTGGTCAGCTCATTGGAAATTTTGCAAAACTCATTGATGCATCTTTTGACACCTTCCCCTGATCTATATTCATCAACAGCTCTTCTTCTCTCAAATGAGATGAGTCTAAGTGTCTTACGAAGTGTAAGAGCTTGCATGTATGCTTTTACTTTGGCCGGGATTTATTAAAGAGGTTAAAATATTAATTACATATAATTTATATACTTTAACGAGTTTGCGGTAATATCCATGTAGTATGCATAAAATTTTAACGGTGTATACACATACAGCTTTAAAGATCTTCCCAATAAAAAATCATTTTTTAAAACAATTTATGCATCCATTTAAAATAACTGTAAAGCAAGAGGCTGGACAAGATTGTGAAAAATCGTATGTAATCCAAAAAATCATAAAATATCCAATAATCTTCCAAATTTCTTTTGAAAAAAACAGCATAAATTAACAAAGTATTCTAGATGAGTTTATCCATGTTTGATCCACCATTAAAAAATCATATTGTTGAATATCTTGATCCCACATCTTACATCACCGTTTGTTATAATGTTATCTCAAAATCTTGGGTGGTGTTAGAGTTGAGGCCACAGAAGAAGCGTGCACGAATTTCTTTGATAAATCAAAATATAATAACGAAAAAATGGAATAGAGATATTAACGGCGAAAAGAGATTGTTTCAATTTATGACTGAAAGAAACTTTTGCATTTATTTTTATTATAGTATAAGAAATCATCTATTGTTTTTTTGATCTTGTTTATGTTAAAGGAAATTTTTGTGTAAATTAAAAATCATTTTGATTCAAATTGTGAGCTTTTTTAGCAGATAATTGCCTATCTATTTTAAAAAAATAAAATCAAAAGAATAGAAAGTATTTAAAATCGAGCTGGGTACACTGTGTCAATTTGAAAAACAAATTTTAATTATATGAAAGTCTCATGAATTAATCTACGTATCTGAAAGTTATGTATTTGATGCAGATATTTTGTATGTAAGTTTTGTTAACTAGTGTAATTTAATAGATTAAAAGGATCGTTAATTAATATTTATTGCATACATTTTATTTAGATTCTCTTTTAACCGATTTTATAATTTTCTAGTATTATGTATACATATATATAGATAATTACTGTTCAATATTTTTATTCTTATTTTTAAAAAACGGATGAGTTTATCCACCCACGATTTTTATTTTCTTACGTATTCAAAAACCGTATACCCTTCTCTAATATAGCTAATATATAAAGTAGCCTGAATTTTCGTGATAATAATTTATTATCATTCGAAAAGTATAAAATATGAGTGAGCTTAAATAAGTGAAAAAAAAATTTAATATTATAAATCCAAAAAATTAACAAAATTAAAATTTTTTGGATAATCAGATAATTTTTAGGAGCTTAAGATTTTAGTTCTCATCTTAATCGCAAAATTTATAACTTTTATGATTGAAAAATACTTTAAATAAATTCTATTGAGCAGATAGACTATAATACAACCTTTTAACCCTATATTATACAGAAAAAGGTATTTTATAGCATATTCTTGATCAAAAAACAGATGTTTAAAACTTGAGATTATATTATTATGTGTCAATATTCTAAAGACATAAATTAGGCTTATGATTAGGGTGTATGGTTTGAATAATAAGATTAACTTTTATATAATTAGTTTAAATCAAACCCTTCTCATATCCTAAAAATCTCAGAAATTCAAATTATATTGATTAAAAGGCTTTTATTTTTTTACAATATTTTAAATTGGGTTCTTATGCAAAATTTTAGTGTATTAATTTGTAATTATATTTATGTTGCGCTTTAGTCAAAAATAATCTACCAAAGGTCGAATTCTATACATTTGAAGCCAAAACGGTCGTTTTTATACATCAAATGATGAAAATACAGCTTTAGACATGTTTTCGCTGCATAAAAGGCACATGGTCTATATCGATATACGGAGGATTATGCTTAGATCTTGAACACTAAATCAAAGCTTGATGTTATATATATTACTTATTGTAAAATTCTTTGAAATATATTTTCAATCTAGATACTAAATCTTATATTATAAAACAAAAATTGTGTCATATTTAATGGACTTGACATGGGGAGGTTGCAAATGCCACAAAAAAATGTGTTGTAGTGCTGAAATACAACGGTAAAGTATGGGTGCTTGTGAGCTCACAAACACCGCATGGAACTTGAACTCATATCGTTCAAGAGATGAATAGCCGTAGCTGTGAAATAATCAGGGTAATCTGTCAAAAGATCATTGAGTTTTTGCAATATTTCCAATATTCTAACATAAGGCTTATGAAACTGGTAAAAAATGAAAATTAAGCCAATAACGTATTCAATCATCGAATTTCAAAAATATTATATAAATGAATTCAATAGGAGGTTGGATTTTAATATTATAATAGCATTTCTTGGTGTAAATTATTTTGTGCCAACTGAGAATTATTCAAGGATTGAATATGAACAAAGATATAATATAATTTGAGTTTTGTGAAAGATATTTAATGTTTTTTTTAGGTACTAAGTACTAAGAAAATAATAATCATTACGAAAGTCAACTTTAAAAATTAAATGAGTAGTTTCTGATGTAAAGTATTTTTTTAAATGCTACTCAAACTGCATGGCCTTTCAAACAGTGAGCTTGAGCTTGTAATTTTTTCCGCATCCTATAAAAAATTTTATATCATTTTTTTAAAAGAAAAACAACGGTTACAAAATATTTTGCTAAATTACTTTTGCCCTGAAAATATATTTTAGCGCTGTTATTTCTATGGTGTTTTTATTTTAAATTTAATACACGCATTAGCATGAGAGTAAGTAATTTAAAAGGTTTTAATTTTATGTTATATATATGTATCATGGTAATAATTAAACCAAACCATCAGGTATAATGCAATATGATTAAAGCATCACAAATAATCGAGATTTAATTTTTGTTTAAATATACCTTTTTGCTTGATGATCGGTGATAATAAATTATAGGATTTTTCGGCACACAAAAAGTCAATTCAAATAAAATTCCTCAATTTATTCTTATTTAAAATAGAAAAAAACATTTAATAATTTGAATTTCTGGTGAAAAATACACATTTATAATAAAAATAAAACTGAAAATTTTTGTAATATACCAGTCTAAAACATATTTTCATTGTAAAATTATTTCCGTCTTTTTTGTGTATAATTTTTTTTTTAATATCAAATACCTAAATGTCGATTTTTGTTTTCTATTGAACAGAAGCTAAATTATATAGCTATAAAGCCAATAAAATAATCTTTTTGATATTAAAAAATATAATTGTGACTATTTTTTTTTTAATAATTATTCTTAATTTAAGAAATTTAAAAATTTATAAATTTAAATTTTATAAATATAGGAGAAAAGACATATGTATAATTTTTTTATACATTAAGAAAATGTATTTTTTTTACAGGTATTATATTACTGCTATACTTTAATTTATAATGTGCAAAAACTGGGTATAAAAAAACAATTTTTAAAATTATTATTGTTATTTATAGTTATATTTAAAGCTAAAAAAACGAGACCTTAAGTAGTAAAATTTGTTCTAATTACTAATTCTGCATATCGGATACCTAGAAATATTTGCTATGGTTTATTAAATAAAATTAATCCTTTTTATCTATTTCTTTGCAAAAAAAAATACACCATAAAATCCACCAAAAGCAATTGAAAATAAATTTTTGCGTAAAAAAATATTTCCGACTTACAATTTTTTTTTAAATAAAAAAGATCATATATAATAATATGGAATGTCCAGCAATTTTAAAATGAATGTTTCTATCGTTTTTATATCAGATTCTTGATTGTGGCTGAATCAAGGATTTTAATTTTTATTATATTGCTATAAACTTTTAAAACTAAAGATTCATCTAGTTAGAGAAACAAGATTATTGCTTTTAATAAAAATAAGCTTATAAGCGAGAAAACAACTATTATATAAGTTTTAACTATATTTTATTATTAAAGCAAATATAAAGCCGGCATAACGTTACAAAAACAATATTTTGCTTTTTACTGGCTTACATATTATACTTTTAAGAGATAAAATATGAAAATTATACAAGTATTGAAAGTTAAAAAATAAGTGTTCGATTTCTAAGATAAAAAGTGTTAAAGTACCACTACATGGAAACTTTTTTTAGTGTCTGTAATAAAAAAAAATTGAAGCTAATATAAGAATTAGGTAATTTAAAATATAATGAGCTTATGTAAATTACAAAAATAAAGCTTAATTTATCAGCCAATTTTATTTCGACATAAAAAAATTTCTGCTGTTTTAAAATTATAAAATTAAAAAAAAAAGTTTAAAAAAAAATTAAACAGAATTTTTTTTTCACAATACATTGAAAAACGATTTTTTTAACAAAGTTAGGATTTTTTAAAGGAAAAATTTACTATGAATTGTGATAGAAAATATAACTAAATATCATTTAGTCATTTATATGCTAAAATATCAGCGATTTTTAGACATATTTTATTTATATTCTTTCAATAAAATAAAATTTTCGACTTCTATTTGATTCTGCAATTTTTTTTAATCTATACAAAAAATATTACGTTTTTGATTTCTATTCGCCAAAGTTATAATTTTTACATACCAGCCATGTAAGAGTATGGTATTACATATTTTATTCACATTTTTTCTTTTCATATTTTTCATTATTAAGTAAAAATAATTAAAGAAATTTTATTGCAAAATATAATTTAAAAAGCTTAGTGCAAAGGATAAATATTTTGTGCTTAATAAAAGCCAATCTGTATCTGAAATTGCATTCTAGTAAAAATTAATGATAAAAAAACAAAAGAATTGAATCTTCCTAAAAATATTAAGCAACGGAAATCATACAGTATTAGATGCTTAGCAATTGATTCAAAAAAGAAGAAAATATAAAGATTTTTAATGTATTTTTATTAGAATATATTGCTACTTCTGCTTATTGAGAAGAATATTTTTAATTTGTATAAAATATGGTGACATGGTATGCGATTATTTTAGAAGTTACTTAATTCTGCTTTTATTGAACAAGATATACTAATAGGGTGGTTAAAGTCGTTTATACAAGAGACAACCATTTATTTTTTTCAACCTATATAAATTTATCTTTAAATTTTAATGCGCATATGGGATGTTATTGAAATCATGGGTATTATTGATTTTTGTAAAGTAATTTTTACAAAAACACACGCAAAAATAATGTAAATTTTTTAATGTTTCATTAATTTTGGGTTTCGTTACACATCCTAGAATTTCGCTACTTTCTTTATAAAAGAATTTTTGCTCATATTTTCTTTTCAAATCACATTATTATGAAATATATTTTATTTTATCTTATCAGCAACTTTCAATTAATTGAAAAAAAATTTGACATTTGTTATTAAATATCTGGAATCATCATTTAATATCCATTATCTATATTGATTAACATCGTTAAAGACTTTCTCTCAATTAAAAACATTATATCATAATTAATCGAATTCATGATTTTAAATTACAATTTTAAGAATTCATAACAATATTTTCTATAAGAGCATAAAAAATTAAGTTATATGAAATCTACCTTGCAATATGCACGCTTTTAGTAATTTAGTATCCTTTTTTGACAAATTCTTGGGTTTTTTGTGCATCTATATATAAAAATACAAGCATTCGTGTTGTTTTTATATATTTTGTGCCTCTTTTCGGGTAATTTATCACATAAGATGATCAATAATCTACTTTTTAACGATTTTATATTACATATATAGCACTATTTGCCATTTTTTTCTTTACAATTCATTAATATGCGTAATAAAGTAAGTACAGATGATTAAACCGAAGAATTACTTTATCTTTGTGTTTTAATATATATTGTTCATTTTTTATGTTAGTGGTATGAATTCATACGTTATTACAGGTGATTTTTTACCGGTCAAATCGTACTGTTTATTAAAATTAGTCCTAAAACTATTTAATGATTTTATATGATGTATGCAAACGCATCTTGTTTACTTGAATATGTTATATGCTATAATACGGAGTAATTGGGATATTCAGCACATCCTGATACCGATAACTAATGATAAAGTTGTGTATTTTTAGAAAGAAAAAATATAATTATTTATCTAAATTATTACTAGCTTTGTGGATAAATTATGTATATCCGATTTTTTGCAAATAATGAGTATAATTGCGACTCTAATTTTATTTTGTACCTGCAAATGTTTTTTACAATTTAAAAATATTTATATCGACTTAGATATATAAATACTGAAAATTCAGCCACAAAAACTATATTTAAAGCCAAAAAAACTAAACATTGAAACGTGATCTTCTATTTTACATTTTGTAAATAAATAATGATTAATCATAATACATCTTATATTTTATCGATTAAGTCAATAAAGAAGATCTTAATGCCCCGTAATAATTATTTTTAGATTTTAGAAGGACCAAATTTATGAAATATTATTATAGAATAAATTTAAAAGTATAAAGCAATTTAAATAACACGATAAAAATGTCCATTTTTCGCGAAAATACCCTTTTAATAATCAATAATTTTTAGCCTTTATCATTTAAATTTTCGACAGGAAAATGATACCAGTGGCGATGACTGTGTGGTGTGAATATTCGACCTTAGATCTTTGATTCAAATGATTAATGGTATGTATCCTCTTCTCACAAGGGCATTGATAAATTACCGAGCTGGTAATTAATTTCGCCTAGCTGCAAGGGATACAGAAAACACTGTTAGCCGACGCACAGATAAAAAAGATTTCGGCTTTAAATATAGAATTGAATATGGCTCTATAACTTGACTCGATTTTCGAACTAATATGTAAGTAATCAAGCCATATTGATATGATGGTGATTTTTGTTAGAAGCGCAGGGCCGACTTGCGTGGTTGATATCATCAATCATTTTTCATCAAGAAAATTTGAAATTTTTAAGCGCGCCAGAATCAATTATTATCACATTCAGAATAACGCTTCATTTAGTCTAAAAGAAAATTATAGTCCCATACAACTAGATAAAATTCGCAATATTTCTATAATTTTAATATATAATTTACTTATTCATACTAAATTACCTTGGAGCAAACCAGAATCACAGTAAAATACGAGTGCCTTCAATCATGATCATTTTATTCACAAGTATTTAGATTCAATAAATTTATTGTTACCAGAACCTAATATTTAAAAAATTTATAATAAACTGAGTATCGAAAAATGTTATTATAAATTGATCTTCGAAACATATATTTGATCGACCTTTGTCTTGTACCTTATGAAAATCTGAGTCTAGAATTTATCCTGAAAGTAAAAAAAAGAATTTACAGTGATTATTATAGATCTTAATCGGTATAAAAAATTATAATTTGTTTTTTTGAGTCCTAACAGCATATCTCAAGATAAAATCAAGTGGTGTGAGGGATTATTGCAGTATAATAAAATATATTTTGAAATTTATTAAAAAATCTAAAGATAGAAGGCTAAAAAATATTATTATGGTGCATTTAAACATATATAATTTTATATGGATGGTCTAGTTATAAGGATTGTGGATATATAATTGAATGACCGCTAAGTAAATAAGTACATTATTAAAAATATATGAATTACCATGTAAAATGAGCCCAAAAATTTTCCATTTTTTTCCTTATATCGCATGAATCATATAACTTTGTCTCAAATTTTTATGAGGTTTTTCATAAACCACTATCAAAAAAAAATATTTATTTCCTTACAAGTTTATTTATGGCATATTAGTGCGCAATTTAATCTAATAAAATTTATTAAATATACATTTTTTTGGATTTATCATGCTTTAAATGCATGTTGAAATTGCACTTTTTCGTACACATACCTTTTTAAATATCATTTAATGTATAATCTAGGTTCATTTCTTTATTAATTTTGCCATAATTATTACTTTTTATGTAAATAATATGAAATATTATCAAGACAGAATAAATAATAATATTGAAGATATAGTAAGATGATTTCTAAAAAAATCGCTTTACCTAAGAAATAAATGCCCTTTCATGATTCATAATTAGTTTTGCTTATATTCTAGCTCTTTTTATTTCAATTTTATAAAATCATAAATGAACAATTTGTACTTTTTTAAGATAAATTCTCTTTAAACGAAATTTTTATCGTATTAAATCGGTTTGTAGTTGTTGAACATGTAAATATCTCATAATATAAACTTATTAAAGAGGTAAATATATAAATATTGAGTATATAATTATATAGAAGATGGAAAATAATAGATGAACTGAGAATTTGTTAATTATTTTGAATTCACACTTGATTTTTATTTATTTGTTAAATTTATTTTTAGCTTTTTGTAGTTTTTTAAGCAAAACCTTAAATTGCTCTATAGAACAGATTTGGCTGATGCTTCTTTTCACGAAATTGTTTTTAAAATATTACACGTTATATCTTCTTCCGTCAAGACTTTTTGATACATATTTCTTCTTCAATCCTATTGTTTGTGCGTAAACTTCCGCTTCAGTTGGAATTACTAACTCTTTAATGTATCAATTCCACAATATCATTATTTTTTATTAAGCTCCTTTTCTTCTGACTTTTCATGTTTACTCGAGAAAAACTAAATTTTCTCTATATTATAGATTTCTCGCTACTCTTTACCAGCACACAATTATTGCAGTTTTCCTCAATATAAATATTATACGTTCAATACTTATACATTCACGTGTTTTTAAGAATACTATTGTTTATGCATATGCTACCCTTGGTATACCCAATTTAATTCCACGAAAGATTTGTATCTTTGGGTAATTTTAGATTTTTCCTTTAAGTTTAACTTGATTTATTTCCATCAGAAATCATACTCTTGGCCATGTTCTTTTCTCTTATCCTCTTCGATACCTCTCTTCTTTTCAAGATCCATTAGTTCAAGGGGTTTTCTCAATCCTAAGTTGAATATATGCCTTTTTTTGGTTTGTGACTTCGAAATCTTTCTGGATATTGAGCTACTAATATACCATGTTTCGACATATGGAATAATCTTTGTCTCACGCTTGTAGATTAATGACAGTACAGATTATAATTAATCATATTTTCTTAATTTTTCTCTTTCGATCATGTTTATATTTCTATATTGGTTAAACTGATTTCAATCATGGTTATATATTTTTATTTTAGTCATATATAAATATATAAGGTCTGCCACTTGAAAGTGTTGTGTTCATCTTACTTCTTTTATCTCATATTTTAGTTTCCGCAATCTCTTGTACTGAGTGCTGTGGATTTTCTTGGTTTTTTTTAATCATATTTATTGTGAGCTCAAAGTGAAGGCCTCCTTTACCCGTTTTTATATCCTTATTTAATTAGCGCCTAGCATTTTTTTGCATCTTGTTGTCAGGTAATAACTGTTTTGAAAAAAAATTTATGGTGAGCGCATAGTGATTTTTACTCAAAAAAATATATTTTCCTGTCTTGAATTTAGCAGAGTCTAACTTCTTCTTATGGTCTTATATTTTAGTACTGTAGCCACAATGAAGAACATTAAATATCCAGCGCTGAGTTCTCGCAAGATTTTAAGAGATCTTGTACTACATAATATACTTTCTTTTTGTTTTTGACCCGATACTTTGATGTTCACATTTTTGAGGTTGCATTTTACCTTCAAGTATTTTTTGATAGAGGCTAAGTGTGTTGCATTTCATTTTCAATATGGGGCACACTTCTTAAGCGATATTTCTTCTTCCTGTGAAAATATTTTTTCAACAACAGCAGTATTGTTTCGGATTTAAACTCTATGTTTTCTATTTTGCTAGCAATTTCTTTAATTTTGATACAATCTATCTTCATTAGATTTATGTGGATGTGTGCTGTTTTTTTTAACAATAGACTTCGTTTATCGTCATCTGAATTTTTTTAAAATTATCTGGTTCTGACCACAATATTAATATAATGTATTAAAACCTACAGGGGCATAAAGTGCTTAATGGATCGATTCTTAATTGATATAACTGATCATAGATATGTAATAATCGCACAGCAAAAATAAAATGTCATATTTTTTTGTATATATCAATATTATATTAATAAATATTTAATATATCATGCAAGAAAAGAAGATGTTTTGCATTTAAATCAATCTTATGTTATAATAGGATTTAATTAATCACATAGTAAAGAAGTTTATTGTGTATAAACACATCAGATCCTGAATTTTGTGCGTAATTTTATTGAAATTAGTTATTCTAAATAAAATAAACGATTCTAAAATAAAGCAGATTTTTAAGTCTAAAAACTCTAGAAGGGATCTAATTTATGGCCTATCGAAATTTAGAGTCAATTTAGATAATATATTGGGAATATACGATTCTTTGTAATAAAAGATACCATTTTTAAATTAATATTTTTATGAAAATATATGTTCAGTTTTGGATTTTTAGTGAAATATATGCTTTTTCAAAATTACGCAATAATTTTTAATTATAATTTTGTTTCTTATTCTTTTAGATAAATCTTAGATAAGATCATATTTTATTGGAACGTTGGGATATCAAAATATATTTTAATACGATTTATTCATTAATCATACATAAATTTTTTAAAAATTTGAATTCATGCTCAAACTTTTCAATAAAAATATTCTGAATATATTATTTTGTGATTCAGTACACAAATTATTTTTTAAATTACGTTACATGAAAAATAATATGATTTTAATATTTATCCACACAATGAGCATTGAATTTAAGTTTAAATTTATCAGCACCAAAGAATATTATTTTTCACAGCCCATCAAACATAAACATGAACAATCTTAAATTCTGTATAAAAAAGGAGATTATTTGCGATGCGAACTTATTTATCGCCATTCATCCATATTTCTTTGAATTTGATGATGAGTACAATCTGAGAATAAAAAATAAGGACGGTGATACACTCAGTGAGTATATTTTTTCAAAAAACTCGAAGGTATTCTTCCAAGAATCTTATATTATGATTGTCGAGAAATCAAAAATGACGATGTTTAAAATAATAGGAAATAATATTAGAATATATGAAAAGACGTATAGATATTTATTTGAAGAAGGAAAGTATTTTAATATAGAGGACAGTGATCTTATTTGTAAAAAAGCTGCTATATATAAGGATTGCTTGATTACATTATTGGAGAATGGCAATTTATATTGTTTAGACAAGGTTTTTAAAAATATTGATACATTTTATGTGGCTAGTGATGGATACTCAGGCATGATCCTAAAAAAAGGGAATTTTCTTTATTCTTTTGATGAATCAGAAAAATGTATAGAAATTGAAAATTTAAAAAAGATAGAAATTGTAGATTTTTGCCACGATGTTTTTATTTTAGGTAATAATAAAATTTTAGTGATTGGAGAAACTAAAATTTATATTCATGATTTCGAAATTCAAATTTGGGAAACAGAAAATACCATCCATGAAGAAAATGCAATCTATTATAAGATAAAAATTGATGATTTTTGTATAATTACAAACGATAAGTCGTTGGATATTATTTATATTAACACTAGAGAGAATTCTATATTAGAATTTGAGGATGAAAGCCTTGCTCTTAAACTTAGAATTGATCCAATAACATTTGATCCTATTTCACTTAAAGGTATGTCTAGATGTGGAAATTGTGTTTATTTATACGATCTCGGTTATTTAACTGTTTTTGTAAATAATCATGAAGAAATTATCGAAAAAATAGATAAAATAAATGTTTTGAAAGTTGATTCTTTGTCTCATTTCATAAAAAGTAAAGAAACCGACCATATCGAAGCAGAAAATAAAAAAACAGCCGATTTTTACATAGAAAATGAGGAAACTGATAATCTTAACGCAGCAAATAAAGAAACTGATAATCTTAATGTAGCAAATAAAGAAGCGAGTAAATTCAACGTAGTAAATAAGGAAACTGATAATATTAATATAAAACGCAAGGAAACTAACAATTTTAACGTAGCAAATAAAGAAGCAAGTGAATTTAGCCTAATAAATAGAGAAAATAAAAATATTAATGTGGAAGCTAAAGAAACTGACAATTTTAACGCTGAAAATAAAGAAGAGGGTAAATTTAACTTAAAAAATATTAGAATGGAATCTAAAGAAGATGACAATTTTAACGTAGCAAATAAAGAAAGCGGCAATATGAATAAATTTTCTAACCCCTTATTGCAAAATAATGATGATTTGGGTTACAGTTTATTAGAAGTCGAATCCCGGGAAAGCATATCTTTTATTTCAGATGCTGATCTTGATAATATAAGCATAAAAAGTTCAAAAGGAAGCACAGATGATTCATCTTGTTACGAAGATTTAGCAATAACAGATAGCTTTTGTGAAGATGTTGAAATCAAAAGTAAAAATAACATATCTGAAGTAGGTTCATCGGATGAAGAATACGGTTACAAATCACCTATTCTGGAAGAACTATGCTCCATAGTTTCTAATGATACGCATAATGAAGCTAATCATGATATTGACGATGGTTTATATACAAAGCATGAAGATCAAACTATAAGAACGCCCCAACAAAAAAATGGTGTAGACCCAAAAAATAATTCAAATGTAAAGTTTATCGCGGAAAAAAACATTAATCATAAAAATTTAGATGATTTTAAAAATAAAATTAACGTTTCTCAAGCGAAAAAATCTAAGGAAAAAGACGAAGAGGACTTTTCCGAAATTTTAAAACCCAAAGAGAATTTGCAAAATGATTTAAATACTAAAGAAAAACTTGAAAAATCAGATGAAGATGTTTTCAAGAGTTTAAAAGAAAATAATAATGATATAAATTATTTTAAGGCTGAAGATAGTTTTAAGACCAGCGATGACAAATATTTAAGTTTGAAAGAACTTCAGGATGAAATAGAACTTCCTTGTAAAAACGTAAAGGACAAAAAAAATCTATCCATAAATAGTAATATAATTACCCCCACAAAAAACATCGAAAACGAAAAAAATCATCTCAACAATATCTTTGGGGGAAACATTAAGGACCCTCTTTCGAGTAATACAGAATTTAAAACTACAGCATCCGTATTTCAATCAACAGATTCCGTAGTTTTGCCTCAAAATATATTTTCATCGATAACAAAACATCCAAATAAACACAACGCGATTCCCAAAGCAAAACCGATTGCTGATAAAATACAATTAACTGAAAATAAAGTGTCCAATAACAAATATGAAAAAGAATTTCTCGATCTTAAAAAAGAAATCGAATCTGAAACAGACCAAATATGTCACGACTTCTTATCACTAAATGTCGCTGACACAAGAAAGATAGATTCTTTGAATAGTATGTATTTAGAAAGTACCCAACCCCTTATCAACATACTAAATGAAACCTATAAAAACTTTTTGGACATAAAAAATAACGATATAGAATATCAAATCGAGTATAAACTTAGTTTGCTGGAAAGATACCTTGAAAACAAAGGCGAAAAAGATTATTCCGAAAATATTAACTATATTGATCATTTTATTAGAAACAACAAAAATCGTACATTTGCTGTTCCTTTTAAATTTTATCGAAGCCTTGATGAAGGTATTGGCAAAATCGATATTCATCCAAAGAAAGAAAAGTACATTTCTAAACTTGTAATGTATTTTGAAGAAAAGTTAAGGTTAGATCAGAAAAAAAGGTCCGACGAATATGATTTAAATACGAGCGTGGTCAATCACAATTCAAATAACTATAAAATAGGATACGATGTTATGGAAAAACCACTTAAATCAGAAACACGATCACTTTCTTCTCTTATAAATAAACAAAATACCACATCACAAGAAAATGTACAAAAAACTAATTTAAAAAACGACTTCCCAAAAATTCAAAGTCAAATTTCGAATTTCACACTTAAAAATGAATCAATACAAGACAAAGGACAAGTTACAATTCCAGAAGTTAAAGAGCAATCGACCACACCTCCTCTACAAAAAAATTTAAGACAAGAAACAGGAAATCCATTTTTAGTAAACCAGCAAGCAACAAACGCAACAGGGTTTTTTAATACATTTAACAACAATTTTACCCCACAAACAAACACAAATATCAATCAAAACAAAATTGATTAGGCCAACATATTTTCAGGCACCAAATCAAATAATGAAAATCCTATTACTAATCAATCAAATATCTTTGCTAGTGGGTTCGGGGCATTCCCAAATATAAAAAATTTGAATCAAAATAATACACAGCAAAATTTATCTATGAATAACACCGCACCACAGTTTCCTAATATTAATAATGATCAATCTAAAAATAATGGTACGGATCCAGGAACTCCTACTCCAAAGTCTGGATCATCGTTTTCCAAATTTGCTAATAATGCCAATAGATTTCTTCAATAAAATTCTAAATCTATTACAATTATGTTTTTTTGATTAAAAATAACTAAATTTTATCTTTTTTATAGAAAAAAATGCAATTATATATTTATTTGACAGGTTAGGCTTTGTCGGTTCATCTGCTTCCTTTGGATATAGCAGTTTTACAACCATGAATATCTCAATGCTCCTTATTCATCACTTGAAATCTTCCTCTAGTCTATTCTTATCAACAACCGTCTTTCTTTTAATTAAAAAAAAGTATAAATTTTTTCGATGTTTAAGAGCTTCCATTTTCATGCCTGCTCCCTACTTTGCTGTGATTTTCAACTCCTAAATAAATAAGAATTATAATTTTTAAATGCATTTATATTCAAATTTTCTTAACTTCACATAAAATTATATATCTTTTATTTTTTTTACATGAAACAGTATTAAATTTTGATGGTGTCTGAATTTAAATGCTATCCGGAAATCAGCATACAAGCCCCCCCCCCCCAAAAATATATTACATGACTAGAAAACAAAGCTAAAATATATTACATGACTAGAAAACAATTTTTTTTTATTATAACCATAATATAAATGATCAAAAGTGCACATACTATATTTAATTATAGTAAATCAGATCATCTCCAAGAAAAAATAAGAGTTTAGATTAATAAATAAAATAATAAATACTAGTATACCATGAGTCTCATCTTTTGCCCAAATTTAGTTTTTTTTTAAGTAAAAGTTCGATATTGAATTAGCCCCAAAATTTATGGACTCCTTAAAATACACATAGTAATTCTGTATTTTTTACATTCTCTACAATAAAGAAAACAAAAATGCTCTAAAAGAAAAAAAAAATTATACGTTTTAGTTATCTACAACTATATTATTGAATATGATTTATGTCTGAATGCTATTTTTAAACCTGACCATTTTTAAAAAGCTAAAGACCCACTAGATTCATATAGATCGTCTGCATTAGCATTTTATGCTTAAATATTCTTTTTTTTTGCATTCTATGGTCATATATTATTATATAAAATTTTATTTATTAAGCAGCTGCATAATTCAGAAATTATTATTTTGATTACAAGATATCTCAAAGACTTAAAAAAAATTTGGATCAATTTATTAAATCTTCTAAGCTATTTTTAGACCTCGTTTTACAAATTAAAAATTAAGCATGTTAGTCGATAATTCTTTTAAAGCTATAGAAATGCTGAGCTTTAGTTTAAAAAATGCTTTGTGTAATTTATTACGCAATATACGTTAATATCACTGTTTAATAGATTAGACATAAATATGACTTCTGAAATGGAGGTTCTATCAACCAGTTATTTAAAATTCTCATATTGATTTTTATTTAAGGGCTATATTTATAGTCGTAATTTTAGTTTTTGTTCTCAGGCACAGCTTGCTTGATTCTCTGTACACACAGCGTATTTATACTTTCGGCTATCTTCTCCTCTCCAAAGTCTTCTTCAATACCCCTCCTTCTTTCGAGACCTATTAATTCAAGGGGTTTTCTCAATCCCAATGTTTGAATATATGCCTCAACCTGAATGGTGACATCTAGTTCCTTCAGGTACCTTCTATGATATCGTGTCACCACGCCGTCCCATGTTATAACATATGGAATAATTTTTGTCTTGCATTTGTATATTAATGAAAGTTCAGATGCTAGCAGGTCATATTTTCTCAATTTTTCGTTTTCAACTATGTTTATGTTGTCAATACTTGTCACGCCAATTTCTATCAGAGTGATGCAGTTCTTCTTTTTGTCATATACAAAAATATCAGGTCTGTCATTCGATAGCTTGATATCTGTTTTAATTCTTGTATCTACTTTGATCTCTGCGAATTCGTTTTCCATTATTTCCTGTACAGAGTGTCTGCGGATTTTCTTGGTTTTTTTGAAATTGTATTTTCTTGCCAACATAAAGTGAAGACATCTTACAATCTCGTTGTGTCTTCTTGTATAGTCATGACCAAGCATTTTTTTACATCTGCTTGCTAAGTGGTCGACAGTTTTAATTGAGTCGTTACAATGCGGGCACCTTGATCTTTCTCCAAAGAATACGTTCCTATCCTGAATAAAGCAAAATCTCGCCTCTTCTAATGGTCTGATATTTCCATATTGTAGCCACTTTGAGGATCCTAATATTTCTAGCGTTGTATTTTTATGAACATCGAAGAGTTTTTGATGTAGTGTTTTTTGTTTTATTTTACACAATAAACTCTCTTTTTGTTTAAATTCAAGCGTAGTAAGATCTATGTCAACAAGGCCATATTTAAAATTCTCATATATTATCATATAATTTTATAGGATATATAATTGCCTTTTTCTTTTAAATAATTTTTTATTATATTCATTATGGTTTTTTTAACTACAATCAGGTGTCTGTTTTTACAAACTTATATAGGCTTTATGATTAGCATATCAGTAATATATTCAATATTTCTAAACAATAAATTTTTACTGTGCTTTTTATTTTCTGAAAGTTTTTTAATTATAATAATTTGTACATCTGGCACTATACGTTTTCATTATAATTTTTTACAGCTATAAGCATTTTAAAAGCTATTTTGGTCTCTTAAAATTCCTAAGAGGCATTAACTGATTAAAAAAAGATTGCCTCAGTTCAGAAGTTCAAAGCTATCCGACCCACATATTATATCATTTAAATATAAAAAAACCTTTTGAATACCCAATTTGGTAAGAATAATCAAAATTTACGCAAAATATGGTTTTCATATGCATTTTTTTATTTCGAACACACAGGTGTGGAAAAATAAAATACACCTACAGAACTATTTCCGATCTTAAACCATTTATTTTAAAACCTATGCAATTCATAGAATAAATGTCTTTATTTTCTTTTTTTTGTGCGTTTATATTTAAATTTTGTGATACTTCAAATTGATATCAAATTAAAACTCTGCTGCGCAAATAAATGATGTGAATCAATAGTTTGGCAAGAAAAATATATATTCACTCTAAAATACCTTAGTGTGTATATTGCACCCATGTGAATAAGTTGATAGCATGTATGGTCAAAAAGCAGACCTAGAAAAAAAGAATGAAGTACACGCATGGAAATTTATTCCGTTATTTTATCAAAAATAGAGAGAATTAATAGTTTCAAAGGTATAAATTCATCTCATATATATAGGAAAACACGCTTCAAACTTAAGCTTGATATTTAATATAATTAGATCGCTTAGTGTAATTGATGCAACTCTTCGATTACATGTGTAATCAAAGTAAGGCCATCAATGATTTCAAAGCTTTTCAATGGGTAAATTAAACCTAATACCAAATGATATATTTTTACCTTAGATTCTTTTGACTTAGAATACTATTGCATTAGAGTATGTTTCTTTTTACATATTTAAAAAATCCAGATATTAATAGCCAACTTGTATGTTATGCGTAAATATTGATTTTTTTCTGCTAGGTTGTAAAATTATAATTATGAAATAAAATTTTGTGTGGTAAACTTCTTTTAGAGATTCTTGTTGACATTAATATATTTATTCAAAGTTTTTAATCACTTTTTTGTTCATTTGTTTCGTTTAAGGATATTTATTTTTTGGCATGGTTAAATTGCTTTTTCCAATATTTTTATGGACTAAATTTGACTATAAATATATTTCGAATGCAATTTTACTGTGATTTTTATTATTGCAATAATCAAATGTTTATTTTGTGTTTTTTAGGTGAAATACATTACCTGATATTTAAAATTTCTAAAGTCTAAAACCGGATATAAATTAAACTTGTGCTTTTATTTATATCCAAACAAAATAAGAACGAAAACGGGACAATGAACGGATATATTATAGGCAGAATCATCAAAAATAACAATTTGTATCATAATTCGATTTCTTAAATTTATATTTACTTTCTCTTGGACTTCACTTTTATCGAAAAATAGTTATTTAATTGAGAAATATATTTGGATATTTTATTTTATTATCGAAAAAAAATTAATTTCAAGCTTGAAAAATATCTCCTAATGAAATCAAATATGGATAAACACCCCTAAATATTTTAATGTAAATAGAAATCATAAAAACATGGCCAAAAATAGTCATAGAAGATGTTTCCGAGCCCCCTGGAATTAGTGTTAAATATGATAACGCTGGAAGGTAATTTAAGAAGAAGAATAACAGGTATTTTTGAATAAAGAAATCGAAATATAGCCTCTAAAAATATGATCGATTCTGTTCTATTAATAATTTTTCGATGACCAGTAAGAATTCAAAGGTATTTAAGTAAAAATTTTGAAGTGAAATACCTATGATCTTCTAATATATATACAAATTAGGGAATTTGCAAAAAAAAATTTATCTGTTTTATCGGGCCCCTTTACCCTTGTGCATGTATATCTCAACTTTATATAGACATTGATAATGAAAATTTGGCTTTAAAGCCAGAAAAATTGCCATAAAAAACCATTTATTTTATTTAAATTTTCATATTGATTTAATGGCAATTTAATTGACATTTTAATCCTCTAACACACCAGATGGGGCTAGAAGACACTGATTGCAGTTTTTTCATATTGATGAAATATAGGGATCCAAAATTTTTACAAGGTCTTTTAATATATAGTGGCTCTAATAATATATCTTAAAGCGGAAAGGAAGTTGCATTTAAATGAGATCCAAAAAATGTATCTGACAATAAATTTTTTATATGTGTCAATGAAATATGTTGAGTTCAAATAAAACATGTTTTTTCACATCTAATTTTTTTAATAAATTTTATGTATTTATAATCCACACTAATGTTAATTCGCTAAAGGAATCCATAAAGATAGAAAAGCAAAAGTTATATTTTTTTTTAATTTTTATGATTGTATAAAAATAATTAAAGATTACAAATTTTATAAAGACCTTAATGTATTGTTTTCTTTGGTATATTAATGTATTTAAATGTTTATTTAATCATTTAATCGTTAATTTTTATTGATAAAAATGTTTTTGGAGTATTTGTATAGATCTTTCAATTCAGAAATGGTGTTTTCCTTAAAGTCAATATATTTTTCAACTTGATCCTGAATTCTATCCCTCACTTCTTCTATTTCTTCCTTCATTGACATACTAATAAGCTCAATATACATAAGTTTTTCATCCTCAGAACTTATTTTCTGAATTCTTTGGTCTACATCGTGTCTAATTCTAGATCTCAGGTTTAATGTAGAAGTAGCTTCATAAAGTCTAATCATTAAATTATCAATAAATACTAGAGTATCATATTTTAATTCTAAAAACTTTAAAATGTTCAGTTCGATGTCCAAATCATCCGCTTCGATTTCTTTACATTTCTGTAGTATTACTTCGATATCCCGATTTAGGGTGTTTACCCTTCTGAAAATTTTTTTCGAACTAGATAAATAAATTTCAATGCATTTCTGGCAATTATCTGTATAGAAGTCATATAAATTTTGTTCACTCCCATCCTCACTAATATTCTTCTTTTCTGTGCTATCATCATCGCCTTCTAAAAGATAGTTTTCTATATCTTTATCTGATTCTAATTTCGTCGAAGGGGATTCCTTGTTTTCTTCGGGGGTAATATTAAATATTTTTTCGTATAGATTTTCTATTGATTCTGAGATCACACATTCAGTTATAAACTCTTCAATTAGTACCATAGAATCATTGGCAGAAATTTGACTATATGGATCTTGATTTGCGACAGCTGCAATATCGCTTTTCGGGTTTTCCATAGCATCTATTCCTGCACAATAAATTTTTTTGACAATGTATAATATTAGAAATAGAAACATCGATTATTCTACGCAGAATTTGAGCCATATATATCATACCACCCGTAAATATTCCTTTTGTAGGCCGAAATAAATGGAAATGGAAATTTAATTTTAATAACACATAAAATACGTTCATTAGTCATTTTTGTACAAATTAAATTTCACTAATTTTTTTCTAAAAACTTTCATTTTATTATTATAATATGATGTATAATACTGCCTCGTTTCTATACATTTTTTTGCAATAGCATCGATATTCTTGTATTATTGTCTTATATTAAAATATTACTCGGATAAGAGAAGGTTTTGTATGCCAGCAAGATATATATCATTTCTATAAGGTTTTAAATTGTAGTTTAAAATAAAAAATGTTTCAACATAGTTATTGCGCACTTTAAAGAAATTAAAAACTTAATATTCACTATGTTCTCAATTTACATGATTACACAAATTTTTCAAATTTTTTTTTAACACACAATAAATTTAAGAGTTAATTTTGCGTGGATGAAATATTTCCTAAAAAGAAGGCAATTAGGTGTAAATCATAATTTTTTTATATGTGTTTTTTTTAGAAAAAAATTAATTTGATATGTCTAATTCTTGTAATTTGGAATAGCTAAAAGTAAAACAAATATATTTTATATGTGTTTCTTTACAAAAAAATTAATTTGATATTTTAAGGTCTTCTTAATATAGGTATTACTAAATAGTAAAACAATATATTATATATAAAAGCCAAAGACGTTGCGTTTTGGAATGCAAATTACGTTTTATTTAAATTGAAGTAAACATTAAGACATAACTTTTTCTGTCTTCTTAGCATTTTTGTGACAAAACTGTGTATATAAGTCACACATGCCACCTTCCCTTTTACTACCTTCTAGGTTTGTAATATAAATGTAAAGAAAAGTTCTGTAGCATTAAAATCCAAGGCTAATCTGATCCTAGTTTAATAAATTTTAATATTTGAATAACAAGGCATATTTTTTTTATAATTTTTCTATCCAAACAAAATAAATTTCAATTCTTTGAGCTTAATTTAATTTCAAATCAGAAAGATACAATAATAAGATTAAAAGTCTTTTCATTAACTTCGTCTAAAATATTTACATTCTAAACACTATGTGGAATAAATTATACATTAGCGACAATTAGAGGATGTAGTGAGTTTAAAATTGTATTAATTTTTCTCAAATTATTTTCGTATATTAATAACAACATTTAATTGATATAACCAAAATGGCGTTCTTGTATTGCTAGAAAAATAAAAAAAATGTGCTTTTTAAGCGAAATACATAAAAGGAAGATTATTCTGTTGCAAAATTTAATATGTGTGTTTAAATCAATTATAAAAAAATTTTTGAGTTCTTGAATAAGTTAATTTTTTTACTAATGAGCATTTTATAATATGATGATTACTAAATTCGTACAAACCTAATATTAAAATTATTTTATTGTGCTCGATGGTCATTTTAATTGTTTTAATAAAGTAAAGCTGTATTTGTAGGCTTCCTAAATCCTTTTTTTAATTTCGTTTTTATTGAACACATAAAGAATTGAAAACTGGTATTCACATTGTTTTTATATTTAATATGATGATTTATAAGAAGTGAAGCGCTTTTTATTTTTCAATGTTTAGTCTGATTTAAACTACAAAATGATGAAAAGATCAAATAGCAATTTATTACTCCTTATATTTTCGTTTTATATGTGAGATATTAATTTGTGATTATACATTAGCTTTCGACTAATTTATGCAAAATTTTTGATATTAATGATAAAATATCTAAAAATATAAATTCGCTATAATCAATTTAAAACATGATTGCTAACGTCTTATCGCATAAATTTTAAAAATAATTACGTGATATGTATTTTTTATGAACCATAATCTCTTTTTTCGAAATAATAATTTTTCTCATTGAAAAGGGTTTATTCAAACAAATTTACCGCTATTTTCACAATTAAATATTGTTGCATAATAAAACGCTATCTTTCTAAAATTTATTGCAAAAAAAATATGTGGTTTTTTAGGATATCTGCATATTTTATTTAAATGGAATAAATATACATTTCTTAGTATCTATTTTATTAAAATGGAATAAATATACATTTCTTAGTATCTTTATTTAAATGGAATAAATACACATTTCTTAGTATATTTTACTGTGAATCTTCGACATTTATTGCGGTTTTTCGCTTTTTTACTCTTATTGTCAATGTTAATAATCAAGCATACCGTATTCTTTTTACATTATAACCGATTCTGGGACTCTAAATCAATATATTTACGTATATTATAGCTTTTGATAGCCAGATTTTTTTAGTTAATTTAAAGCATAATCAAGGCGAATTTTTATTCGCCTAAAATGTAATTATTATCTATAGGTTTTATATGTATTTTTTTAAATATTATATATGAGTTAAAATGCAAGATTTTAGGTGTAAATTGCAGGTTCTGATTCTGTTATTCTTAAAAATCATTAAGATGCTCTTTTTTCAGATCACATGAATTTAAAGCGTCGAAAAAACGCATCCAAGACTTTATAAAAAAATATTTAATTCTATAAAAAAAACATTTTTATTATAGATTTCACCATCTACATTGCTTATTTTTCATAGAAGAAAAACCATAGAACTTAAAATATATCTTGAAAATCTTGTTATGGTTTATTTAATGCATGTTAATTTTTATTTAAAATAATATTTGTAGGTATTTTTGTATTTTAAGGCATTTTGGTTTATGTACAGCTTTTATATTGAGTTTCTTAAACTTTTTTTTTGTAAGAATATTAATTTATAAAAGTTCAATCAGCTTTAATTTTCAATCGAAATATATATTTCTATTTTCACAATTATTCATTGGATTATAGTTATATTATATACGAGAAAAAAAGATAAATATAACCTTTTAATATATAGATAGAAAAATGGTGTGATGTTCTATCATGGGAAAGATTTTCCGTGGTAATTATTAAACGTGTAATTTTTATTACAGAACTCATTCTTTCAAATGTATTTTTTTAGATTAACTTCGATATAGTTTTGAATCGCCCAATATATTTATTAAAAAAATAAATATGTTTTAAAATAAAAGATAAAAGGAATGTAAATTTACTTGAAATTGCAGTTTTTTTCGTTGTTCATCTTTATTTATCTATCCGAACAAAACACACATTGATTAGATCACATATATTCAAGCCTTACTACCTAGTCTAAACAAAATTGTTTTATATTTATTAAAAAATTCAATATATATCCCCAAAATATCCCATAAAGTATCGATATGATATAATATGTAATAATTCTACAAAAATTGAATTCGTGTCTATAATAAATGCCTGAATCCCATCGGCATTAAAATTATTATTAGTAAAAACATGATATCTCATGTGCTGATATATGAATATATAATCCTAAAGGGTAAAAATTATCATGACTAGATCTATAACAAGTAAAAATATAAAAAATCGGTTTTAAAATGACGTCAATCTCATATATGGTTCTAAAAAATACCAAAAACACTGCAAAAGATTTAAATAAAATTTATTGTTTTATTTTTAATCTGCTTTACCCGAATTTTTTTCATTTAAAAGTATCACTTTATTACATGCGTGTGCTTTATACTGATCATATATTGTTTTTATTGTTACAATAAAAATAGAAAATTTATGATCCATGAGTCGATTAAAAAGTTTTTATAAGATATCACTAGAGCAGAGGTATATGCAAATATAGTAGAATCGAGAAAAAAGGATGAATTAATGGTTTTTATGAAAGAAAAGATACATAAGAGAGGTTCTAAAAGAGGATTTGACCGATAGAATAATTTGAGAAATCCGGTAAATATAAGAATAGAAGTTTTACTTCAACAAACATAAAGGTGATAAAAAAACAATAATGCATAAATAAAAAAAATAATTGCGTATACGGTTGTTCCGTATTCTCTTGTAGCTTAGTAAACAAAATTTTTGATTGTTTATGAAAAGATATTTATATAATAGGGTATTCCTGTTGATTTTTCCCCTTTTACTAGGGCTATTTTATAAACTAAACTTCAAATATAGTATTTTTTATATAATAAAATCCTTTAAAATTAAATTTTAATTCTTTGAATTTTTTAATACGCCTATGTATTTATTAGTCCATCTATATGTTATTTGTGTTTGCTGTATTCTATATATAAACAATACATATTTATGTCATATTATACCATTAGACAAATAAGATTTGGGGGGGGGGAATCCAATCAACAAGATACTAAATTTTTTGTGTATTAAAAAGAGTTTTTTATGTTTGGGGCACGATTAAATATAAGGTTTAATACAAACGGCGTGGATATTTAAATAAAATCAATATATTTATTGCATGATGTAAATATAAAAATAAGGAACCTTAATAGATAAGATTTAGAAGATCGAATTTCATAAAATATCATCTATAGAAATCATACATTCATCTGAAATCGCAAACAGATTATTATAAAATTTGGGCATAAAAATTGCTTTGCATATAATCAAATATCTAATTTTTATGTTTAAATTGGAATTTTAAATACCATAGTTATAAAAAAAATATAATAAAACCTGTATATTATAATTTTCTGGAGTACACAGAGTTTTTATTTCATAAATTTATACTAGAAATATTGTCTTTTACTGTTAAATTTATCAAAGCGTTTGCTTATGATAAGTGCAAAAGTTGTTGATTTAATAAAAGTGAACGACTTTTACTGCTGCAAAGTTAGAAAATGTTGTCTTCTATTGTTAAATCTATCAAAGCGCATAACATATGATGGATGCGACCCGGAATGTTTTTTTAATAGAAGAAAGAACGATTTTTTGACTGTTGTAAGATGAATTTTTTTGCTGAACTCAAATAAAAATTTAAACAAAAAATTTTAGTCTAAAAAATAATACAAATAATCAATGTTTTAATGTATTAGGATATTTTCAGTGTTGTATAAATAAGTATATTAAATTAAGCATGTATACATTACTGATATATTATAAATTATATTTTGGAACCGATACATTTGCATTATATTTTTGAGCAAATTAGCGCATCTATTCTTATATATTTTTTATATATTGTTTAAAATTTTTTAGACAAATTTTCGATGCTTACGTTTTTTTTTAAAACTCAATTAAAAGTCCATATTATTTCAAATAAATTTAATTAATTTCAATCTGAAACTTTAAACCCAAATAACTTGAAATTATGTGTATTTTTCGAGTGTTTTGAGCGCAAATTATAGACAACTCTCAAGAATTCACCGAAATTTGAACCAAAGGCCGCGCCATCTATTTTCATATCCATTCCTTTTACATTTCCGCATTTATAGCAAAAAATTTGCGTGTATGAATGTTTTGGTTCATCATAAAATCCGATTGGAATCAAATTAGCTTTTTTACAAAACAGGCCTTCGCATTTACCATAAAATCCCGTCTTTATTTTCTTGTTCATGTCGCTGAGCCCGTTCAACGACAATAAATATCTTTGATGAAGAAACATATACATATTAGCAGCTCTTTTATTGATACTGGTGGATCTAAACGTAGAGTCGGATTTTAATATTGCCTTGAGAGAATCAACATCACTGAATTTATTTTCAAATCCAATAAAAGACATGGAATCTTCTAGAAAATCACTGGGGATTTCTATAAGAAAATCGTGCGTTATTTTTTGAACAAAACTACGGATCCACATCGAAGATCTGCGTTTCATTTAGATGGATTGAAAAAATCGATAACTATTAATACAAAATTATCGGAATATTTATAGAGTAAATAATATTTGTTCGATAAAAATCATTTATATTATTCAAAGGCATAGCATGAATATTTTTTTGAAATATATTTATAAATTATCAATAGCGATTCGAAATTCATGAAACTGTTTAGTTAACTTTAAATAGTTTACTAATTATGCACAAAATATAAATAAGTTTTAATGGTGATTAAATATATTTTTTTGATTCTTTTTTAATAAATATTTTAAGAATCCAAATTTTAAAAATATAGGCTGTTTTATCCATCTGTTTGCCTTCGCCAATAAATAAACATAAATTGTTTCGATTTAAAATATTGTATACGCGTATTTATAAGTAGAATAAAATTACCATTTTGATTTCACTTTGTCTGCAATATATAAATAAGTCTTTCTGGAAATGTCAAATCAAAACCTGATATCATTAATATAAAATAAATTACCTTCTTCAATTCAACAAATAAGTTATTATATGTTGCGGTGTATATTTATGATCAAAATGGCACTGAATAAAAAATATAATTTGCAAAGGAAAAAATAGAAATCATTTAACAACTTAATGCACACTTCGGTGGCTTAAAGTTTATAATTTATATTAAATGTATGTGCCTTATATAGCATAATAGGGTCATAATTTCTATGTCTTTTACTTTTATGCTGCTATAAATTCTGAAAATCCAACCATCAAAATAAATAATTAAAAAGGTAATTTTATCGATAAGTTAAGATTTATGTGGGGTTTTAAAAATTTAATGGGTAAGAACCATATTTAAATATTTACAACACTATTAATATTGGTGGCTTTAGAATGAAGAAAAATACCACACCAAAAAGGATTTTCCATAGAGATGTTTTCGGCCAGCTATGTTTTTGTTCTTTAATCACTTCAATATCATTCTTTTTTTCTGGAAAACGAATTTATATTTATTGCCACTTTATTTTCGACTTTTTTTTAAACATTATTCATAAGTTTAACAACCGAATTTGAATACTAGAAATTTAATTTGTGTTATGAATAATTAAATTTGATCAAAAATACATATAAAAGTAAATACTCATATTATGCAATATAAAAATAAACAAAAAAACAATAATTGAAATCATATGCTATTGTTTACATTCAATCGAATCATTTAGCTATTAATTCACTTAAATATCTGCATTAAGTAGATAATAATTTTCCAACATGTGAAAAACTTCTTTGTTTGAATTGTGAAACATATAAAAATACTGCATACTCAATTGTATTTTTTACAAAAAAAATATTTGAATGATATTTTATTCAGCATACAAAATATATAATTTATATGTAATGCACGATTATATTATAAGTTAGCGAAAATGCCAAAATATTATAAAGTGCAGAATCCATTTGGATTTAACGATATTATATTGCCTAGGTAACACAGAATATGTAATCCTATATTATTATTTAAAAATGTTGAAGCGGGAATTTGATCAAAAATATTTTAATATTTATTCGTTAGAGAAAGTTTCTTATTGCGCGAGTTTCATAAGATATGCTTTAAGTAAAAAAACAATTTTTATTGGAATTTTATTGTGAGGTATTAAGGGGTATTACTGCAAAAAAATCCCGTGACATGGTTTTCTGATTAAGAATGATTTGTTTTGGTAATAAAATGCTCAATTTTAAATTTTTTGTATCACTTATTAAACAAAACCTTTCCGGAAATAACACCAATATTAACTATATCTCTTTTATAAAAATTTTAAATTTTCAACTGTTTATCTCATTTATAGAGCACCTTCTATTCATAGGTAAATGATTGCGGTTCATAATATTTATCAATTAATACGATTCATCGAGATATATTGGTTTTACCGCGTAAATTCTAGATTATTCGCTATATGCAGCACATAATCCCTATAACAAAACTACCACACCACAATGGAATCTATTGAAACGATCTTTATAGCATGTTATACCTAATTTTTTGTTTTATGTCTGAAATAAGATGAATCTCTTAAATTATAGAATTAGAAGGTTGTGGATTTTTTTTAATTATACAGATAGGACTCCAATTGAGCTTCACTAATTTATTTCTTGTTTTCAACATGTTTATTTTTTTTATGGTGCCGTTCGAAACTCATAAATCTGTCATATATTTAGAAAAATATCGCGTCTTTATTCCGAAAATATAACCTCACAGATCTGATATCAAATTTTTTTAATATGACTTTTGTTTCTATTTCCCGGAAAATTTCATCATTATTCATGTCGATTTGATCAAATAAAAATCTAAAATGAATGAAACTATTAAAATTGTTTTTGTTTTTAAATCATACGAAAAAAACCACAATACTTTATATCTGCATTATTTTCCATTTGAAAAAAAATTATCAAATTCTTATCAGATTTATGTGTTTTAAAATAAAAAATCCAGGAAAACCCATATATTTAACAAGAAAAGATGTTAAAGTGTAAAGGAGACGAATAAATAGTAAATTAACTAGCATAAACACTACACTATATTGCTGAAAATAAGCAAATCTACAAGAAATAAAAAAAGATTATTTACTAAATAAAATGTATAGTATGGTTCAAATGCGTATTAAAACAAAAAAAATTAAGGGTGTGGAATTTAAACAGAAATAAAACATATTTTTACTGTTATGATCGTTAAAAAAAATTTATATTTAAGGAAATTACTTATATTTAATGATAAATAAATAATTTTATGAATAACTTACAATTCAATTTAGAAGAATAAATGAAAAAAAACATGTAAATTAATATTATATTTACTAGAATATTATTTAAAAAAATCAAGAATTGTGTTGGATACGAGTATATAGTCGACCTATTGCAATGTGTCTAAAAAAACAAATTTCACATTTATGCTTATTTAATAAAAAAAAATGATGTGATTTTCGCATATATTTAATGTAAAAAACTCGAAAATAAATATAAAATTCCATTTATATACATCAATCAAACCATAATCTAATTTTATGAATAAAACAGAAAAAAAATCATTTTATGTAAATTATTTGAATATTATTGTAAATGCTTTTAATCATTATATATGTTGGTTTTATATATTAATAAAGTTTGGTTATTATTAAAAAAAAAATTAATCAATAAAGGTATTTTTATTGGATGGCATGTTATTTATTGTATTGTATTTGGCGTATCTAATGTTTCACAATATCTCTTATGCACTATTCATAATTATTTACCAATTTTTCTTGTTGATTTTTACTGATGATATTCTCTGTAAAATAGGGCAATCATACTAAATACATTTTACTTCATTTTTCGTTTTATTTTACATAATTATTCCTCCATGATATACGTTTTTTTTTATATTTATCTTAAACTGCAATTATTTTGAATTGGAAAAAATTTAAAATATATTCAATATTGAATGATCTAATTGTAAGCTTTTCTTAAATTAATTTCTAACTTCGAACTAAATATATTTTTTTAGATAAATTTACTTTTTACCCATATTAAATCAATATTTTTCTTTTAATTCATATAAATAAATTATACTTTTACTTAAGATATAGGTTTATGTGCAACATTTAAAACATGATTCAAGGCCCCTCAAATTCATTATCGTTTTTGATTTTAAACTGGCTTCTTTTGATCGCTCTTGATTTGATTCAGTCCACCATATTAATATATTCTAGCTTTTAATAAAATTTTTATTGTTTAGATCTATTAAAAAAACCTTGTAAGTAATATTAAGAAAAGGAAAATCGCTGCGTTAATATATTCAAACAGGGGTCAATTTTATCAAAAGGAGAAATTAAAGTTTCAAAGACAAATTTCAAGTGAAAAACGGCTTCAAATAACAGTAATTTATCCAATGCACTGAAAAAGATACAAAAATCCCTAAATTGACTAAAAAAGTTTAGATATATAGGAATAAAGGTCGAGGAAACTATCTAGCACAAATACACACAATATTTGCTTATTCACTAACCACAAAATTACATTTTCAATGCATTTAATTTTTACCTGACTTTGAAATTTGAAAAATATGCCTTCAAGCCTTTGTTTATTTATGAAGGCTTGTATGTAAGTAAAACCACCGGAAGTATATAATATTTTTATAGTGCTTTTTATCTTTTTTGATTTTATAGAACGCATTCATTGGGTTCAGAAAACATTGCTTTTACACCATAAATTATATGGTCAAAAACCAATATTAAATATCTTTTTGGGCTTTACCATTTATATGAAAATCCCCAAATGTCTTTATATTTATTTTTATATGAGTTTAAAGGGAAAATGGATATGTTGATCAAAATTTAACATCTTATTTCTTTTT
The DNA here is from genome assembly GCF_057557595.1 of Rhyacophila brunnea. Classification (NCBI taxonomy): domain Eukaryota; kingdom Metazoa; phylum Arthropoda; class Insecta; order Trichoptera; family Rhyacophilidae; genus Rhyacophila; species Rhyacophila brunnea. Next base: position 955,535 of record NW_028232764.1, on the reverse strand, counting down.
GATAAGAAAATTTTTGCGTGCACTGATTTGGTATATAAATGGGGGTTCAGGTATCTTTTTTTTTCGAATTTCAATATTTTTTGCGCTATAATCTATTCCCTTGTGATCTGCTGATAAATATTCTTATAAGAAGGTTTGATTTCATTCAGAGTTTTATCTCTTTTTTTAATATAGTAATTATTTTCATATTTAAATTTGAAAAGGTCAAATAATTGGCGATGGTTGTATGATTTTAATATTTGACATTTAATTTACAAATTTAAATAATCGAAGGTTCGAATTCACTCACGCAAAAGCATTGATTAATTACCAAATTGTCAATTTATACCGCCTGATGTAAGAGGGATAAAGAAAACACCTTTATGCAGGCCCACAGAAAAAGAAAGCTCTAATTATTAAAAATACATTTGATGTGAACCATAAACAACTTTACTCAATTCTAGAACTCCAGTGCAAGTAATCCAAGCATCTTTTGATGATGAGGATGTTTACCCGTAGCGGTGACTTGATTGACGTGGTTGATACCGTCAAACTTTTCTGAAGATCTTTATTTTTTATTTATGTATTGCATTTATTTTTATCAATTCAATCTATTAAGACGTGTTTAGCCCATTTCGAACATTGCACAACTCCTTGATGCATCTTTCGACACCTTCCCCTGATATATCTTGATCCACTGCTCTTCCCTTCTCAAATGAGGCGAGTTCAAGTGTCTTGCGAAGTGTGAGAGCTTGCATGTATGCTTATACTTATACATGGATTTATAACACCTTAAAATTTTTTTGATGGTTTTCTGAATAAAAGTTTAATTGTATAACTATAGTTTAATAATTATAGCTTCACTTCTTTATCACAACACGAATAAAATACAAGTTTTTGCTGAAACTAGTAAAATTTTGATTTTTATAGACAGACAATGGGAAAACAAGTATTATTATAACGTTTATAGTGGAAAAAAATTCTTAGTGCAACTTTTGCATGAATCGTGGTAATCTTTTATGATCATCAGATAAAAATACAAAATTTTAAATATTCTAGCTGTTCAATAGCAAATACGTGTATATATGGTTTATTTCAGGAAATAAATAGATAGAGCCTTTGCATATATTCTGGTTCGCAGGGCATATAATTCTCATATTTTTTTTATAACTTTATTGCTCATAACTTACTTATGCATGTTCTCTATATATTTTATTAAAATTTTTTTGCTTAATTTTGACCAAATAAATGTGACATAATGAATTCAATACATAAATTTTCATCCATATTTTTATTTTCTGTTCCACATAAGCTTATTATTTTATATCCAGAGTTGAAAATTTCATTAATGCTAAGCGTATACATTTAAATACAATATCTGCTCGAATATGCTTAATATAAAACACTAAAAATGTAATAACAGCAAGATAAAGCCATTTTGATTTTTTTTATAGGCAAAAAAGCTGTATGCCACAAAAAAAAACTAATATTGAACACCATGTAATGATATATCGTTTTCTTTGATATAATGTTAGGGCATGACGTGGAAAAACATACAAATAATTTAATTTATATTAGATATTTAGAGAATATTTTATAGAAAAATTATTTTTTTTAATATTAAAAAATTTAGAGAAAGATGATTAATTCGATTAATAGATATTTATGAAAATCAAGTTGAGTGCTATTTTAAATAAATATAAAAATTAATTTCAAATCATGATGCAAAAATAACTATACAATATCATAAAAATAAAACCAATTTTTTTATGAATTTCTGTTGAAAATAAGTTTATTAGCTCAAAATATATTGAAGGTCAGATTTCTGAAGTATCTATACAAAATACCTTTTTTGTTCGAATTGCATAGTATTTAAAAAACACCGCCAATTTTTTTTTACAAATTTCTGATGTAGAATTTTAATCGCTTGAAATATATTGAAGATCGGAGGTCTGATTTTATATATTACAAGATACGTTTTTTCTTCAAATCGTATAGTAGTTAAAAAAATATGGCAAATTTTATGGATTGATGGTGTATCAATATGGGATGGAGATAGTATTAAATTATATAAGTTGTTCTAATTAATTCAGGCTTATATATTTAAATACTTTATCACTTTAATTTAATGTAAGCAAATTTGAAAATTATTGTCCAAACCGAGATGATTTATCAATCATTGGTCAATGCACTTTTAACGAAAAATAATGTGTATATAACAACCAAATTATTGCAAATATGCTGGTGAATAAACATATATTTGGTCATTAAAAATTAATGTATATAATAGAATAACTTCAGTTGAAATAAAAAAAATTCAATAAATTTGACAGCAATTTTTGTGATTTGGTTTTTAATGAATATATTATATATTATTATAATTATTATTAACTTCTAAAGAAAGAGTCTTTGATGTATGTTTTGAGCTCGTCTACGAACATAATGTCATCTATTATTTTGTGTCTTATAAGTCTGAATGGACTATCGTGCAAAGCACAGAATTCTGCTGCCATTTCTGCCGCTGTTTCTTTTGTAAACTCTAAATTGTTATTTTTCATGAATTTTTTTCTTTCCTCTTCTTTAAATTTGAGATTTGCAATCGCATTGGGCTCCATTATTCCTATGCTGCTTCTTGGGTGACATATTATTCTTGTTTTTTTGCTTATGCTCTTGTCAAAAACGACCCATGAGCCACCTCTAACTTCACCGCCGGGTGGAATGTATATTAAAATATTTGTTTTACATTTTCCTATATTTTCTACAATCAAAGACCCATATTTTAAAATATTATTTTCCATTTCCGTCTTTCCTCCAGCAAAACCCTTAAAATTTGCAATTATTAAAATATCGAGTCCTTCTTTTTCGAAGTCGCTTATTCCCTGTGCTATCTTCTCTGATGAATCTGGAAATAGAACATTTTTGGTAATTTTATTTCCATTATATGAACTATTTGATTCTGTGGCCAGTATTCCAATACTTGTGTTGTTTATTTTTCCTCTAGCGAGTATTATATTTGGAGCAAAAACCTTTTTATATTCGGTAAATGTGTTTTCATCTAAAAGAAACTCTAGAATCTCTCTTTCATTAAATATTTCAGAATGTTTAACATCTAAAATTTTTCCTTTAAAATAATTGGCTAAGTTAACAGGGTTTCTATTGGTAGTTATACTGCTGTAATCACAAATCTTACTATTTACATATTTATCAATATCATAATCTTCGATAGCACTATTTTTAATTCTATAATTCATACAACCTTCCAAGTTTATATTGGCCTTTATTTCGATTTCATTAAAATCTTTATAATCCACATACATATCATCACGACTCTTTTCCTTTCCAGTGCCTTTAGCAAGGTCATTATCACTAGAATTTTTATTGTAGTTATTATTGCTGCAATGCACTTTATTATCTGTACTATTGCATAAATTTCCGTTTCGATTTATATTTTCACTTCTACTGTAGTGGTAGTCGATCCATTTACATATTTCTTCAATACCTTCATAGTCGTTCATTACTTCTTTGTGATTATTCCCGTTTTCATTCATAATACCACATCCTCCGATTTCTTCGTTGTTTTTGTATATTTCAGATTGTAATATTCTATTTATTGATTGATACCCAGTTAAGAGTATCGAAGACTTTACTTTTTGAATTATTCTTTGTCCAAGTTTGTTTACATATGCACCTATTCCTACGCTTCTTCCCGTAACATAGCTTATGAAGAGGATTTCTTCATAAGCCATCCGTGTTTCACTTGCTATAAGCCCGGAAAATGAGAGATTCTCGGCACCTGAGTCTGAGTTTCCATAAATAGCTAATAATTCACCATTTTCGCCAGTAACTATACCCATTTCTTTACTATGGCTCACGTTCTTATTTTTAATGTTTTCATTATCTTTGTGTTGTAGAGCCTCATCTCCCGTCATTTTATCTTGATTTACGGTATCTTGTAGTTCCCTATTACCACGGGCTTCTTTTTCGCTTTGGAGCATTCCATTGTATGTGAATTTGTTATCCCTATATATTAATTTCTCTTTTAATTCGTTGTCTAGACCTATACGTGCCCCAGAATTACATGAAATAAATACAAATGGTGTTTTTTCTTTTCTTGCCTTACGTAGTGTTAAAGTATAAAATATATCCTCTAGAACAGCAAAAGATCCATTCTGAAAAGCAATATCATTTTGAATTATAATGAATTTTACATGATAGTAATGAATTATGAATGCTCTCATGCCAATTTCAATATCTTTTTGTTCTGACAATCCATATTTCTTATTGTCAAATTCAAATTCATTTCCGTTAGTTGAAAGAAATATTTCTTTTATCTTAATAGCTATCTTTCTTGCATAATAAAATATACGAATGAAGTAAATAAAATCATCTATGAGCATTGTGTTGTTTCTTCTAGCAATTTCCCGCGATTTTAGTGTATTTTCGCTACAAACTAATGACATAAAATCATTCTTTACTAATTTGTCTGATTTTTCCCCCAACATCTGTAAATTACAAAATTCACCTTCACTCTTTTTATCATTCTCTGGGGAATTTGATTTTATATTTTTATTATCAGATTTTCCGGTATCTGTGCATATTTTTTTATTGAAACTTTTGTTTGGGTATATTCTTGAATCTATAATACCGCCTTCATTCTTATATGCATAACTATTTTTATATAAATTCGTATTACCAATGATTTTTTTACCACATTTATAGGGTTCTTCGTGTTTGTATATTTTTCTATTCTCGATATGGCATTCAATGAGCTGTGATCCTTTGAATATTTTTTTCTCTAGTATACCCTTTTCGACACTATACTGAAGCGTGTATTTGCTATCACTCCTGAAAATTACTTTGCAATCTACCACCCCATTAGTAATGTACCCTTTTGAGTGGTAAAAAACACAATCGTCTGTTATCATATTTACATTTTCAAGTGAAAGTTTTATCTTTCCTTCCACTTCAATGATGAAGGAGCTTTCTTTGATTTTGTATTTTAGATTGTTTATTTTAAGTGAACACAATATCTGTTTTATTGCATGTGAAAGATTACTCGCATCAAGGATCGAGTTTCCGCTATGTGTATCTATTTTATAAAGAACAACAAATCGTTTATCGACTAAAAATATACAAAGATTTCGGAATATATCCTTAAAGATAATTTTTTCATCTGTGAGATATTCAGAAATCCGATCACTTCTTTTAAGGGTGGCTTCTTCTGTATGATCATAATTATTAACTTTATTATTTTTTCCATGTTCAAAATGATCACTACTTTCAGAATATTCTTGATTTTCATTGCCTAATTTGGCATTAATGCCAATAGAAAAGCAATCATTTTTTTTATAGTAAGCATATCTCTCTTTATAAGCGTCATCATTCGATATATTACTCTGTGTAAGCTTTTCTGTATATTTATTTCGGTGTGAGTGGATTTTCAAATATCTATCAAATTCTGTATTTAGGTTATTTTTATTGTCGTCTAAGCTGCCAATAGAATGCTCTGTAGTGTTTTGATTTATATTTAAGAGAATATTTCTTAAGGGAAGATCACTCGTCGAATAGATATTGTTACTAAAGTAGGATACAAATGGGGACGCATTATGTGTATAAATGTATATGTTTCTCTTTTCTTTTTCCTTTGTGCAGTTATAATGTATGAATATTTGTTCTTTTTTATGGACATTAGAACTGGCATTCATTTCTTTTGTTGTAAAACAAATATCATCACAGTAAAAAAAAATTCCTTCTAAAACACAATATTCATTCTTCTGTAAACATTCAAAGTGTACACCACTCATGAAACATGGATGTTTATTGTTGTATTTCATGGTTCCATCATCTGAAATTCGTTTACCGTTATGTTTTTCGCGCTTTCTATCAGTAATTTGTTCTGTCGTATCATGTGAACTATTTTTATTGCAATATAATCCCCGTTCCTTTTTCTTATTATCGATTATTTCGATTTTACTGTGCGAAATATTATCGTTATGTGAATTTTTTCTTTCGTGATCAATTCTTAGATGGTCAAATATTGTACCTAATGTATTTTTCAAATATTTTTTTATCAATATATCTTTTCCATATTCTAATCTTTTTAATGCAAATAGTATTCCCTCCTTGTAGCAACAATTCTTATTGATGAACTCTTCCACATCTTTTTCACTTACGCCTTGGCTGTAATGAAAATTTGTTGTTTTAAACTTATATTCGCAGAGATGTGTTCGAAGAGTTACAAACAAAGTATATACTTCATTGTTCAAAATCTTTTCTAATATAATTCTATCTAGAAGGGAAAGAACTTCTATTAGAGAATCATGTATTTCTAGAACATTATCTGTTTTGAAAAAATTATTTGCCTTTTCAAGCACGATGTTTATAAATAATAATATTTCCCTTGTGATTTCCTTAGATCTATAAAATAAGTTCATTGTCTTGTATATATCATCAAATGATAGGTTTTCAATAGAACTAAACTGTGTATAGAAGAATTCAGGCAAACAGTAGCCATCGAAAATAGGAAAGAACCTTTCACAGTATATAAAACTATTTTTTTGACCATGTTCTATTCCTTTTCTATTTTTGTCATGAGATGCTTGGGTTATATTTTGTTCCACAATTTCAATTGATTTGAGATCAATGGTAAATATTTCACTAAATTTAAATCCTTTTTTATTTTCCTTTTGCTCCAATCCATCTTTGGTATGTACTATTGCTATTTTTTCTCCTTCCTTTACAATGCTATTCTCATTCTTGATTATTTCTATTACTCCATTGAGCGGGGATTCGATTGTCATCCGCATTTTCATAACCTCAATGTCGTAGAGCTTGGTTCCTTTTTCCACCACTTGGTTATTCATTATATACATCTTTATTAGTTTCCCATCTGTTGGTGCAGTTATAGAACATTCAATGGAGTTAAGGCTAAAATTATATATGTTATTAGCTGTGTGTAGCACGAAGTTTCCTTCCTTTTCAATAAGTTTCGCTGAATCAAAACCATATGAAGTAAAAACAAAATATTTTCCGCTTCTGTCTATAAATGTTACTTGTAGGAATGTGTTATTCATCTCAAGAATATACTTATTTTTATCTACCATATATGCAGCTATTTTGTATATATTTTCTTCAAATATAAATTCAAGATTATTATACGCCCCAGTCAATCTCAATGCATACAATACTGCATATGTAACAAAAGGCTCAATATTGTCCGAATAATTAGATGTCTTGGCAAATTTCGACATTTTACTTATTTTGGTGATTTTTTGTAAATTATCTTCCACGCCGTGCTCAAAATCATTCAAGCGATTTATTTGGGGAAAATTCCTAGAAGATTTGTTTTGGATGTGTGTTTTTTTCTTATACTCTTTTATTCCGTTTTCAATTTGCGCGAAATCGGCCCCATGTCCTTTGGTGTGCCAAATTTCTTTGTTTAAGATACAATTATATAAAAAATCAAGAGATTTTATGTCCGTTTTCTTAAAAATCTGCATAACTTCTTCTATTGTTTTTATATTGTATTTGTTTTCTTTAAAGAAATTGCTTTGTATAAGATTTATGGTGAAATCTATATTTGTGTGGATTCCCTCGACATGTGTATCTTTTAGAATTTGAACCATCGATTTTATGCATTTTTTTCTTGTTCTTTCTTTGACAAAAATATGCCCAAACTGTGAATCATTATATTTTCCTATTTCACCTTGATGAAAGATAAAATATCCAAATGCATTAAGAAAACTGGTACTTCCAATATTTACAGATCCAGTGACTGGAAGGAAATCTTTCCATGGATTTTCTGCGTATATTCTGACTCCTAGTACATGAGATTTACTTTTATTTATTTTCAATTTAGTCAAATCCTTTCCCGTAGCGATTAAAACTTGTATTTTCGGGATGTTGACATTATATTTGATCTCTGTTACGGGATGTTCAACTTGGATTCGCGTATTAACTTCCAGAAAATAGTAATTCACTCTAGTACATAAGAATTCAACCGTAGCTACACCTTCATAATGGGATTCTTTTATAAGACTAACAGCATTTTCTTTCATTTGAGAATAGAATGGAATGTGAATTCCCTCGTTGCAGAGACTTTCTTCAATCAACTTCTGATGTCTTCGCTGAAGAGTACAATCTCTACCCCCCAAACAAATTACATTCCCGTGTTTATCTCCTGCTACCTGAATTTCAATATGACGTGCCTCAGAAATATGTTTACAAATCAATATATCACCCCCACCTTCGAATCTTACTGATTCATAAGAATCAATTAAGTCCTTTGCAGTGTATATTATTCTTATTCCTTTTCCACCACCGGACTGTGAAGTCTTTAAAATAACTGGATACCCATTTTTATTGGCAAAAAATAACATTGAGTCTTTCATTTTATCTTTATGTATTGCATCTATCCCACAAATACTTTTCCCTGCATTTTCAGACTCACAGAAGCTTTTATTTATTATGTCTTTTACATTTTTATGTTCCACATTAGCGTTATCATGACTTTCACTGGTTTCATTTGTGTTTTTATGTTCAAAATTTATAGTATTTAAACTTTCATCTCGACTATTTTTGTCTTTTTGCTCATCCGATTTATTATTACCAAGATTTCTTTTACGCCTGCCATCGATAGTCACCTCTTTTTCTTTTGTGGGAACAAATATGATACTATGATCATAAATACCATTTGTGGTTTCACTCGTTTTTGATTGTATACTCCTCTTTTCTGGATCTTCATTATTAGCACCACCCCCAAATATAAATTTTCTGAATTTAAGAATAGATAATTCAACTTCTTGGAAGTCTTTACTCTTCATTCTTGATATGTAAAAATCAACAATTGAGTCTCCATATCGCTTCTTAGCCTCGGCTATCAGGTCTTTGTTTTTTTCCTGAAGGTCTAAAAATCGTTTGTCATTATTTTCGCTTTCTGTATTATCTTGTTTTATATATCGGAAAACCCTTTGAACATAATTTATGCTTTTCTCAATTCTATTTATAATTTTCGATTGTTCTGGTGTAGTCTTATTTTGAATATTTATGGAATTAATTGGATTTTCTTTTGATGAAAAAAAAGGGGAACTGTATGGGTCTTGTTTTTGAGGTACTAGTGGTGCATTGATAGTATCTAAATTTATCTCTTCGCCATTTTTGTTTGCAGAAAAAGAAATAAAATCATTATCTTCTACCTTATTCTCTGCACTGGGGTTATCAAATGATTTATTCGCACAAAAAGATGGTAAAACGCCATTCATTATCTTATTCTCTGTACCAGGGAACTCGATTGAATTGTCGCCATTAAAAGATGGCGAAACGCCATCAGCCACCTTATACATTGTACCGGGTGGCTCGAGTGGTTTAATATCATAAAAATATGGTAATTTGCTGTCTTTTTCTCTATTAATTTCCCTTGAGCTCGTTATATTAGGCCGGCTTCCCAAAAATGATAACAAATCGACCTCGTTCAACTTATTATCTCCACCAAGCTTCTCAAACGGAACAACAGGAATTCCAATACGCTTACATAGAAGATTAGAAAAATACTTATCGCCTAAAACCATCATCGAACGATAACTTGGTCCAAGAAATCCAATGCCCTCCTTCTCTAAAGCCTTTCGAAAATCACTATCCTCTGAAAGATAGCCCCAACCAGGCCACACAAAATCAACTTCATATTTCTTCGCGACACCAACTATAACATCAATGTAACTAAAATTATGCTGTGCCGGTCCACTATTAAGTAGTTCAAAATGAAGTAAGTACCGGATGTAGTTCGAATTGAGATCTTCCTGTCTCGCCACTCCAATAAAATCTACTTTTAATCTTGTCTTACGCAAACTCATCATAAATTTGAGTGCTGGTAGACCATTATTTGCTACAAGAATTCGCATTCTCTGTTTTTTAAATTCCTTTTTAATCATTAAAGTTTAATTTCTGTCTCTTTAGTTTTAAATTGTCTTTTTACTTGCTTTTGAATTTCTTTAATCCCGATATTCGTCTAAAATATTTACTATTGCTACTTTTTTAGTCGATGTTTTCGTTTTTTTGAAATTATATATGTTTCTTGTTTCTTGTTTATTTCTATTTTATCTTTTTGTTTGGTTTTTATCTAATATTTTTTATAAGTTTCTATATTATCTTTTCTGTTTGTTTTATATCTATATTCCTTACTTACTTGTTATAATATGCTTTATTTTTGTTTATCGATCTTCTTCTATATGAATATATTGATTGTTCTAGTTCTTAATAAAATTATTTCTTGTCTTTTTTATATAAATATCTATGTTCTGGTTTCGCAAGTTTTATTTTAGTCTTATGAGCTCGTATCTAAAACTGGTATACTATTTATTCTATAAAATTAAATATACTTTTTCGTTAAATTTCTATAATTGCTCTTTTTATATACAATATTAAACTCCCTTCTAAATATCTGACCTATTGTATTATCTTCTTTCTAAACTTATGTAAGGGATAGTAAACAAGAAAAATTTCGTTTCTCGAATCAACAATAAACAAATAAAAATCAATCTTCATAAATAATTATTGGTGCACATTGAAACCAATGAAAGTCTCATCTTGCTTAAAACATTCAGTAGGATTCGATAAAAGATACCTACGATAATATATCTATCTATGATTTTATGTCATTTGTACCAAAATGGAATAAGAGTGGAGATAAGGCCAGAACAAATATCGCAATTTAATTATGTTTTGAAGTTTTGTTTGGAAATAAATTGATAATTCCATGTTTTGAAAAATATACATGAAACTTAAAAAGTTAATCAACAGCTGTAAATAAAGTATTAAGTCTTGTATAGCAAGTTAGTCAACTTTTACGTTCTATAAATAAATATAGTACTTGTCTGATTATTTTTGGCGATTTTTATATTCTATTAGAAACAGATTTTTTATTTTTATCTTTCATGTTTATTTAGACCAATCAAAATAAAACAAAGTATTTGTGGGCTTATGATAGACTCTAAAAAACCCTATTATTAAATAAAATTAACAAGATTTAAAATTTAAACTAACTATACTTAGCATTATAAAACACAAAAACTATATTTACCAATAAAATTATAACCGTTTAAGCTTAACTAGCCCTACACAATAGCTTAAGAACTAGCACTGAAAAGAAAATTATAATGTTTTAAACTCAAATTAACTAACTACAATATCAGAAAACACAAAAATCATAATAAACCTTTTTTCATAAACCAATTAAACCAAAAAGTACCATAAAATAAATAATTTATACGTGATTGACAAGTAATATAAATTCGTGTTATTGATGAACTTTTCCACATAAATTTCTTCGAAATTATATTTTTTATTTACAGGGTCGGGGAGAGGTACCTAAAACATACATTTTCAAAAACTATGCGCCAATTCTTTTGTCGAAAGAGCCTTAATATTTTGAAATATCTCGTGGATTTACGCTTGAGAATATAAATTTTTTATTCTGGCAAATATTATATTAGATTTCTTGTAATGGAATTTATTCTCAATAAAAACAATCAAAAATAATATGTTCGTTTGGTCATAAAATATTTATTAAATTTTCTAATTAAACAGTCTTGAAAACATAATGATCGAATAATAAAAATAAGAAAGTAATAATATTAATCCGAAATCGGAAGTAATAATTAAATTCGAAGAGTAATAATTATTAAATCAAAAATGAAAAATTATGATCAATTGATTCGAATGAAAATATATTATATAAATGATCAAAATATTAAATCAACTTAATAAATTACAAAATTGATGGCTAATTCTGATTCTAAAACTACAAAATAGTAATTAAAATAATTCTCATATCTGATATGTGGTTAATAAGAAATAACATCAGCTTTTAAGTCTATTTGATTCTGTCATTAATATTACCACTAAACATCAAATATATTTTTAGTAAATAATTTCGTACCTTTTAAAGTTTAAAAACTTGGATCATTAGATATCAATAAGACAAAAAAATAATAAATTATTGCCGAAACATAAAAATAATATTAATGTCTAAAAGCGCCTTCAATCTAATATTAAAATTATAGACTAAAATTTAGTTATTATATGCTTGTATTTAGTTAAAAATAGCCATAGTATTGTGACAGTGAACACTTGTAAATATTTTAAATATATAAAATTTATTCATAGGATCATAACAGAGCTCTAGGTCCTTTAGAAATATGTTGGTATAAGGATATTGGTTGTATAAATAAATTTTTATAGATCATTACAAAAAAATTTCTGTTTCTTTGATAGCCCAGGAGTAATAATTTTTGCTAATTTTATATATGGATTAATTTCGGTACTGTAATTTTAACTTTTCTCTTCAAGCATAACCTGATTAATTTCTCGTAGGTGCATCATATACATAATCTTGCCTACATTCTCTTCTCTAATATCTTTTTTGATACCTCTTCTCTTCATAAGAACTATTAGTTAAAAAAACTTCCTCGACTTTATAGTTTGCATATATGGGTCGATTTGGCTTGTGACTTCGAGTTCTTGGTAATAATATATAATATCATTATTTTTTATTTATGGGTAAAGTTTCTTTTCATCAATTCTATCTATTGAGACGTAGTCAGCCCATTAGGAACATTGCACAGCTCCTTGATACATTTTTTGACATTTTTCCCTGATCTATATTCATCAACTAATCTTCTTCTATATATAATATCATAAATTTATATACAGTAAATTGTATTTTTAAATTATTTTCAATTTTAATAAGATGAATATTACTGTATTTAGGTGTAATAATTTATTCGCGGCGAAATATTATAAATAGGGGCGAAAAGTATTTGATTATATCTGTGGACTTAAGAAGGTTGTGATTATCTACAAAAATACGATATCTAAATTTATAAAAAAGGTGGAAATATAGATAGCCGCGTTTAACAGCCTATTAATATAAAATTTTCCGATTTCATGAATATAATTTCTAGGTTAATTTTGTATTAAATATCAATAATCTGACGTTTATTGTACTCAGATGCTAGAATTTTCTCAACGTATCATAATTAACAATACCCTTTTAACATATGAATTGCAGCTTACCTGTAATTAATATCCTAGATTAATGATCAAATTCGATATAGCTTGTTTTTTTTTGTAAAAAAACGTATTTAAATTCTCATAATTTGAACTAAGCTTATTTTAAGGTCAAATATAAGTAAAACCGGACAAATAATCATTAAAACTATTTATAAGTTTTTAATATATTTATTCTAATTTTTTTGTGAATGATCAGGAGATTATACCTCTCGGCTATCCATTAAATTGTACACATATTTTCTTTAAATGTTAAAATTATATTGAATATTTTTCTAGCTAGTTTGAAGAGACCATTTTTTTAACCTTAAATAGGAATAATACTTTTTATCGGCTTTTATTTTTTTTGATTTGTTTGTAGATGTAATTAGATTTTGCTTCAAATTTTAGTTTTTTGATTATTCCAAATGTATGCTTCTTGAATAGAAAAACTGCATAAATTTTTAACATAAAATAAAAACTCAATTTAAGATAGAACAGTGTTCATTCTAAAATTTAAGTTCAAACCGATAATGCTTTTAGAAATGTAAATTTATCGTTTTTGAAGGAAAGAAACGCCAATACGGTAGGCATTGTAATCGAAATTAATAAAATTAATTATGTCTTCTTAATAGTTTACTTAGAGCATTTATTTATATTATATAAGAAAACTATATGAATTTTTGATTTTTTCAATTTATTGTATTTAAACAATAAAAGAAAACAACTGTGATTTTTTTAGCTAGTTTAAAAATAAAACTTAATTTTGTAAATAGATAAACTGTTCAAACTCACAAGAAAATAAGACATAATACTGGTCTCATTCTCCAAAAACGATTTTTTTAACTGATTTAAATAAAATCCAAAAAAATGAATACAATATAAAAAAATAACTTATGATATATGAATCTGGTATATATTTTAAAATTGCAATTTGATTTGATCAATTCATTAAAAATTGTTGTGTTTTTTTTACACATGGTCTTTTAGGTATATTTTATCATTTAAATATCATAAATTTTTAATTAAAAACCAAATGAACCGCTGATTTTTTATGTATACTTAGGTCAATAAAATAATGGTTTTTTAAGCCCTTATTAAGACCTTATTTTAATTTTATATGCTTAATGTGAATAATCATTGTATTTTATAAAATATAATCTTCCATTTATGAATTAAATTAAATTTTATAGTGCCTATTTTTATAATCTTCGAAGATTTTAAAATGTATCTACACATAACTTGCTAAACAAAATCAACATAAAAAACAATAATTAAATTCTATGCAGCAAAAGGCATTCGATAAAATTTTAAACATAATTTATATTATATTTGTAGAATAAAGAAAGGTATATACACACATGATCAAGTTTATAGAAAGCAAACAACCTAAATAAAAATGTTAGCCGCATCTAACTCTTCAAAAATTAAATAAAAATACATTGTTGTCAAAATTTGTTTGCATATTATAAATAATTTCCTTTGTGAAAATTTTCCAAAATTGAAATCATACAAATAATCATTTTTTGTAATTTTGTTTATAAATTTGCTTTAATATAAAAATACCCTTTTTGGTAACTATTTCAAATGAAAAAGCCAATTTTTTATTAACATATAAAAAAACGAGACAATTGTATTATATTTTAGTATTTTTCCGATAATTTAATTATCATAAATTATATTAAACTCGATGCTTTTTTTAACAAAGTTATTCACATTTCTAATATTAAGTATATTTGAATGCCTATAATCAGGTCTAAGGGCAAAAACTACCGATTTTTATCTATTATATGAAACAGAAAAATATATTAGCACATCCAAAATTAAGCATCAAATTTTTCTTCTTCTATTACCCTGATAGCAGGCAATTATATATTAATTTCTTATAACCCAAAATTATATCATTTATTATTGCATATAATACAAAGCTTATAAGAAGAATATTTTACTTTTAATTATTAATTCTGGTATAAAATCGAACTAGATTTGATTGGAATCATAACAAGTAATTTTTTTGTTATTTTATCTAAGTAAAAATGCTTTTTTCGGATGTCAATTATTTTATTCAGATACATACTATTAGATGTAAAAGTATCAAAAAAATGCAAAAAAGATAGCATCTGGATAAGCCTCTTGTAAATTAGAAGCCCTCGGATCTTTATTTCTGAATTCAAAGTAAATCAAATGATTTTTCAATGAATTATTTTCGTATAAATCAAGCAACCATCTGTAATTATATAAAGGTTTGAATATACGAATTTTTTAGACCAAAAAGATTACGTTTCGTAATAAATCTATTATACTTTGACGCTGTAGAATATTATATGTAGCAAATTAGAAGGTTTAAAAACATATATCGCGCAAATATGAAATTATAAATTTATTATTTAAGCTGACAGATTCAACTTAAATCTGCATGGGGATCATTTCTAATCACTCCATTTATAAGGTAATAAAAATTGTATAAATCATGTCATAGAATTTCTGATTCATGAAAAGAATGATTTTCACGAAAAAACACGCAAAAATTAAAAATCATGGGTCAACGGAGCTCTAGTTTCTTGGATTTTTGCAGGCCAATTTTTTCTAATTACCCTGCTAAAAATTGATGAAAAGACGAGATGAATTTAAAACTACAACCATGTAACTTTGCATGTAGAGACTTGAAAAAAAATGACACTTTATTTCATTTTTTTAAGAAATCTCGAATACCATCGTGTAAAAAAAAATTAAGATGTATTTGTCATGATTATCAAAAGTAGTACTAATATTTTCTAAAAAGCTTTAAATAAGTCATATTAATAAATTTATTTTGTTAGATTTATTTATGAAAATATTGATGCTCAAAAAGATAAATAAATAATATAAGATTTGGGTATTTCAAGAAAAACAATTTTTTATATAAAAATAAATACTTGAAAACTGAAAAAAAAATTGAGAAGTGTAAATAGCATATAGGATAAAAATATTATTGCTAAAAAGATAAAAGTAAATTAAAAAACCGTAAATATAACCAAGTGCTTTCAGTAAATGAAATGCAGGTTTTAGGTATGGTGGAGAGAAGGGAAGGAAGTAAAATTATAATTTTCATGATTAGAAAGCCAAATAAGAAAACCTTTAAAGAACAAGACTAACAACAAAATTCTCCTGGACACACTAATATACACGCAATGATTAGAGGCTATATCGAATTTTTCTGCATCTGGTTTTAAATTTGGAACAGTCAATCATCAATACCAAAAGATATAGAAGACACAAAAATATTGAATTATATTTAATTTTAAAAATAATTTTCAGAAATAAATAAATTAAACCAATTTAACATTTAAATAGGTTAAAATTCTGTTTTCTTATGTTTTTTGTTAGCTTGTAGTTTATACTTATCGCTCCAGAACTTGGTGATATATAAAAAATAGGGCTATAATATTTTAAGACTGGCCAAAAAAAAGACATGCCAAATTTCCACCTCCAGGCCATGAATGCCCATATTTTTTATTTTTAAAAACAAGTTGTTGCTAATTATTTTAAAAGTTAAAAATGAAATTTATTTAATATATTGAAGGAGTGGTATGGTTGAGTAATTTACAAGTCGGACCCCAGTGAGGGGTCGCGGGTTCCACTTCCACCCACCCCACTAATTTCCAAACGAATTTACTCTAAAGAAAAATACCTGAGGGGGCTGCCAGTGAACAATAAAGATAAACTATAAAGCATTGACAAGCCATGAGAAATAGGAGGTTACGGTGTAAGCCGTTGAATTGTGCCTCCAGAATGAATCAGATCCCACACCGTTAGCAAGGATATAGGTAAATGTAGTGTGTGGTTGTAGCTTGTAACTCTTAGCGATGAACAGTAGATAGAATCTCATTCCCTCCACATGATGACTGTCTCCCATGAGAAAGGGCCCAATCCACGGTGATATCGGGTGACAACGAGTTTTGGTGGAGTTCCACAGAGAGATGCTGCAGTTAAGAAATAGTTTCTGTTAGTATAAAGCGAACTTCCTAAAAAGTAATAGAAGGAAAACATAAATAAATAAAGTAAATTCGATCTTAATTTATTTAATATATTGAAAATTCAATTCATCTATTGGGAAAGACGCATAAATTATAAAATGATCAAGAAATTTCAAAATAAAAATTAGACTTTTCTGTAATTATAATTTATCTAGAAAATAAACTCGAATAAAAGTAAATTTAATACAGTAAAAAAACGTCGAAAAACCTATGAATTAAACAATTGAAAAGGTAAATAAACCTTTTCTCGGCATTTTATGCAAAAATATAAGGGTTATATGCGTTTACACAATCTATTGCGTCTAATACAATAATATAAAAGATCTAACCCGTGGAAAAATTATTAAAGATTTATTTTACTTAAAATATATAAAAAACCAATAAAGTATAACGGTTATATATAAAAAGGCTTTTATAATAAAGGATTCAAATTTATAAAACAAAAAAATTAGCGATATCAAAACCCTAACTTTGAGAGGCTAAAGAGAAAAGTACGGCTAAGAAATATATTTTTACTATTGAAGCTCATGAAAAAATTTCAATATTTTTTAGGTAAATGTATTATTTATGATAATTCGATCAAACATGAAAATATCCGCGAAAAAATTTGTATGGTTTTTAAAAACGCCTTCAGATTTAGATTCAAAAAGTCCATTCAAATTGTATATACATATACTCGCGTTGACTGTAAGTGTCTCCTGCAAAACGCTTTATGCATCATTAAAAACGTGCGGTTGTTAGATTTACATTTATCTATATATATTTAACTATGTACGACCCTAAATTTAAACAAGATAATGTTCACACCTTTTGAATGCAAAATCAATCTTTATAATGTCATAACATTATTATTTATGCGTTGGATTGATCATGTTAGTTTTTATCCCTTTTTAACATCTAAAACTTGAGATATTTATTATAGCAGAAAACATTGCTACTGCTTTCAATCAAATCCGAAATAAAATTTTTAGTGCATATTCTTCTTGAAAGACTTATATATAAGAGTATCGTCCCAGGTCTAATTTCTGTGTATTCTCATCTTTTTGGAAATACCCCTCTAAAAAACGAGTTATAAGATTTTCTAAATACAACATCTTCATTCATACAATATAGGATGCTTCTTGTATCTAATTATATGTATGCATTTTTTTTTTAGGAAAGTACATTATTTTTTTAGCTTCAATATTTTTTGCTATTTAAGTGCACTTTTAATTCAATAAATAAGTAAAGAGCAATTTTACATCTGGATTGATATACCTTATGATCTACGCGGAAGTAGAAATTATGTTATGAATGTTATATCTATATCTATTCTGCATGCTATTTTCATTGATTTTCCAAATATATTCTTTACAGTTTTCCATTAAATTTTTGAATTTACATTTCTAAAATTCAATATACAAACCACTTTATGATGCTTTTATGTGTATTAAAGACCCTTAGTTTTTTTTTCATCTCACAGCATAATTGATCTGTTGCTTTAAAACTTCTTCACTAAATTAGCTTTGCTGAAAAATAACATACTGTCTAGAAGTAAATGAAATTTTGGCATATGATAAACTAATTATATACCTTAATTTATTACTCTTGATGCAGAAATTTGTTTATCGTCAGCTTTTTTATTTAATTAAAATAAAAAAAATTGATTTATTTTTTTATATTGTTTCATGAATTTATTGTTAAAACTCATTCCTAATATATCAATCTTTTTAAAACATGTAATACCATTTTGTTTTAATGTTTTACTTACAGAGTGCTTAACAAGGTTGTCTTTTTCTTTTAATGATGAACAATATTTTGTTGATTTTTTACAGCTATTTTTTCTTAAATTAAAGATGTATTTTCCATGTTTTAGTTTTATAGCTCATCAACCTTCATTAGATGATTTTATTCAACTGATTTTCCCAATAAAACACAATCAATATAATTACTATTGTAAAAAGTGATTTGGATCTCATATGAAAACACAAATAAAGTGGTGTATGAAAGATTTTATATAAAATAAGCTATATAAATTCACCTTTTTAGATGATTAAAATTTATTTTGGTTTCTTTAAAAATTGCGGAGCAAAGATGTTTTAAATTTATTCTGAAGAATTTGAGCAGTGCAACTTTTTTCTTTTGCGCAAGTTTTTGAATCTTTTTCATTAATAAGTTAAGCCTATATATTTTAGCTATTCATTTATGTACAGGCTATTTTTTTGGCTGAACAAATATTATAGGCATGAATGCATATGTATAAGGAAATTTATATCAAGCGATCGGCTAAATGGGTCGGTTAATAAAAAAAAATGGAAATATTTCATCAACAAAGTAATTTTTATCTTCACAAAAAACATATTTATGATATTTTTATTTCCATGTATCAAATATTTTTGAATCAGCTTATGTCATATCAAAAATAAATGCAGTCGTTTCTAAAAAAATTCTAATTTTTTACGCCTACATAAATAGATTTTTTTTGTCAATTTATTCTATTCTTGACGTACATTTAAACCGTATTGTTCCTTTGGTTTTTTTACTGACATATTTACTGTAGCTTGTCTTTGGCGTCTCATACAAGGCGATGTGTTTACATTTAGTAACTTTTATTGCTATTATATACCTGTAATATTTTTTTTAATGGGGTTTAAAATAGAGTGAATGCATTTAATCAACCTGAATTCTTATCAGTTTGTAATATTAACATTTTAATTTTAAGTTCTTAAAGTAAAAAATTTCATTGTGCCAATTTATTTTATGATATTTCACTATTTTTCGTCCACGAATTTGGGGGGAAGGTCATTTTATATGTAATTAAAAACAAAATAACACTTTCTAATTAGAAAATATAGTATTTTTTATAAAAAAATAAATTTTAAATTTATTAAAACTCATCATTGAATTTTTTTTCGGAATCATCCTTCGCAAATTATTAGCAATTTCTGGACATCTCTGTTTTCATTTATCTTTGAAAAAATTGTATTCATGCCATCAATAGCGCTTATTTAAAACTTTTATTTTCAGTAATCATGCAAAAATATTTTAAAATATTTGTTTTTTAAATTTATAGCTATTATATACCCTTTTCCCGTTAAATTTTATATATTTCTTTTATTCCGATAACATGATTTCTGTCTTAAATGGTGCATTTTTGATCATTTTATTTATTCTTACTTTTTTTTGATGAAAAAAGGCGCGAACAAGTAGTCGGCTTCGTGAGACGACTCTACATTGAACTTATTGTGATGTTCGCTTAAAGCCTTTGCCGTTTTTTAATTAATAACAGGATTTTTTTTATCTCTAAAGTCTGATATTGTATTTCGCGAAGGTTTAGAAAGACTGGAAATATCTTTCGCTGTGTCAAATTAAATAAATCACAACCTTCAGTAAAGGAAAAAATTGATTTATTAATTTAGTATTTATGAAAATTGCATACTCCCAAATAAATAGCATAAAAAAAGTATCTTGAAGAAAGATCATCTTGTGTGGTATATCCTAAAAATTTAATAATTAAAAAATAACACACTCGGTTAAAAATATCAGAGGTGTTGGAATCATTTTCTTTATTGACGTAGCTAGATTTGGAAACGTAAAAATCACAGAGAACACATTGAGCATAGATTTTAGGTATGCGTATCGTAGAATGTACTGATTTACTAAGGTTCACTACTTTGTGATTTAAAAAAGTGCTTCTTTGACGTATTAAGCCTTATTAAACGTTATTTTTTGCCTTCGGGTATGATCTTTTCTGGTGAATAGTGGGGTATTTATAGAATTAATTTACTTTGTTATATATATTATGGTTTAAACCTCAGTTGGAACTTTGTGATTTAATAGCAGACACACAGAAAAATACGCTAGAGCGAATCTGCTCCGTTTAAAATCAAATGTTCCTATGGATATCTATCAATCAAATGGATGGGATTTGCTGGGTATCTACATGCTTAGAAGAAGCAATTATGTTGACCCTCTTTAGAGTTTTTATAAATATATGAAAAAAAATATAAACACCTTTTTTCAGAAAAAAATTTGGTCGATTTGATAGATGATACAGTATACTTTAATATAAATTGGGTATTACTAATTTATTTCATTCATGTGTTTGTAGAAGATAATTAATGTATGAGAAATAATAGTTTGGCAAAAATTTTCATTTTAAACGGATCAGCACCTGGTTTTCTATTTGTTCCTGTGGCTTTTGATTTAAAATTCACGACATAGAATCATATAGGGGCTTGCGTTATAGTATTTCTGTGCATGAATATTATGGGTTTTTACAATCTTAATTTACATTTACATTTCTCTTCTTTTATTTTTATTAAATTTTAATTCTTTCCAAATTTCTACAAATTTTATTATGGGATAAAATAGTGACTTATGTGATTCCTGTCATATTTGAAAGCTTTTAATAATATTTTTGTCTTTCAAACAAGATTTAAAAGTTCCAAATTTTTCTTGTTTACTTCGAGAATATCATTTTGTTCGATCTTATCCAAAATTAATCGTTTTTTGCCTTTAAAATTGATATTTTATAGGGCTTTAGTTATAACTACCCAAAATTTTGTATTTTTATATGTTTATAAAAGAATTTCCAAAACATTTTTTTGTGTCGTATTATTAACAGGAATTATATTGCATCTTATTTCTTTTGCTTTGAAGATGGTTTATTATCTGCCTTTATGCTATAAAATATCGCTTGTATTACATAGCTAAAAAATAAGCCTACGGCTTGATGTTTAAGGACTAGTTGCCATATTTAAAAATTTAGGGTCTTTAAATGCTTGCAATTTTTAAAAATTAGTTCCTAGATAAGCAACTCGGCTTGTCATATCCTTTTAAAATGAAATTTATATATTTTACAGCTTTCTTGTTGTCATAAAATGATTGAAAGATGTTTTTAACAATATAGTTCTATTTCCATGATGTTTTTGGTAACATATTTTATTAAAATTTTCGCATATTTTTAGTTTAATAATTTTTTCTGATGATTTTTTTGTTTTCTAATTGAATATTACACCTTTTATATACCGAGTAGACTATAACTTCCATCTTTTTCGGCATAATTTGAATTACATTATGTATTTTATGCATACAGGTTTTTTTGGATTCTGTTTATGATCCTAATATCAATATTTATAATTCCTGGAATTGTGTTTATATCATATTAAAAACTCGTGTAATTTCTGTGAACTTTGGTGATAAAATAATAGGAATCATCTAAATAGGATCTATTGAGGGTCCTTAATTTAAAAGAAATCCATTGTCTGGCATCCATTGAGCTTTTATTTCGCATATAGTTTAAATATCCAGTATCAGAATTATTTACTATATTTTTAATTTAAAAAACGATTTTAGAGCGTCTATTTCCATGATATCTGTTATTTTATCACACACAATCTTTTTTATATAAATAAATAAGCAAAAAAATTGTTAGACCTAAATTCTTATTTTATTAAGCCGCGAAATAAAGATGAATTTGTAAGCCTCTGTTGCAGGATATTATAACCTTATATGATATTTATTTATAAAAATTGGTTTTTCTTATTTTTTGAGCTATGTAAGTATGATTAATTCTATATAACGGTATGTTGGCTATCATAAATATTAACGTATTTTATTTATTTTAAAAATGACATTGAGCTTAGCATAAATTTTAAAAATTACCTGTCAGGCAAATTAATGTTTTTAACTTGAGATGCTGCTTGTTTTAATATTTTTTGGAATTTTATTTGTTGATAAAACTTATTAACCTGGGTAGAAAAATAAGAAGTATTCATTTTTTATGATATAATAATAATAAAATTTTGGTGAAAAAATGCATATAATAATTTTGGTCATTTAAAATAATTTTTATCACTTCATTCTTTTAAAAAAAAATGCTGAAATATTTTTGTGGCTTTTTCATATCCTACTGAGAGAATATAAAATAATTTTTAAGCTTTATAAAATGAACAGTCAAGTTTAATTTTTATATATTTTGCAAATCACTATTTTCTTCAAAACATAACTCATCAATCGATTCCAGAATAGTCTTATACTCTTCCTCATATATATCAAAATCTTCACCATTTAATTCACCTAAACAGAACTCGACCAATTCATCAGTAGAAAGTTCATAAACCTCAGTTTTAGGCATTTTCTTTTCGGTATCTACGTTTAAATCCACTTTGGAAATAGAAGGTTTTGTTGTTATGGGGTTTATTTCCTTTTTTTCTGAACAGGTATGCATTGTTTCATTATCTTTAAGATCTACATGCGAATTTCGGTGGTTTGTATCTATGATTTCATTTTCACGGGATATAATCTGGAAATCAATGTCATCTTTTTGCCCCTCTCCATTTTTTAGCGGTGTGTGTTTAAAATCGTTTTTAGATGCAGCAATTAAAAAAATATACTTACAAAAACTCCAGAAAATCATACTCTTGGTTATTTAAAAGGTATATAAATATATATTATTAGTAAATTTCCTTTTTAGGTAATTAATTATGTTTCTTAAATGGGATAAATATCTTTAAATAATATAATGCCAATTTTTACTATTATTTTTTTAGTTTTCCAAATATTCGTCAAATAAAACAAAAATAAATCATTTGATATGTTTCTATAAGTTATTTTTTAATTTTACTAAAATTATGTATCTAATCCTCTCATTGAAAAATGAATCAATGTTGACAGCAAGATTTTATTGATCTTTTTCAATAATTAAAATACTTAAATGATCTATTATTTAATTTTTATCATAATTAAAAATCGAAAGCGATCAATACCCATTTATATAATGGATATTCTCAATTGTCCGCTTTATAGGATATTCAAGATCATAAAACATTTTTGCAAAGAAAATATTATTATTTTAATTAAGAAAATCATTTCTAAGAAAAAATTCAATATTTTTGGCAAGATGAAGTCATTGAGAATAGATAATTCTGATTTTTAGTTCACAAAAAGCGAATATTTTTGAGGGTAAATTTTCTGATATAGACTTGTTATTAAAAAAATATAATATTGCATTTGGAAGCTTTCCACTCTGGTGGTACGAATTCTAGGCTAGTCTAAAATTTATTTATTTATCCCTTCTTTTTTTCCATGCCACATGATCAGAGAAGGTTAGCGACAAGTAAAATAAATATTTAAATGTTTAATAAAATGGTCATAAGAATTAATATTTTTGTTTCTTATAATTTTAAACGGTATCAGATAAAAACCAGCCTGTTTCCTTACTCTATGTCTTTTAAGTATCGTTATATTTATACCGCACCAGTTGCCTTTAATAGTAACGGCATGAACCTTTCGTTCTTGACTAAAAAACTCTATACTATGATTAAGATTTATATGACAAAATCCAATGTTTTTCAAATTGTTGTATCCTTTCGACTTATCAGTATAAATTATAGAATCATTACATGTAAATTTTTTAGAATTAACCTTTTAGTGTTTTTAATTTTCTATTTTTACAGAAACATAAGAATTTGCTCTCCAGTTCTCTCGAAAGCTCTATTTACCCGAACCCCTTTTACTCTGTGTCCACATGAGTTTTTCGTCGACCATATTTACTTATATCTGCCTCTACTATTATTACTTTTCCACTAATTATATTATTTCACCGGATGATCCTTCTTGTTTCTTTGCTTATTTAACTTTTAATCAGCCTATACTATTATTGCTTTTCCACCAATTATATTATTTCACCAGTGGATCCTTCTTATTTACATCCTTATTTAACTTTTAATCATTCATATTGTTTCTGTATGAATTACCAGTTCCGCTAATATTCTTGGGTTTTTGTTGCAGAAAAGATCATTTTCCATAGCTTAAGTGTCTCTTCAATTTTTATTGAACTTTATTGAGAGAAGCGAGCTACGTATATAAATTTGCCTACTATTTCTTCCACTATTCACTTTCTTGGAGAATGTTTTTTGGGAAGATTGCCTTAATAGCAAATCATATATTTAATAGCTTATGTGACCCCTTTTAAAATATATTAAACAAACCCTGAAAAATGTCAAATTTTTAAATAATTAAGGTTAATAAATGCTAATAATTTCAATAGCCTATTTTAAAAATACGAACCTGTAACATGAATATAACCGGTGTTTTTTTACGCAACCAAGTTTACCAATAGCATATAAAGGAACAAAAGATAGATGTAATGGTAATAACTATAGGTTTATGAATTACATCTGTGATGAATACCAAACATATATTTCTATTAGAAAATATACGGGCTTGTATCAATTTGAATCGACATTAGGGCATTACTAAAATTTCCGTTCTTCTATTAAATATGCTTACCACAAAGAACTATACGCAAAGATGTTAGCATGGATCAAAGATCCGCTAGCAGGTTAATAAGTGAGGTTAATAAACTAATAACAGAACATTATAGAAAAAAATATGGTTAGAATAGTGATTTTAGTTGCATAATTAAAGCCGATGAAATAATGCTTAACTATAAACTTAAGTCTCATCAATAAGTAGAGCAAAAGATCGGAAATGTTACTTGAGTATTTCTGACACTCGTGAATCACCTGACAAACTATTTTCTATAGTAATTCTAAATAGAACTAAATCATCACTAATAATTACATTAGGTGAGTAGTCACAGAAGGTTCATTAATGTATGTGAATGGATGGAAAGGTTACATCTATATGTAATTAAATTACTATGAATACCATAAGTCACGAGTAAGTATAATTTTCTTGATACAATTTCTAAAATATATACTTGAATGTTGAGTGTATAGCAACAAGCAGGGGTACAGCATTAAAAAGGAGAAAATTGTGGAAAGAAACATAGAGACAAATTTTTTGAGGTCTTTATGCCTTTTGAAATAATAATTAAGGCAGAGTAGATGAAGCTCTACTGGACTTACTTAAATCTCAATAATAAAATCTTCTAAGTTATATCTTATGATAGAACCATTTTCTTAATATTTTTAATCATTTAATCTATTTTAATCATACATTCTGTTAAATTACGTTGATGTTAAAAGCATTCAATCTATAATCGGGTTTGTTGATTTATACGATTACAGGGATAATCGTTAATTAATCCGGAAGTTTTTACATTATTTATATTTATTCTAGATAAAATTTCCGAATAGATTTACAAAATAAAATTGTAAACCAGCCTGTAAACGCGTTTTTTGGGGTCTAATATTACATCTTAACACTTGAATTTATCCTTTTTTACTAATCTATTATAAAATTACAGAATTTTTATTCTAGGTTTTCCATGTGTAATTATGTAAAAAAGTGGGAAAGACACAAAATTTCTCTAAAAAAACACTTATTTTTAAAGAAGCAAAGCCTTTATATAAAAATGTAAATATATCTTAATGGTATGATAGCTTGAACTAGTATCTCGCTAAACTTTCTTTCAAGTAATCCCCATTAAAAAAAATAGCGTATATATTTTGTATTTCAAAACAATCTATTGTATTTATTGATGACTAAAACAATTAGGTCATAGTATATGGATTTTTCAATGATATTCTGGGATACATACTTTTTCAAACTTATCACAATGATTTTAGCTTTCATAATTTTTATTGATTTTTTAGTGTGATGAAATTTATTTTTAATTTTTTTTTGTGCGAACACAAATTCTTGCATATTTATATACTGTTCTAATCTATTGGGGGTTTTTTAAAATCGAAATATTAAATTTATTTAAAAAGTAAGCACAGATTAATAAAAAAATAGAATGCTTCAATGGTACATGTTCTATAAAGCCAAATCAAGTGCTACTATAGTGTTTTTATGTAAATATTAGAAAGGCGATGTCTTTTTTAAAGGCCATACGCTTCCAGCCATCTTTTATCATTCCAAACCTCCATTAAAAAGCATATAATAACTTTTGAACATAAATTTAAGTTACAAAGCCGCTTGTTTTTATCATAAATTTGGTTTTAATGTATTTATTATAGAATATTTACATGTATAAAGTCTTTAATTTCTGGTATATTGATATTTAAAATCGGGGTTTTTTTCAATTTAACTTGATGATTAAAATTATATATTTTTGTACTTTTGTGCACAAAAAAAACTTATGGTCACATAAATTTTGATTCAACGGCTTTGACAGCTACCTACACAGAAAAATGTATTTTTTTTTTAAATAACATTGTGAAATAGAAGTTAAATTCTGGCCTTTTATATGATATTTGAGCTCTATTACATGTGTAAAATAATGTAATAGTGTTATCGAATCCTTTCGGCAAAAGACCACATAAAAATGAATATATTGTGTTATATTTAGTAAAGATGCTATCAAATACAATAAAAACTGCTAAATAATTCAATGCGATTCAATTTTTTTATGCATCACATGTTTTTATTTCATAGTTTTGTTCGAACTGTCATCTTTGCAAAAAGTAAAGCATATAAGGCTGAAAAAAATGTAAAGTATATGTATTGAGGGTCGATATCGACTAATTTCGCCTATATTATTTTTTAAAATATATTTTCGTAATATAATAGGATCGAATACTTCATTCATGATTTCGGGTTCTAACATATAAGATGTTCAAAAATAAAAAAATTACTCATGCGTTGTTTTTTAAAGGCCCAAGTATATAATCTCTAGAATCCCAGATTTAAATTTGATGATAGGAAAAAATGTATAATATCTATGCGTAGAATATGTGTGAATTTTTTTTTGTATAAAAAATTTATGTTTATCGGTATTGTGCGCTTAAGTGATATGTAACTTTAGAAAGTCTATATAAAATTTAAAAATATTATTAATTTTATCACAACATAGGTAATTACACCTAAATGGTGTTAATTTTTTATTCCTGGTGTAGCAATATTAAAAATATCATCAATCTCAAATATCATACTTACTCTTTAAGTTTACTAGCTCGTAAAATTACAAATTGTTTTAAATATTGCTTACAGTAAATTTATATTTGTTCGTATTTTTGATTTTACCACATGAATTAAGCGTGAATTATTTTTGCAACTAATACTCTTTTTTACAAAAATAATTCTTACAGCAGTATTCTTGTCGATTTAAATTTTTTTCAGCTAATTTTTGTGTCATTATCGTAAGGTTTTAGTTTAAAATGGATATTTTATGCATATAAAGATCTGCTACTAAGGTTTTATATAAATTAAAATTTTATAGGAAATTTATATATTTGGATATGAGGTGTCATTTTTTATTGGTATATATCCATTAATTTTAAACAAAAAAAATATAGAATCATCAATATTGGAATAAATTATATGTAATATTAGAACCACATATTCTTTCAAAAATATAGTTATATTCTAAAAGTTATGGTTATATTTACTTTTGAATTTTCAGAATTTATAATCAATCAACTATATTGGCAAAAACATTATTATAAAAGTTGGCTACAAATATTTATATATTATAAAAAATTTGGTCGTTGACATATCTTCAAATGAGTTTTATAAAGAAAAGTAAAAAATAGCATATAATGATTGCTATTAAACAATATATTGGCTACAAAAATTATAGATAAAGCATGATCCAGTCAAAGAATCTATTAAAACCGTTGATATCAAGACAAAAATAAAAATAAAAGTGATTTTTTTGGTTATTAAAAGATTTTTTATGTTTAAATACATACCTTAAATTTTATTTTGTTACATTAAGTTTTTCTATTCGAAATAAACTATTTATATATCTTTAAGGCTGGTTTGCTGCAAAGTTGGGTTTACTTAACAAAAGATTGGCAATATTTAATTTGTCCTTATGTATCTATATCTATATTTAATGTACTTATTTGTGATTCTAAGGTTATATAAAAGTAATTTGAATTTAAGAGCTTATATATCTAGTTTTATATTTCGTTTTGTAAAGCTGTGATTTTTATCTATATATCAGTAGGCTTCATCAATCATATTTGTTTTTTTTGTTATTATTTGTGTTTTTAGAACCAGTTTGCATAATATTCTGGCTGTTTACTATTTCATCAGCTCTAAATTAAATAATAAGATCTTTAAAGTGTATTTTTTAGCAATAGTTTGGTTTTCTATTATTTAACTATTTTAACCTTATTATTTTGTATATAAGACTTTTACATCTTGAAATCATACTATTAACAGGGAAAGAATTTTTATGAATGTATATAAGAATAAACGCAAATTAAATAGCAAGCGAAACTTATAAGACTTGAATATTGGAGCAAAAAAAAAATTAAGTGCTGAAAACATCAATCTAATTTGTATTTTATATATTTAGCCTTTGTCGGTAGCTTACGAAGAAAAAAAGCTCTTTTATTTACTAGAATAAAATTTGGATATAGTATTTTTTATAATTAATAATTTGGCTCTATTTTGTGAAAGATATTTTAGACGCAAAACTTGATAATAATTTAGAAACTATCCGAAGTTGTGAAAAAAAAATATTCATAAATGGTTTTTAAATATCTAAACAGAATGATAAATGACAGTATATATATCTTTTAACAATTTCAAAGAAACAAAAACCGTAATTGTATCAATATACAGTTGTTTACATGCTGAATAAAAACTTTAATTGCCATTTCTCTTATAATATTTTTTTAAGATAAAGTTATTGTATATTTTATTGTAAATAATAATCAAAAAACACGCATTATAATGATTTAGGTAGTAATTAGCATAAGTTCTAGATCTTTGAGCTAGTTTAGTATATAATTGATAGATGAATCCTTCGAAACAAATTTGAGCGATTTATAAAATCTATAATCTATATTGTTGCATCAGAATACTTTCTTTTTAAATCAGCCATTTTCATTAATTTTTATGGAAATACGAGACTAAATTCACTAAGTAGAATACAAAAAGGTTTTTCAGAAATAGTATAATCATAAAATAAAGCTCACCAATATTTATGAACTTTTATACTGAGAATTTCAACCATTTTAAAAATAATCTCATTACCAATATTTCTATTTATGCTATATATGTATATTTTATGTGTGCATATATACATCGATGCATGTAAAATTTGTTTTCAAAAATAATATACCGACCATTATACTATTAAAATTAGATTTGACCTTTAGCCAAAATTTTAAAATAAATTATCAAAAAGCTGGTTTTATCCTTGATGATCATAATATGTTCTTCAAATCAAGTTACATAAAATAAAAAAAACTTACCAAATTGGGATATTTTTGTTTAGTAATTCTTAAGTAAATTTGTATTTTTTTATATATATCTTAAGCTCGAGCAAAAAACATAATTCGCATATTATTTATGGAATTC
Organism: Rhyacophila brunnea; assembly: GCF_057557595.1. Taxonomy (NCBI): domain Eukaryota; kingdom Metazoa; phylum Arthropoda; class Insecta; order Trichoptera; family Rhyacophilidae; genus Rhyacophila; species Rhyacophila brunnea. The sequence goes on along the minus strand of NW_028232764.1, from coordinate 925,290 downwards.
TCGCATATGTACCCGGAAAAATTGCTGTTATTATGCCACATTATTCTCATAAATGAATTTAATATAGATGTGAAGACCAGCGAACATTATAATCATAAAAAAACAATTCTTATTGTAGTATATTCGAAATATATTATATTTGATATGAATTTTCGAATAATATATCTTTATACTAATTTCGTCATGTCTTTAGAATTGGATTTTTTTTCATGTGTCGTAAGATTAGCATTTTCTTATCTTACATTAGGTTCATACACAAAAATGCAAAGAAAGAAAATATATATAGAATTTAACCTTCTTTGTGCTATTTCTGGAAAATAAGATTATATATCAAAAAAACCAAATATTTTTTTATTAAGGGCTTTAAATTGACCCATTTGGATTATTTTTTGCAATATCGCTATTTCAACTTGAAAAAATCATAAACAAATTCAAGAAAATGCCATTTCAAGGGTTAAAATTATATTTAAATACCATGAAAATTGAAAAAAATTGAAAATCATATTTTAAATGATATAATAATGGCCCTTTGTGCTAATAATATCTCAAGAACAACACAAGTCTAGTGATTAAATTATAAAAACATACCTATATTAAATAATATGTACACTTTCTATATATGTATTTGAGGAGCAAAAATTCATCTAAAGGATCGAAAAATAATATATAGACGCCTTCCTATGAATTGAAAAAAAGAAAAAGTGATTTTTGCTGTAATAAAACACGAAATTAATTATAAAAAACAATTAAATACTGAAAATATATAATATACATCATCATGGATTTTAGAATATATTATTAATACATGATAACAGGTTTATTGATTTTTATAAAATAAAAATAGATTGATTAATACATGGGTGTACAAGAGTAATCAAAATGATCAAAAACACTATTATGATTTCTTACCCTGCATTTAAATATTGCGCAGATAGAAGAATGAATTGATATTCAAAAATTTAATATACCCGGTGATAATCTATTAAGAATAGAAATATCTTTATATATTCGGGTTCATAATTTTTCGATGTTGTGTCATTTATTTTACCAAAATTCGTTAAAAAAAATGTATGGGATGAAACAAGTCATAAATATTCCATCATGTATATATGAAAATATAAAAAAATGTGCTAACAACTGTTTTAAATATTCCATTGTGGATATTTATTAAAATATAAAAAAATGTGCTAAAAACTGTCATAAATATTTCATTATGGATATTCGTTAAAATATAAAAAAAAGCATGTGATAAAAATTTTAGATTATAAATTTCTCTGTTATTATTTGTAGAATAGATAGATTTTTTCAATTAGTTAAATTTGATAGAAGTAAAATTTTATTGTCAGAATAATTATGTGAATTTACAAGGCCCTCTATAAATGGCAGACGTACCTTCGAACACAGACCCGATTTCCGATAATGATATAAGTCTTTTACTAGCATATTCAAGGCCCTACCATCATGAAGCAATTCAAGACATTGAGTCACAAATATCACAAGTATTTGATTCTATACAACTCAGGCTCGGCCTGCGAGAAGTTGAAACAGGACTAGCACCACCGACACTCTGGGATTTAGCTGGTGATCGAAAATCAATGAATGAAGAAAGTATATTGATAGTTGCTCGTCTAAATAAGGTACTTCCGCCAGAGGAAACCGTGGAGAAAGCACCAACAACGAGTAAAAGCAATGAAACACGATTTATGATAAGTCTCAAGCAAATGGCGAAGTTTATTGTTGGCAAGAGTTCTAAAGTTAATTTAGAAGATCTTTCAGAAGGAATACGGGTTGGTGTTGATAGAACAAAATACCAAATCAGATTGCCATTGCCAAGAAAGATAGATTCATCAGTCACCGCTATGCAAGTCGAAGAGAGGCCTGATGTGACATATCAAGACATTGGTGGTTGTAAAGAAGAGATCGAGAAAATAAAGGAAGTGGTGGAAATACCATTACTTAATCCAGAAAAATATATTCGATTAGGAATTGATCCACCGAAAGGAGTATTACTTTTTGGACCACCTGGAACAGGAAAGACACTTCTTGCACGAGCAGTCGCAAACAGAACTGATGCATGTTTTATTCGAGTAATAGGATCTGAGCTTGTACAAAAATATGTCGGGGAAGGTGCAAGGATGGTTCGTGAAATATTTGCTCTGGCAAGATCTAAAAAGGCAGCCATTATATTTTTTGATGAGGTGGATGCTTTTGGTGGCACAAGATTTGAGTCTGGAAATGATAATGAGGTTCAGAGAACTATGCTTGAGCTTATTAATCAATTGGATGGTTTTGACAGTCGTGGAAATGTTAAGGTTATTATGGCTACAAATAGACCTGATACTCTTGATCCTGCTCTTTTAAGGCCGGGAAGACTTGATAGAAAAGTCGAATTCGGGCTGCCTGATCTTGAAGGAAGAGTCCGAATACTAAATATTCATTCGGGAAAAATGTGTGTCGAAAAGGGTATTAGGTTCGAATTGGTTGCAAGACTTTGCATAAATGCAACAGGGGCGGAATTAAGAAGCGTGTGCACTGAGGCGGGAATGTTCGCTATACGTGAAAGAAGGCGCGTAGCTACTGAAAAGGATTTCTTAAATGCTGTTGATAAAGTCATCAAAGGCTATGCTAAATTTAGTGCTACCCCAAGATATATGACATACAATTAAAAAATACTTGGTGTATCCTAATTATATTGTTTTTGCTGACTTCACAATTACTTAGCCCTTTTAAATTTTTATTTATGGGTTATATTTTTATGCTTTTTTCATCTTGCACTAGTTGATTCATTTCTTATGGAGCCAGCTTACCTCTCATCTATTGAATACATTAATTTATTTATAAATAATCTTTACCCTTTTATCTCCTTCTCATAGAAATAAACATACATATCATAGTTTTTCGTATATTTCGCTGTATTGAATATTTATTGAAAGTGGAGCCTGCTCACAAACAATGGGTTTTCAGAACACAATTGAGTAAATAACCCTTGAAAGAATAAAATTATAAATATGATAAGATGGAAAGTGATTTCTGCTAAATCTGTTCTAAATAGTAATCTAAAGTCATCCTTTAACAACAATAAATAGCCAAAAATCAAATTAACCCATAAATAAAATAAAAATATATCGCGGTTTTGAATCATCAAACATGAAACTCATATCATTTGATAGAAAATTGGCTGTTCTTATGAATTTATCAAGGTTGACATAAAAAAATTCATTAAGGATTTTGCAATATTCCGAATTTGCTAGCTATAATTTAGTAAAGCAAATTGATCAATGAAAGAAATATAGCCCATAAATAAAATAAATCATGTATCGTGGTTTTTATCATTATGAGCTTTAAATAATATATTTTGTATGAAGAAGAGCAGCACATGAGAATTGATCAAGGTAAGATGTGAAAAAATGCATTAAGGGGTTTTAAATTTTCCATTTGGCTTTCTATATCTTAGCAGGGGGGAAATTATTGATTCAAAAACTCTTAACCCATATGATAAACGGCATACAATGGTTTTTTCTTGGTATAAATAAATCAAAAAATGTTTAATGTTTGTGATTATTATCTAAGATACGGATCTGACTCGTAAGATCATGATAAAATCCTATTTATTTACCCTATTAAATATCTTTTGCGGGTTTAGAATATAGCTTTCTTATATCAAAAATAATATTTAGAATGCATTTGTTGGTAAGCTTGAATTTATTAATGAATTAATTTGTGTTTTAGCTTTCCATTTTCGTTCAAGCAAATCTTATAATGGCTCTAATGAAATTATTTGCTTTATACTTCTTCTGCCAAAATCTTTACAATCTTCTTCTTCATGGCTTATAAATTCAAGTGTTTTCATAATCCTGTTGTTTATACGTACCCTTATAACGACTAGCAGTCCTAAATATTTATACTACTTATATTATTTTGTGACCATATCATTCCATTTTACGACAAATGGTACTATGGACGGGATTATAAATTATTATTTAATTATACCCACCTTTGTCTGCCCATTATTCCTGTCAATAAAATTGCATAGCGGCTGTTGAAAAGCAATATAATGTTTATATTATAGAAAATACAAGCAATTGATATAAAAAATACCATAAGTCTGTGAATTCTTGTTTTTCTATTTTCAATAAAACTCTTCTAATAATCTGACCCTCAGCTCACACATTAGCCCTTTATAAGATTAATAATCCATTAAGTTCATTAAGAAATATCACAATCTCTTGTACATGCTTACATATAATTCTGTCAATAAAGCTATATGCAAGACTCATTTTATCACGTCAATAACCTTTGACTCCATAGATTTGTAACTTATATGTTCATCAGTGTAAACCATAGAAGATCTCGACCCTTTCAAAGATTACTAAATTCTAAGCATATGTTCGTTAATTTTCGATATAATCGGTCCAAAAACGGTGATTCTTTTGCTGTGATTCCATTCTACCAAATAAAAAATTTGCTTTTTGTAAGGAAGCTAACATCATCTGTTTTAGCTGAATTTTTTGTTAAGAATCGTCTTATTCATCTGTAGAGGCCCTCTGGACCTTTTAATTTCTCGCATAATCATTTTAAATGATCTTGAGACCCTCAAATCTAGGTATTAAATTTAATTAAGTAGACTGCGTTTAATTTTGAAAAGGTCAAATATACGGGTGATTTGTGCCATAAAAACAAAAAATTATATTTTTATTCGGATAAAACATTATAAAATAACGTAATCTTCTCTTATGAGGTCAACTTATTGTTTTAGAATACACAATCTATATTTTAACCTCGTCAGAAAAGCGGTTTGCGTAATTTTTCGATTTTATACCTCTTAAATACTAAATGAACGGCATTAACGTGTTTATTCATTTGTTTTTTATTCGTGCCAAATAAAAGCTCAAAATTATTCATCATTATTATTTTCACAACAATCTCCCCTTAGATCCCAAAATTTGTGATTCTTATGACACAAAATATCAATAGATAACTTAGAAAGATCGCGCTAATAATGTTTATAGGATCTGTCTGCCGAGGAGACATTTCATTCAGCCATATTAGCCCCACGGAAAAGGTAATAAATCTCGTGACATTAAATTCACGGGCAATTTTGTTATTCTTTTTATTTTAAAGGTGCAAAAGTATGAATATTTACATCATTAAGGGTGATGATATTAAGATTTATATGAGTTTAGCGGAAACATGCACTAGTGAGTCGAATCGTTAAAAAAATGTGGCGAAAATCTACTATGGTTTTTATACCTTTAAAAATGGTTTTTTATAAAATATTAAATGACACGAACAAATCATTTTGATTATATGCAGAATGAAGCTCTAACTTAAAATGAATTTAGAAATGTTTCTGAAAGTATGTATGTTTTTGATTTTCAGAAATATGTATGATTTAGATACACGAAAGAAAAATCAGATGCCGTGAATTAGGAAATAATTAAAATAGAATAAAGTCGAAATCAAGTCATTTATATGGAAAATTAATCCACTTAACTAACCAAAAAGAAGCTTCAAAACTTTTTCTGATTTAAAAATAAAAAGACATAAAAAGAATCTTCTATATATTTCTAATTGTAGTCAAAGTGCACGAAAAACTGAAACTCTTTTAAGTTGGGCTTTACAATAGTAAGCGTATTTTTAGTCAATACAAAAACGGAGATCTTCGTGCAAAACAGGAAATGTTTATTGTAAATTTAACAATAAAAACGTCTTTATATTCAAAACAGAAGCGAAAATATCTTGAATCCTGTAAAAATTATTGGATCATGTTCTAAGAGAATTTTTAAGTGAATCAATAAATTACGGCAACTTAATTATTTAAATAAAACGCATTCAAAACTAGGTAAAAATTGAAAGTTTTCATGCTATAAATGTGGTTTATTAAATATAAAGCTTTTAAATCATTGCGTATATCGGGACTAGACACTGTAAAGAATAATATGAAACAATTTATGATTGTATCTTAAACTTAGCATTGAAAACGGGAAAGTTAAAGTAGAAAGGGTTGATGAAAACAAAGAAACTATAAATTTTTAGAAATGAAATATTTAAAAAAAAATTAAATTTTAAAAAAACTTATAGCGTAATTCTTATTTAAAATTCCTAGACAATATAATCTTCAAAAAAATAAAACAATTGCAGAAAAAACTGATTCCCATATTTTAAAACTTGCATATAATTGAAGAAACGGGACACAAATGTAATAAAATCAATTTTTCTGTCGAAAAGGTACATAAACATCGATTTTATTATATAATGATTATATTATTCAAAATTACGATTGTATGTGAATCATATATGAACTTAACAAGTCTACACATAAAGATAAAATTTTCTTTGTTAAAATATTAAAATCACAGATATACTTGCTTATATTAAAAAAATTTTAAGTTTGATTCAATCTCAAGATACCTTCAGTATATGCTAAAAAAGGAAAACAGCAATTCGATGTAATGGGTCTTTTAAACTCTTGTGATTTCTATTTGATAAGCTAATTATACGTCGATATTTCAAAAAGAATTGAAATTATGTCCCAGAGTCATAATTAAAAAACTGCAAAACGAATTAAGAAATAATATCATTTTTTTAAATTATCGTAAAAACAGTACTTTAAAAATCTAAAATACTAATATAAATAAAAGAATATATAATAAAACTAAATACAGTAAAGGTTTAATTATACAAATTTAACGAAAAATTTTTAATATCATTACACAAATAAGGCCGTAAAACCTACACAGTCGACATTCGCTGCAATTTAAAACGCGCGCGACCATCAAAAATTGATGAAATCTTTGAATTATAGATTTTAAAAAAAACGCCTCTAAGTTAATAATAATGGCTAGGTAGCTATATGATTCAATATAAGGTACAAGTTAATTATCTATTTAAAATTCGATATTGAGAAATGGAGACTTTGAGTAAGCTTGGAATCCTATAAACAATCTTTCTAGCAGAAAAATAAGATTAAAACCCATCATAGATATGAAAAACATTGTAAAACTGAATCTTTTTTATTTGGAATGAACCAATTATCATGGTGAGTTGGTTGAAAAGAGACTACCGATTAATATACATATCTTTGAAGGTGCTCAATATAAGGTAGAAAAATTACCAATCAAATAATAAATGATTACTGTGTATAATTAAATCGGTAGATTGCTTCCGTTGTACCTTGGTAGGACAGTTTTGTCATAAAATAATTCAAGGGCATATCATTATTAAATTCTTGCCTATATTAGACAAAAAAATGCTCAGATGGGCCCTTTAATTACTGGAATTTGATCCTAAAATTAAAAATATCAACGGTAAGAACAAAGAAGCGAAATTATGCAGTCTTTTTTTGTAAAAAAATCACCAATGGTAAAGTTTTTTTAATTTTGAATCTGCAGTAGTCAACCCAAATAAATAATTTATCTTTATATTCGGCCATTAAATTTAAGGAATATGAATTTTTCAGGGCTTTGTGAAAGGCAAAAAATCAATTTGCTGAGTATATTGATTAATATGCAATAAAAAAACTTCATATGTGCAGAAATCTGGATATAAAATTTAACAACGAAAACGTTCATGCCCTATAACAATAATATTTGCCATAAAATGGGAATTTAACATGATGAGAAAATAAAAGAACTCAAAAAATATGCTATATATGTCAGTATAAAATTTTAAAAATTTACAGAAGGAATTGACCTTAAAAATAAATCAGCCGATTGTTAGAATATATTGATAATCTGATAATTCAAAAAAATGGAGCCCCTGAATAAATATACATAGATAATGATAAGGTGTTTATACATGATAATTTGAACAATTTTTAATGGAACCAGGGAATCACTTGATCATCCTCTCGTTTTCATCGAGACATTGGGGGATAGAAAAAGCAAGTCGGTCAAGTCTATCAATATAAAAAGACTTATCAAGGTGAATAAATAGCAGGGTTGATAAAATAAAGAAAGCAACACATCCTTTTGTTATATAATTTAATCGAAGTATGCAATTTTCCTTTATATATTAGTTAATTAGTTGTTCTTACTGTTTTAAATTTAAGATAAGAAGAGAGCCCTATTTGAATCTAGAGAGAACGGATATTAAAAATCTTGAGAAGAAATTAATTTGGAATGAAAGGCCGATAACAAAGAAAAAAAAGTTTAAAAAAGTCTACAAGTAGACACAAATGTCTGGGCATATAAGCGTTAATACGAAACCCGTATAAATGACGCTAAGAAGATGATCTTGAAGTTTTAGGGTAAAAGAAACATGATTTCATGTTATCTTATGAATAAATCGGATTGATAAAGGGCTTCCAATAGCATAAAAAAAATTATTTTGGAGTTGCATTAAGAGGTTTTACGGTGAATATTTGGGGTTTGTTTTACACTAAAATGGATTTTTTTTTATAAATTACAACATGTGTATGCTATAGAGTGTTCATTCTCATATGAATAAACGATTATATTTTAAATTTTTTTATTTTAAAGATATCTTGAACCCATCTCATTAAGGAATAAGAGCTGTTGACGAAGATAGATCAAGGGAAGGTGTCAAAAGATGTATTAACGAGTTTTGCGATGTTCTCAGTGGGCTGACTACGTCTCGATAGATGGAATTCATAAAAAGAAACTTAACCCATATATAGAAAATTATATTTTTAATACATAATTCTTGTAACTTACTTCTATGAATATTATGTGATCAATTTATTGTCTTTTTATAACTTTTATGCCTTAATTTCTTCTAATTAATGATTTTTTTTATTATAGAAATTGTTTTAAAAAACCATTATCCTGCAATATTCTTAAATATATATTATGTATAGTTTTAAAATATAATATCCTATTTTTAAGCTTAATAAATTAAAAATGTGCACCATAAATAAGGATTTTAGATTTAAAAATAGTATAAATATGCTTTGAAATCACATTATCTCATTGCATATGTGTTTGAATCTTTTAACGTGGTTTTAATATGCTTATAATGTATTTAAATTATTTTCTTAAATCCGAATGTTATGCTGAGCTATGGGATAAAAAAAGAGCAAGAAAGTTACTCTGTAAAGCCATTTAGTGCCACACAGAGTTGTGATAGATATAAAAAGAATATTATAGAACTAACCCCAAAATAAATTATTTATCTTCTAATTTATTAATTAAATTTTATATAAAAATAATCTTCAAGTTTACTTAATCATATAAAATAAACCTTTTTTTTCTGTAATATATGTAAACTGGCTGATCTTCTATAAATGAAATTTAAAAAATATAATTTGGTAGTCAGTAAACACATCCTCAATTAATTATGACGATAACAAGTAGAATAATACGTCATAGCATAGAATATAGTGTTAAAAATACCATAAGTGATACATAAAAGAGTTATGAATTAGAACAAAAGCAGAAGCACACATATAAACAATATTATTGTAATTAAAAAAATTGAATTAATGAGTTTTAAAAGATGAGTATACAATAATAAAACAGTAAATATGATGAGCATAAAAAAATTATTAAGAAAACCTGTTAGACAGAGTGATCTAAACTTTTTCTTGTACAAAATTAAATAGCTAAAAATCAAAAAAACCTATTAATTGTTTACTTTTCTTCCATTTTTTGAGTTGTAGCCATTTTACGGTATGCCATTATGTGTATGATATAATAACACATATATAAAGAAATCCATATGTTTATTAAGAGAATTCTATATAAATAAAATTGAATATAGAGCTTCAATATAAAGTAACGTGGATTTTGGTACTGTAGAATATTTTTATGTGCTCAAATATTTAGAAATACTACCTGAATTAGTTTTAATACCAAGGAAGCAACACAACAGTTAAAATTGAATAGACATACCATCTATTGATAGAATTAAGTAAGATTTCTATATAAGAATTTTTCTAAATCCAGAAACACAAAAACCCAAATAGAATAAAGTTCTCAAAAGCATCTTAATTTATAAACAAAGGTTCTTTTTGTTGTATAATAATAAATTTTTGTAATACATACATATTTTTTTACATCTGGGTTAAATTATAAGTGGTTATAGCAACGCTAAACATTTTTAATATTTTAAATTGATCATCAATATATTTGTGAGATTAAAAAGAATTGATACTATACATTTTGGTTTCCTTTATCAAGATAAACGCAATTTTTAGATGCGTGTGTTTTCATATTGTCCTTTCTGGAAAAAATTTTAGGACAATTAAAATTTATGCACCTATGGGTCTTTACATTGAAATGTGACAAAAAATGTCGTTTTGCAAGGCTTAAGGTTTTATAGGTTATTCGGCATTCATCTGCAGGACATAAATATTCTGATGATATTCCTTGTTTCTTAACTGTAAAAATTTTAGATGGAAAGCTACTAAATCCGCGGAAATTTTCAAACAAGCTACTTAAATCATTGGTTACATCTGTTTTTAGTTTTGTTCTGCGGGGTTTTTTAAAATCATTATGTAATGATTCTCTGCAGCTTTCATCTGCTGATTTTTCATTGTAATCACAATCACCTCTCGAATTTATCTTCTTTTTAGACATCAAAAAATCATCTTGATTTTGAAAGTCTATTGGTTTTTTATGAACTGGTTCTTGATTGTATATTCCATGTGGAACGATAGAATTGTTAAACAAATCTTGATCAGAATCATAAATATAGCCACCGTCATATATATTTGTATATGACTCTGCTGGCATGGATTTAACATTTTCTAATAGGGAATTTACACGAATGTGTGTTTCATTATAATTTTTTTTTATTTTAATGCTTTTTTCGCATAGTGAGCTAATAAAATTTATTTTTTTATTAATACCTTTCCTTTCCTCATGGTAAAAGTTACTTCCAAAAATACTTCTTTTGTGTTCCATATTCCTTTGAACATGATCATGAGACTCCATAGAATTCTTTTTTAAATTACAATCATCGTAAATATTTAATTTATCGGCAGAAAAACTACGTTTTTTTTTCAATTCATTTTTATTATCGCCAATATATTTACTATTTTGGTGCAGATGCTGTTTTTCAATTACGATTTGTTGTGGAATATTTAAGCCACATCGTTTATCTAATCTTTTACAATTATCAAGCATAGGTTTCGAATCGAGACTCAAACTTCTAACATGATCTTTTTTACTGCGTTCAAGTATTATTCTTTGACGCTGAAGATCAATATTCTTCAAAATTTCATATTCTTTTGAGCATTCTTCAACTAAATAATAAAATAACGATTTTTCACTTACGGGTTGATTACTATTGAGTCTATTTTTACACTGATTGTCATTTAAATGAGAATTTTGTTTTCTCAAGGAATTATTGTGATGATATTGCTTCGATTTTTTACATTTATGCTTTAAAATTAGTGAAATAAAACTATCATATTCTGTACCTTTGTTCCTTTCTTCCATGAAATTTTTTTTGCGGATTAATTTAAATAGATACCGTCATCTTTAAAGAAGATTTCAATGCATGGATATAGTCATAATATAATTTTTTCGTATCATTGATAACTTGTAAAACTAATTTTACGTTTGCCACAAATGGAATTATCCGATACACAACTTTCAAAGATGGTGAAATATCTAGCTTTATGCATAATTTTTCGACTGTTACCATATATCCATGTGTTACAGTTTGAATAATAACTGTTGTTATGGTGATGAATCATATATACAAATGATTTAAAATAATATTTTTAATTATTACTCACTATTAGTTTGCATTTTCTTAATAAACTAACAAATTGTAGATATAGAATAAAGAATTGTACCTTAATGCACGAAAAATTTACTTTCAAACATTTATTTTTGGATGAGTTTTTAATGGCTTTCTTTGCCAATTCCTACATAAAAAACTTTCTTTGTGCATTTGATCACCTTTTAAATTAGATCAGATAATTGTGAATAAAAATTTTAAAAATTTATGGTTGACAATTTAGTTCACTTTAGGTTATAAATTATTTAAATTGGATTTTAATGTAAACAATAATTGAATCAAAAAAAAATTAGCTAAAAATATAAGATTTACGAAGATATGTATTAAAATGGAAATGGGGGGGGGGGGTGAAAATCAAATGATCACAATATACTTTTATATTATATTCTATACGTTAAAAAAGTATAATGTGGTTTTGATCATTGTTTGAAATTTATTTTTTCGATTCTTGTAACCGCATATTATCTACATTATTTTAAAATATTGATATTTTTAAAAAATAGCTAGTTTTTAAACTTCCACAGCAATTCATTTTCTAATTAATTACTTTATTTATTATTTTAAAATACCAATATTCATTATTTTATTTCATCTTTATATGATTCTGTGTTTTTTTTTGCTTGATGTTTCAAAAAAATATATTTGATGATAATGCGTTTCAATTATTTCCTAATGATACAAATTTAATTAATCAGCATGATATAATTGAATTTTATTTTTAGCACATCATTTAATTTAAAAATATGAATTGATCTTTAGACATATTCAATTATCATTATGATGGAATTTAAAGTTGCACTTCTTGTTATTTGAACCACATAACTAGAAATAACTAAGTACAATGGCTATGCATTACCTCTATGTTTCTTTCGTTAATCAAAGGGGGATATACTAAACTGTTTTTGATCTACATATGATGGCAGCGGAAATGACAATATATTCTAAAATGGCGCATCTTCTTGCAAACAATATACAAAAATTTTTAAAATATATGCTTATTCTGTATATAAATGCAAAAAAACCAAAAAAAAATATATTAATAGAAAAATATAAAAACTATGCATCACATATTAGAATTCTAGTAAAAAAAAGGTTGATATAGAAGACCTAGCCATAATTAAAATTCAAAGTTTTAGAATACAAAGAAAACTTATAATAAATTCAATGGTGATATAATTTACATTCTTTTGTATTAGATGTCAGAATAATCATTATACTTTTTTTGAATTTAATTTTCTTTCATGGATTATAATATTCGAGAAGATTTATGATTACAAAATTACCAACAATCAGAACCTATTAAATATTTTTATGTAACTTTTTAGTCTTGAAATCGATGCCATGCAAAAAGTAAACCTTTTTCCTTTTTTATTCGGCAAAATCCACTTCTGTCTCGACTTAGAAGTAGCTCGACATCACTTCTGAAATTATAAAAAAATCTGATATGCTAAAATAAATTACTACTAATTTTGATAAAAAAAATTTTCAATTTGCTAGAGCACAGTGCATTTTCTTTAAACATTTCTATTGCGTAGAAAAGTGTTTATATGCAATCCAATCGTTTTATGGTTTTTTATTTAATTTCTAATATTGTAAATAGTTTCTGAATGATCAATTATGTTAATTTTTTTCATATTTATGCCAATGTAAGTTTCACAAATAAAAATAGGATAAATAAAAAAAATAATAGTTTGTATTTTTTTACGATTAGCATTAATCATACGTCAATTAGAATATGGTTTCTTATCCTAATCGAAGCCCTATGAAGATCCGCAATTTTTTTTTAAACATACATGCTTAAAAAAATTTATTATTATTTTTCGTTTGTTTTTAGATTTTCAAACACGAAACCACAATTATTCTTATAATCTAAAAAAAATTATACGTGTTATTATTTTTTATACGATACGGACTCGTGGTCATTACGCACTACTTTAATTTCGAAACCTCTTGATTCAATCAATGCGAAAATTGTCCTGTATTTTAATCCAAACTAAAACAAATCAACTGGTTAACAACATATATATGAAATTTTTTCCCTAATAAAAATTATCTTATCGTGAAAATGGAACATTTAATATTCTATTTCAATTATATTGTGGTTCGTGGTAAGATAAATTCATATTATGGTTTCTATAAAATAGAACTTTAAGAGAACGAGGTCAATCAAATCGCTCTTTCACAGAAAAGAAAAATATACAAAAAGAGATAGAAGAAATCGAAGGAATAAAAAAGATGCAAAATTACATATTTATATGCTAATATTTTTTTCTGTGATAAAAAATTATATTTCATCAATAGAAATAGGAATAACAAGTGGACCAATCTGTCCATGTATTATAGAAAATAATAAAAAGTGAAAAAATCATCACATGGCAAATATAAATCACCTTAGATTGCAAATGTTGAAGATCATCAGTACCTTATGTCATAACATGGAACATTATAGTTCCAAATACCATGATCCGCGAACTATGAGTGATGAATACTGTTGAAAGCAGAAGAATAGTCAATAAATAGGATCGGGAAATACATAAGAATCAATAAGTCTCGAAAGGAGATGATTTAACGAAAGTTACAAATATAAAGATATTTTAAGAAGTATTATACAAATCAAATCTAAAAAGCAAAATGAATTTATTTAGGATCAAAACCAAGTTAACAGAAAATAATATAAAGGTATTTTTTATTATAAATTTAAATCTTATCTTGTGTATGGAAGCCATAGATATTCAAAACAAAATCTCATAATATCAAACGTTTAAAAATTAATGATATGATAGAAATACAAATTTATAAAATCCAAGAATTTGAAATTATTCACTTACTAAACAATAGAAAAAAAAATTTCTTGGGTTTTTATGTAATAAGAATGTTATAAAACAAACCTTGAATTCTTGATTGGTCGCTTCTGGACTCTGTAATACAAGGGATAAAGGTTCAATAAAGATATCTGCACACTATTCAATTATATAGATCCATTTAATTTTTTTTAACTTTAATATTTATAACATGAATGGAATAAAGCCCTGTATAGCTTAATTTCCAGGGGTGATTAAAAATTCGTTGAATTTTACAAGACTATTTTAGTGAATAATTAATCCTTCTCATCTTCCATATGTAATAATGTATTAAAGGTACATTAAAAGCCATATTTTTAAAAAAACCAAAATTATGACTTAAGGATATTTATAGCGTAAATTTTTTTTATAAAATGTGAATATTTATATTTAATAAAATATGAATCATAGTTCATAACCATTTATATTTAAGAATATCTTCATAATTTAGTTTCTATCTTTGGTGCCTGTTAAACCTTTAAATAGATGCATTTATTTAATTTTTATGATTTTAATGCCTCTTTAAAGTTTAAAAACACCAATAAATATAAATTAGCCAGTATATACAATCTTAAAAACTTTTATTATATATTCGTAGAAATGTAGATAATATATCAATTTTTGTTCATTTAACCCTATAAATTCCAATAAGTTAATTTATTTCTTGTTAATTTGGCATGAAGCGAATCTTTCTACCTTCCTTAATTTACAAAAGTTTGATAAATTGAAAAAAATTTGTTGAAAAATTTCTTACTTGCATTTATTTATGTTGCGCGAGTTATTCTGGGATAAATAAACGAATCATTAGTTTATATGGTTAATATTATTCTTCAAAATCTAGAATGCATATTTTTCTTAACTTCTCTAATATCTAAAATTTAGTTAATGAATCTAAAGGTTCAAATTATTTTAATATGCATTTTAAAGACAAAACTAAGCTTCTCTGTATTAGTAGACAAAAGCATATCCCCTTATTTAACAAAAAAGCTTATGGTTTTGAACTCCAGATCACAAAAATCCAACATATAAATCAAAATAAAAAAAAGTCTATATACACCTAAAAGCGAGTATAAAAATTTAAAAATAACGTTGTATAGGCCAATAAATATGGTAATTTGTCTTTAAATAATAGAACCAAGAGTATTATCACCTTAAACAACTATATTTCGAAGATAATTAGTAATTTTAATGGGTTTAAGCTTACTTCTTTATAAATGTTAAGAGTCTACCATATGAAAAATGTGTTATTTTATTTTTTATAGAGTAAAACGGTGAAATTGAACTTTAGTTTTTGTGAAAATATGCGCACATAATATCATCCAAATTTTATGCACGCTTTGTGTATAACTCTTATATGCAGAATATATAAAATCAATTTTTCGGCTAGGTTAATCGTATTACTTTTTACCCTTTTTTAACTCAAACAAACTTTAAATGGCCATACTATGCAGGCCAAAGATACTGTTTTTGCATTAAATTATCAGATTTTTCATATTAATTTTTAAACTAAGAAAATTTTTGGTGTCTCTATAGGCTAATGATGATTATTTGTGCATCAACTGGTTGATTTGAATTTTTTAGGGGTATTTTTGTCAAATTAGTTTTTACTATTTCCACCAAATTTTTTTTGGAGCCTCCATAAACAGATCAATCATGTGTGTTTGTGTATAAATTATTTATTTGAATTTATTTATAGTTTAACTTTATCTTATTCTTTTAAGTTTTTGAGACCACAAAAGACTTTAACGGATAATAGAGCAGGCCATATTTATGCTTGTTTTAATCTTATCAACTTTAAAATTTCCACAATGTATAGTCTTTTTACAAGAATTCTTATTCCAAGTATCTTTCTCAACCTATTATATTCTTCCTGACCCATCTTCCCACAATTTTTTTTAAAAAACCTATTTTTGGTCGCCAATATAAACCCTATTTTTGTGCGAATGCTTTTCTTGGAAATTGCAAGCTCTTTTCTTACGACATGTGATTTTTTGTGGCTATATAAAAACAATCCATGGCGGATATGAAGCATATATATTGTTTATACGAGTAATATTCAGTAAATTACAGGTTCTCGGCATCTAATGCTATATTTTGTATTTTAAAAACTTATATGTGTATTTTACCGATGGGTAAAAACATTGGTAATAAATTGCATGAATACTTGTTATAATTTTTTATTTAGCAAGATAATAAATAGGATAGAGATTATAAAAACATTCACTAATAAAATTTTAAGGTTAGTGTGATAAAAAATTACATACTATTCTTGATAATATCGAACTTTGATGTCGGTATATTATCCATATAATATTCTGCAGCTTTCGGGTTTTTACTGATTCAAAGAGATACATTATGCATGAAATAGTATAATTTTAAATTTATTTTTGTATTATGAAGTCGGCATATTATCCATATAATATAATATTCTACAGCTTTAAGGTTTTACTGATTCAAAGAGATACATTATGCATGAAATAGTACAATTTTAAATTTATTTTTGCATTTTGAAGTATATCTTCTGGCGAAAAAATTTCATAAAATACTTAAGAGAAGTGTTCTACCATTATTTTGATAACATAATAATTATAAATTCGGAATGCGATAAAATATTTCGAATTAAATTAAGATTTTTTCTCGCATCTAATGTTTGAATCTTTGTTATTTACTGCATAATGATTTGATTTGGATACATTAATGAACTTAATTTGTTTCTCTTGAAAAATATAGCCTAAAAATGTGCAAGAAGAAGAATTTATATTATAGATGTAAATATTATTAAAAAACATAGATGGGTCCCCTTTAGAATTAAAAATTAGCTAAAAATTTAATATTTCCTCTAAATAAAAAGCTGTCGACTATGAATCTTCAATTTTAATAGGGAAAGCGATTAATATTTTCTTCCCCTTCACTTTATAAAAAAATAAACCTTTTTTTTTGCTTCTTACTTAATTAGTGGTGTACCCTTTTGCGTTTAAATATTATTGATTCCCCACAAAAATACTGTTTTTATTTTCAACCAGCTCGTTATCATAATTATCTTGTTTAGGGGCATTTAAATTTTTGTTTTTTCTTGGCTTGCTATTGTTCCTTTCTTTCAAATAAAAATAAGAAGCTAAGAAAATATGATTTACTGAGCAAATGAACTTAGATTACTTTATAAATGCTGAATAAGAATAGTAAAATACATCATAAAATGGTGAAAAAATACTATAAGTCGTATTTTAAAGTGTTGGGAACGCCAACTGAAGCGTACGCACAAACAATAGAATTAAGGTAAAACTTGAAATAATAAGTGCTGAAATAGGAAGATGCATTCGGAAAGTCTGTAAATATTATGTGGGTCAAAGAAACATTAAGAAGTATGTTCTATAGAATAATCTAAAGTTTTCCATCAACAAATACAAATTACTAAATAAAAAATTATACATAAATAAATTATAATTGCTTTTTTTCTGTATTATAACAATTATGTGTGTTAATAAGCATTGAGAAACTCGTTCTATAGTCGATATAAAATTTCGCTTGGAAAATGTCTATGAATCGAGCGTAAATAAATTATAATTGCTTTTTTTCAAAATTATAACAAAGATGTGAGTTAATAAGCATTGAGCAACTCTTTCTATAGTAAATCTAAAATTTCGCTTGGAAAATGTCTATGAATCGAGCTTAAATAAATTATATATTGCTTTTTTTCAAAATTATAACAAAGATGTAAGTTAATAAGCATTGAGCAACTCTTTCTATAGTCGATATAAAGTTTTGCTTGGCAAATATAAGATTGAACATCATAAAATATTATAAAAAAATAAGTTACTTTCTTTCCGTTAATTTTGCTTTGAATTGCTCGTAGTATTTTAAGATATTCAATTTTATGTTGCTTGCTCTAAATTTTTGATGATGGCGTTTAAAAATATAAATTTTTGAATTTCTAAATCTTGTGTATATAAACTGAACGAGTGATTTTATATGTCCCCAAAATAGATAGAATGAAAACCACAGCAATGGATAATTATCACATAGCATGCTCTGAAATATCTGCAGAAATAGTAGAATCACATAAAAAGAAAAATAAAATAAATATAAGTGCTCTTCAAAATAGGATTTCGCAAAAATACAAACTTAAAAGGATACCGACAATGGTAGATGTGCTTGGTGCACTTCCACCAGAGCATCGGCATTTGCGAGAAATTTTTAAGACAAAACCAGTTAGAACTGCATCTGGTGTAGCAGTCGTGGCAGTAATGTGTAAGCCACACAGATGTCCACATATTGCACTTACGGGAAATATCTGTGTATATTGTCCGGGTGGTCCGGATTCTGACTTTGAATATAGCACACAGAGCTATACGGGATATGAACCAACATCTATGCGAGCGATAAGGCATCGGTATGATCCATACCAGCAAGCAAGAACACGGATAATTCAACTCGAAGCTCTTGGCCACACAGTAGATAAAGTAGAGTATATAATAATGGGTGGTACATTTATGTCATTGAGTGATCATTACAAAGAGTGGTTTGTTAGAAATTTGCATGACGCTTTGTCTGGAAGTAATTCTTCTTCGCTTGACGAATCAGTAAAACGAAGTGAGAAGTCAAAAGTAAAATGTGTTGGAATGACAATAGAGACCCGTCCCGATTTTTGTAACCGAACGCATATATCTAAAATGCTTTCATACGGATGTACCAGAATAGAAATGGGGGTTCAAAGTGTCTATGAAGATGTTGCTTTTGATACAAATCGGGGACATACCGTTCAAGCTGTTTGTGATGCTTTTTGCTTGACGAAAGATGCTGGATATAAGATTGTAAGCCACATGATGCCGAACCTTCCAAATGTTCCTATGAAAAGAGATTATGCCCAATTTATTGAATTCTTTGAGAGTCATCGATTCAGAAGCGATGGACTCAAAGTATATCCTACACTTGTTATTCGGGGGACTGGATTGTATGAGTTGTGGAAAAACAAGAAGTATAAAAATTATAGCCCTGATGAACTTGTTGATTTTTTGGCGAGAATACTTGCTTTAGTGCCTCCATGGACACGTATCTACAGAATTCAAAGGGATATACCGATGCCTTTGGTTAGCAGTGGTGTGGAACACGGAAATATAAGAGAAGTTGCCTTGCTTAGAATGAAAGATTATGGTACTCGGTGTAGGGATGTGCGCACACGAGAAGTTGGAATTAAAAATATAC
Organism: Rhyacophila brunnea; assembly: GCF_057557595.1. Classification (NCBI taxonomy): domain Eukaryota; kingdom Metazoa; phylum Arthropoda; class Insecta; order Trichoptera; family Rhyacophilidae; genus Rhyacophila; species Rhyacophila brunnea. The sequence continues at coordinate 905,539 of NW_028232764.1, read as the reverse complement.
ATGAAGGTATACTTCCTCAAAAAATTGAGCTTGTGAGGCGTGATTATGCCGCTAATAATGGGTGGGAAACTTTTTTGGCATATGAAGATATAAATCAAGATATATTAGTCGGCATGTTAAGGCTGCGAAAATGTAGCTCGGACACATTCAGAGCCGAGTTAAAAGAAAATAAACCTATTACTGGTGAGGCGACAAAAAATGTTGGTCAAAATTGTTGTTTAAATTTAGAAGAGCCCCAAAGTAAATGCTGTAGCATAAAAAATAAAAACTTGGAGGCTGTTGAAATGAAGTTGAATTCAAGGGAAAGTGAAATTGTAAAGAGCATACGAAACGGAGAAAGACTCCATAAATTAGATGAAAATGAAAACATTTTTGAAAATAATTTCTTTAAGATAATAAGACCTAGAGCTATCCGCAACAATTATGTAAGTGTAATTAGAGAACTTCATGTTTATGGGAGCTCTGTCCCTGTTCATCAAAATGATAGTTTGAAGTTTCAACATCAAGGGTTTGGTAAGTTGCTTATTGATGAGGCGGAAAAAATAGCTAAGAAAGAGCACAAGAGCAAAAAAATAGCCATCATCTCAGGTGTAGGAACACGAACATACTATAAAAAATTTGGATATTTTCTAGAAGGCCCGTATATGGTAAAATATATTTAAAAAAATAAAATAATAATCTTTATTTTACACCTTTTTGCCTTTAAAAACTATTTAATTTACACTGGCTTTCTTATTTAAAACATTATTTGCATATATATTCCAGTTAAATCTACATTCCATTAAGAAACATTAATTTACCCTTAAAACTTTGTTCTTGTATTCAATAAAAACAATTTTTTTTCAATTATACTTCTTGCTGAAGTTAAATGTTGCTTTTGTTCGAATGTAAACTAATTTATAACTGAATATGCTCATATTAAAAGAAAATAAAATTGTAACTTATTTTTAATAAGCAAGGGCTGTTTTTATTTCACCTGTTTTTCCTTTCGAGGAACAAGCTATATCAAAGGTGACCCCTATAATCGTTTCGCATTTGATTTATATTATTTTGATGCGTATTATTAATTATTCACAAATTTTTACCATGATAACGTCTATATTTTTGCCTAAAATAATGGATATTACCGATCGTGTTATATTAATTTTAACTTCTTCGTGATCATACCATGTTATCATGTGAAAATATTGGAATATTTCATCATAGTTTAGTATTATGGAGGAAATATTGATTTTAGTTTGATAGTAAAGCCGATTACTTGCATCCCTTATCATATTCTGTCCAGTTAATTTGACTTCTATCACAATATAAGCTTAACTTATGATATTCGTTTCAATACCATCTACAAATTTTCGTTTAATTCTTATGTGGCTGCTAGATATCTTAGATTGATTATTTTATTTTTATGATGCCCTCACTTATACATTAGATTATAAACCAAAAAAATTCGGTCATATATTGAATTTCAAACTCTGTGCACTACCCAAAAAACTTGTTTGTATATTTCATTAATATAGCTATTTTGAATTTAAAACGACATATTTTCTCTTTTTTCAATATGTTATGTGTTTGTTTTTAATATAAATTCGTTGCTCTATATTGACTAATCCTATAAAATTTGGCTAGAATTTTAGCTTGTCTTGTATAGTAAGATAAAAATTATATTTTATAAATTTTTCGATTAAGATTATTATTCCACATATGCATAAAAATTATGTTTTTTTTGCTTAAAATTATGTTAATCCAACTTTTATAGATTAGTTTGACCCGAAAACCTCTTCCTTTCGCTATTAAACTTATTAAAACATTTTTGCAACTAAAAAAAATCGTTTTTGTATTTGTGATTGGATTTTACTGAAATTTTTAATTCTATAAAATATTTTTTTTAGTATCTATTTTCTAGCCTTCACTTTTTAGATTATAATGGAAAGTTTTACTGCCTATAAAAAATAGATGTTCATCGAAAGAAAAAGTCTTAAATGTACAGAATTTTTACTCACATAAAAGTTTTAAATAATTTCTTATTCAATTTCAGAATTCGCTGTTGTATAAATGATTTTATTATTATTTTTATTTGGTATAAATCAGTAGGACTCGACCATATAAGAATAATATTTTATATCTGAACATCATTATAGTAATTCTTCCAATTTGAATATATAAAATCTTACATTATTAAGTTTAAACCATTTATAAAAATAAAATAATATTCATATTCGTGAATTTTCGAAATAAATACAATAAGATGTATTTATTTTGTAATTTTACTGCTTGATTTTAGCCGTAAAAACCATAAACCTTTTTTATATTGGCTTTCTGCTAATATCGTATATAATACAAATAAAGTTCTTAAAATGACGGTTGTTACACAATTAAGTTGCCATATAGATTATCCAACTTTGTAAATTATAAATTATGGTGATAACTAAGAATTTTTAGATACAATTATTAATTTACTGAACCTTAATGCCAAAAAGGTATGTATTTTGCATTTTTAGTTGATATATACGACAAGAAAATCAATTCTAACCTCAAATAATTAAAGTTAAAAGCCTGATTTTTTGAAATCAGATTATTCTCATGTGATATACTAATCATAGATTTACATTTTGTGTCATCATAAAAAAATTTTACCCAGAAATCGGGATTGAAAATATGCAGAAAAAATTTATAAATACTCTGATTAGGAATAAAGATTTTAACATAAAAAATGGCATTTTATTTAATTTTTTTAAATTAAAATTACTACGATTAAAGCTTCAAATAAAATTTTTATGGGCAAGATGATCGTTTTTATGCATTTCCTCCGGTAATAGTTCTCTTATTTTCTTCTATTGGGTTTTGACAAAAATTACATCATATTTGAACTTACTATTATGTATTTTTTGTAAAAATAAACAATAAAAACTATATTATATGTCAGCTTTGATGTGTCTTTTTTTCAAAAGTTTGGCAATTTAATATATCCATTATTTTTTGTCTAAATTCTTTTTATTATAAACTTTGCTCCATAAAATGATATTTCTATATTTTTTATATTTATAATCACTATATAAAATTTAGATTATATTATTCTTTTATATTCATCATGCGAAATCAGTAATTTACTTGCTTTTTAAAAACCGATATTAAATTTAAATAATTTATATTTCTCTAAATTTCTTTATTAGTTTATCTCACTAGCTTAATTCAATGAGGAAATCTTTAATTCTCATTTGTTAATAATTTTAATTACTATTTTTTATGTATTTAGATTTCATTGTACTTTGTTAGATCAAATACATTTAATTGGTTTTTTTAAATAAATACGCGCTGAATATAATATATAGCATGTTTAAGTAATTTAGAGGGTTTCTTCTTGTGCTATCGCACTCTATTAATCTTCTAGCAAATTATTATTTCACAATTATTAACTTTTAGTAACTTATATGTATTTCAATGTATTACTCTGAAATTTGCATTGTATATGTTTGATTCTATCAGTTTTATTAACAGCGGTGAAAAATAGAATCAAGTTTTTTTGCGCGAATCTTCTTTTCTAAAATTATTATATTTTTAAATTTGATTTTTTTGTATTTTATTTAATATTTAAGTTTGATTGGTTGAAATAATTATAGGCGTCTTGTGTTGCATTTCAGTGGCTAGTTTTTTTTTAAATAATATAGAAAATATTTCGAAGCTTGTTTTATTTGTTTTCTTATGTTTTAAACTACAGTTTAAATCTTTCAAGTGTATTTCATTGGATAAACTCACGGAATTTGTATAAAAATTAAATAATATTGCATCTAAATTATTTATTTTACTTATAAATCCAATAATATAAGGAAAAAATTTCTTGTTTTAAAGAGATTTTGTGCATATACACAATCTAAAAAATTCGTTTTTTGGATGTGATTTATCTTTATAAAATTTTAAGTCCATAAAATAGAGATTTCTATAATAAAAGATGAATTACAAACTTTTTTCATATAATTTTGACTTCTTTTATGATTTTTATTCTAATATACAAATATTGCATATAATTTATTTTTCTATGAACGCATATTTTTGTCAATAAAAAGTAATACAATAAGATGGAACGGGTTTTCTATATGTACTAATAGAATTAACCCTAAAGTTTTAAAAAAATTTTATTAATTTTGCGCAATTACGCTTATAGTTAGAATAAGGGCGCAATTTTTCCATCTAAACCACTTAATAGAGTAATTAACTAGTCGAATTAAGGTTTAATATCTAAGTTTGTAAAATAGATCCAATATATTTATCTGACATATAATTTATTCTTTTATAATGAATAATAAGCGAAAAACAAATTCATTGTTTAAATTATAAAAAAGTGATAAATCACAAAAAAAAATTAAAAAAGGTATAATACCGATTGATTTTTTTTAGAATAGATTTTTCACAATTTTGGGCTTTAAAATATATTTAAATTGATTGAGCCGCTAGTTAAAATTAAAATATTTAAAAAAGTATGAATATTAATGAATAATATTGAAAATTTAATTTGTAATGAGTTAAAAATGTGGTTTTAATGTAAAAAAACGCTTAAAAAATGGATACTAGCATTGTAAAAGGCATTATAAGGCCAGAGTTTTAATTTCTGTATAAGAACCAAGTTTTTTCATGCATAAACTAAAAACATATTTCCTTCAAGACTTATGCTGTATAATGGAACTATTTTAAGTGTAACTAAACTAGAAAAAAAGATATAAAATGCTTTTATATTTAATCATCGTGGTTCGTGTTACTTGAAGATTTATGATCGAAACAGGGTAATATTGATTTATATTTTATTTTAATAGCATCATAAGCATATTTTTGTTATTAATATCCAGTAATTTTATATTTACAAGTATAAATGTAGAAAACCATCTTGTATTTCTAAATAGGTGTTTTGTCTATAGAAATTGAATTTGATTAAACTTTAAGATATATTTTTATGAAAAATATTCATTATATAATAAATCATCTCTCTGTTCTTGGCATAAAAGAAATTATCATGTATCTTTTCATATTTTTTGGTTTTTTTAAAACTTATAAATGATAAATTTTAATTAAAATATGATTATATGTACTTAGATAGTATGTTAAAATACATTTTTATTCATATATCTGTTTTTAAATGTATTTTTATTTCTGAATACACTAAAAGTATTCTTATCATATTTACTTGAAATCTTTTTTTAATCGACAATATTTTAATAAATTTGCAAAAAAAATTCAGTCATTTTAATGATAATATTTTGTGGCTGTGTCAAAATATTTGTGTATTTTGGGCCACCCCATTCCATCTTAGTATTTTCAAATGAATTTTAAATGTTCTGAATAATCTTTATTTCTCTGATAATAACAAAAAAAAATAACAGACTGGTTTTTATAAAGTTTATTAACGAAAAAATAGCTCTAATAACATTAAAAAAAAATTTCCTTAATACTCTAACAAAACATCTTTTTCTCAAATAACCCTTATTGCATTTTCATAAACACCACATTAAATTATATATAAACATGATTACATAGTTTTAAATAAAGTTAATTTGTTTAAAATAGACATCAGCAAAGCCTCAAACTTAACATATGATATTTCATCTGAAGATAATAAAAAATGAAAATACAAATATATATTATTAGATAAATTCTGTGGTTTATTATTGCAAAATTAAAATGGGTATAATATAATCATAAAATTTCTTCTAAGCTTTTTTACCTGATGAATACTGTGGTTACTGGTTTTCAATTAATTTGATTTTTTGAAAAATCCAATCAAAATAAACACACATTAAAAAAATTCCTTTTTAGATGATTTATATGTAATTTTTAAACGGTTTTGCCGATTGATATAACGTTTTTTTATAAATCTATAGTTTTTTATTTTGTTAAATTATTTAAAATATAATGTTTTGCAGATTAAATATTATGAAAATGGCAAGTAAATGATTTTTATTATGCTTACAGTTGTTTAAAAACCTAATACAGATGGAAACCATAATAATATATTTTTTTAGGTACTGCTTTATAATATTATATACAATTTACTAGGTAATGATTTGAAAATCTCTGCATAGGATTCATACATTGAAAACGAAAAAATGTTCATTTTTGGTAAATAAAACACATATTTTAATACAAAATTTAAGCGTTAAAAATTTTCTTTTTATATATTTTAAATGATTGAACTACATCCAGGGATATTAAGTCGTGTTTTTTTACCTTTATGTTTAATTATAATATAGTATCAATAGTGTATAGTACTTAAAGGTAATTTTAATAGCGCCTTTCTTATAAAAAAATATATAAGGGTATCATGGCAATCAAATCTCGATGATCATCACTTATAGAACAATTTATGCTATAAAATCAACTAATTTATTTTTATCATATTTATGACTTGCACAGACATCATTTTAATTTTTGTACATCATGTTTCTGATCAACATTTGGACATCAAATTCATCATTCTATGGAAAAATACTGTTTATTTAGAGTATAAAAAAAATATATGGTGATAAATGTCTGTTTCAACACAAAAAGCACGATTTTCTGCATTGTGTCATTATTCTAATAAGTTATGCGTAAAAACCACATAATTTCTTCAAATTTATCAGAATTAAAAATATGTAACTAATTTACTATATCCATTGTAAAATTAAAATTCTTAGCATTTCTTAAGATATATGTTCGGTGATGGTTATTTGTATCTAATTTATATCGTGTATGAAAGAGGCTTTTTACAAGAAAATAAATAAACTCAATATAATTATTTCGAATATGAAAAAATTATTTGTTCATTTTAAAATTTGTACGCTATTATTGAAAAATCCAATTCATTCTTATTTTAAATAAACTATCACATTTGTTATTCTGTTCAAGTGATTCATTTTAGTGTTAATTTATTATATAAATACATCTACTTTTTTTTGATTATTTATAAGGCATCTAAACATTTACAAGTTTTATTTTTAAATTCGTGTGATATTGTAAGTTTATTTTTTGTAATCTTATGATTATTCGTTAGATTTAATATTAATTCCAAAATTAGATCCAAATTATGTTAAAATTAATATTTTGACATGTCACCTAATATATCTCATTTTATGCCTAAGTTTTGTTGTCTTTCCCAGATTTATATAATTATATGCTTAAGCAACTATTGATCGTTATTTTATTTTTCGCTCTAAATTGTTTCATTATATTAAAAATGTGATGATCTATTCAAAAGGTGAAATGAATGTTATAAAATTTAGTATAGTCTTTCTTTCAATCTCTTTGTCTCTAAATACATAATAAAAATTATTTTATCTGAAATTTTAATTCATTAAAGCTCAAAAAATAGTTTTAGTTTTTCAATAACAATATTAAAAATATAACGAGGAAGGGTCAATAAAAGGGATATATTATAAGAATATGTTTTTTAATTTCAAAAACATATACATCGATTTATTTAAGCGATTTATATTCTAATTAAATAACGGGATAATTGCAACCAACCCAAACGAAAAATTTCAAACTACCCCTTATTTACAAATCTTCCTCAAAATTCAAAACAAGGATATTTAATACATTTATATATTTTTTTTTGATATTGTATTACTTATTTTAATTTTTCACGCATTTTTGCAAAAAAAATATTGAAAAAACAAAACTTTAGCAGTGAATATTTTCTCATAATCCAAAATTTTTATCAAGTTTAATCTACTTACCTTTCCATTCCTGTCTTTAAAGTAGGAAATATAATGACATAAATATATATGATTTGAATATAAAAAAATATAATCTGATTTGTGGGTTAAATGAACAAGGGTCAACACCTGATAAAAGCACATCTATGTGAAAATAAATTATGTATCAATTCATACAAAATTTTACTTTGATTTTACAGTAATTTTGAGTAACCGTGTACAAATAAACAATTTATAGCCACAATTTCTCTTGTATGCTCGTAAAAAGAGCAAATATTTGAAATGATTTTAAAATTTATAATAAAAATAAAAGACACAATAATCATTAAGGTATCGTTAAATAAATAAATAGAACAATTTAAATGTTTATTATTATATAAAATGATACAGCAAACTATATTTAAAAGGATACACTACAATTTAATAGTATATAATATAAGTTATTGCATAATACCTATAGATTTGCGATCATAAATTTTAATAAGGAGGCTAGAAAATTTTCGGGATCTTGATCAAAAGTAAAATATAAAAGGCGGTGTATATGTATACATTTTAAAGTAATAAATCTTAAAAAGGTGCTATTTTCGTACAATATATACAATATGTGTCATTCTTGTGGTTATTTACTTTTTAAATAGAAATTTTTGCTGTTTTTTCATCCTATTGAAATAATGTAAGCTTAATTTTTAGGCTTTCTTGAAATCGAATCTTTATATTTTAATTATTTTTTGCAATTAATGTGTATTTTATATTTCAATGATTATTTATTTTTTCATCAAACCTATAGCGATCTTATATGATTATAAATGCCGGATATTGATCATATTGCTATTATGAATAATGTAAAGGAATAGATAAATTTTGTTTTATTATTTAGAAAAATAGAACCATATTAATATGCTCATGGATTACCAAAATTATTTTGCAAAATAAAATTTCGGTTACGGAATAATATTTAGCTGCCGTTGAAAATTCTGTATATCATATAATCAAGCCAAGGCATAAAATAGCAAAAACAACATATAAACGATTCTTTTTATTTACATGGATCAAAGATATTTCAATATTTTTAAGGAAGTTTCATGTGATAAAAAAACGAATATATGAATATAAATAAAAAATATGGTATTTTAAAGAATAATTGTATATATTATAGTGTCAAAAAGCATTTTTATATTCTATAGTATTTTCTGTCTTGCCGGTTTAGTTTATAAGAAAAAAAAATTGTAGAACATCTTATTATTTGTCAAAAAAAATACCAAATCTTTCTATAAATTATTATAAATAACGATAATTTCCATTTTTTTAAATATTTATCATATTCCTGATCTAGCAGCTGTTTTTTTTCTCTGTAAATCATAATATCAGTTCTAGTGGTTCTCTATATCAAGAAAGAGTTTTTCACGTAGGGTGGAACACAATTAATAATATGTGTCTAAAATTCTGTTGATTTTATTTTCAAATATCATCGTTATTCTTTTCTTTGAAGATATTGCCAAATTCAATTAGTTATGGTTTTTTTAAATATCAAATATAACTATTATGTACATGAACACGGATCAAATATTATGTTTGTGCAATAGAAACATATTGAATATTTAAATTTTTCTGCTAATATTCTTTTTATATTATCTAAATTAGAATGAGATTTTTTCGTGGTTAAATCGTGCAAGATTATCTTTTGTTGTGTTTGTAACAATAAAAAACAATATTTTCATTTTAAATTTATCACTAATACCTTTCAGATTTTATTAATTCTTATAAAAAGGTTTTTAAACTATTATTCAGCAAATTTATTTAAGAAAAAATCCGAATCTTTAAGGTAATTTGTTTGTAAAATGTTAATCTTTAACACGTCAAAAATATAGATTTCAGAGTATTAAACCCAAATTCTTTATACATTATTATCACATATAAACAGTTTAAATTCTTTAAAAACCTATAATTTGCAAGTGCATTGCTTTATCTCAGTATAAGGCTCTAGTATATGCGTTATAGACTAAAAAATTCTAACATAAATGTTTATTGCAATACTATTTTTTCGGATCTTTTTAATTGAAAAAACCATAGAATATCAGAAAAAGAATAAGATTTTTTATCATTTTTGATCGATTTTTAAAGCAAAGAAGGTATTGAATATGTCGAAATATCAAAAATAAAAAAATTTTACCTGTAATTATATGGGTCAGGAATTGCAGTTGAATCAAAAATACAAAACTATAAGATTTAAGAAGACACTTGAACTAATATTTCTTGAGAGAATAAGGTGTTATGGAATATTGTAAAGATGTTCGTTTGAATGAAGCATTACATCTATTAATTTTTTAGATCTATCATAAAATTTGTTTCCTAGACTATAAATAACTGAAAATATAATCAACCCACAATAAATATTTTTATTAGATACAATAATTCAAGTTTTTAAATTTGAAAAATAATATAAATTATTTCAAAAATTTCAAGAATTCAAGATGAATGATTTTATTTCTTGTATCTTTGATGTTTTACATAAAATAGATGCTATAAAATAATTTTTATTTTTTAAAGTATTGTGAAAAAAAATAATTTTATCCTACTGTGCAATATATCTGCGATTTTTTACATCAAAATATTTTTTTAAACATATAAAAATCTAAAACGCACATGAAAATATAATATTTTGCGAATTTAGATTGCTGTTATCAAAATAAGCATATAACATATTTTTATCTGAATTTCTTGTTGATAAATCATGGATATCGTAATAATAAATTAGTAATTTTTATTTTTTTGCTCTAAAAAAAAAGATTTATATGTTTTACTTGATTATCAAAATTTCAGTATGATATTTATAAATTAATAACATATAAAGTTTACAGGAACACTTATTGTTACGTAAATACATTATATTTCGATAATAAAATTTGTATTACGATTAAAAGTTATATTGCAATATATTTATCACATATTTTATTTATATGCAACAAAATATGTTCAGCATGAACTCAAACCTCTTCAAATTTTTTTTATTTTTTTAACTTAATTGGTGAAATCCCGGTTAATCAATCAAATTTATTTCGGTTGTTATTTTTTATATGCAAAAAAAGCATTATTTTAGAATAATGATTTACATTCCTTCGCATTTATCTATTATTAAATTTTTTATTCTTTTTAAAACCTTTTTTAAGAGCACATAATATATTATTTTTGAGATCTTTAATGTGTTTTTTTCGTCTCCTTTTTAAACCTTAATTTAATATATCGTGATATTTTATTTATTGATATCTTTAAGTGTGTTTTTTTTGTCTCCTTTTAGAACCTTTATTTTAAATATATCATGATAGTTTATTATTGAGATCTTTTAGTGTGTTTTTTTCGTCTCCTTTTAAAACCTTTATTTTAAATATATCATGATATTTTATATATTGTGATTTTGATGTAACTCTATTTTGCCATAGTTTTAAATTTTCATATAAAAATCTCATAATATTTTATTTATTGAGATTTTTGTCTGATTCTATTTTGTCATCCTTTTCGAACTTTTATTTTAATATCTCATAAAGTTTTATTTATTTAGATCTTTAAGTAATTATATTTTCTTTGTAATGATAAAAATATTTTTTCACTCTTTCCGTAATTGAAATTTGTTCATTCTCCTTGTAAATTATTTTTAATGCCTTAAAATTTATTTATTTATTTATTCGTTCTTTCTTGCATTCAAATTTTTCTGCGATATAAATTTTTTTCTTGGTATATATAAATTTTTCATTGATTATGCATGAATAAGAGAAAACTAGAAACCCCACCAACACCAAAATTATCTAAATATATGAAAACCCGAAGAGCGTTAAAATACGGGTCATTGTCTTTACATAATTTCATAACAATACTCAGTTGTGATAATTTAGAACAAGCTGACAAAATCCGATGCTTACTTTTTCTTGAAGAATATGATCTATCCGCTGTATTTAAGACCGAGAGTAGTATGGTTATAAATGAAGAATTTGATATATGTGAGTATTTTAAGAATTTAATAGCCCAGAAACGGAATATTCTTTTTAGTCTATATTCACTTTTTATGCATTCATTACAAAATATAGACTACATTCTCGACACTATTAAAAATATATCAGACGTTTCTTGTAAAGTTGAAACGGAGATACTCATAAGAATTATTAAGAAAATATCAAAAATAGTCGAGGGTGATCATGAAAATATATATTATACAAATAGAATATTTTATGTCTTTTTTGATTTTGTGACAGTCAGAAAAAAAGTCGATAAATCTGTAAAAATCATTGTTGCTGATCTTTTGTCTTTAATTTCGAGGAAAGATTTGTGTTATTTTAGAGATATTTGGAATGATATTGAAATGGTTGATTCATTTAGATATTGTAAAGTTGGATTTGACGTGTATTTAATATCAAAAATATTTATCCAATCTTTTATCACACATGAACTAGAAACATCTGCTAATAATTCTCCTACTGATAATAGTCTATATAAAAATATAGATTGCGGTGCTGATGCCTTTACTACTGATATACATGATAGTATTAATATATATTATGACAAAACAAACAATATCAATAATGATGCAAATGGAGATGTAAAAAACAAAAGAGCTAATAATAAGGTCATTACCAATGGTAATATTCTGTTAAAAATATTTGATATTGTTTTTAATGGGCAAAATACACTTCTAAATATTCTCGGTAGTGCTACAGATTCCTATTTGAGCGATAACGTAAGGTTTTTTTATGACACCATGATATTTTTATTTGTGATGCATAGTTCATCCGATTTATCAAAAAACAATACCAAAAAAATAATATTAGATGAATTTAATTTCATAAGCTCGGTTGGCGTTGTTCTAAAACACAATTCCAATGAAAATAAAAACATCGAACATCTCTATAAAAGTGTTTTGGGTTTAGACAAGTTAAAGCTTATAAAAATGATATATACACGACTCATATCAACTATATCACATAACGGAACTGGTAGATATGATGCTTATAAAGCCTTGGTGCATTTAAATATTGCTGACATCGAAATGAATGATAGAACTATACTTATAAACTACATTTTGAATGTTTTTTACAAAGAAAGAATGTCTAAGATCAAAGAAATGATGATTGATATTCTTGATAATTTGAAATTCAACTCATTAAATGTTCTTGTGCAACACTGTATAGAAGAAGACGGTGTTCTTCTTAAAAGAAAAATATTTGAAAAGATTTTGAAATCTTTACACAATGAATCAAATATAAAAAGCTTTGTTAACGTGTACTTAAATTATCTAAATGATAAAGAGATGTGCGAATATGCATCTTTTATTTTCGATAGCAAAAAAATATTCACTCTTGACCAAGACATAAGCAATGACACAAATCGTGATCTAGGCAATTCTGTTCTTCCTAATAATAATAATGCTTTTGAAGATGAAAAAGGTCATAAATTAAGCGGGTATTATCTCGAAAGAGTCTTTATAGATTGTCTCTCCAAATATTTTTACTTTCAATTCGATAAATCAATAGCTAAATATATGCGAATTGATATAGAAAACCTAATCCCAAAAACGCAGAACACATATACATCACATTTATTTAAGTTTTTCGTAAAGAACAGTGAAAAAACATTTAAAAAATATCAGGAAAAAATAATTGATACAATGGAAGAAAATCTAGAAAATGTCAAATTTACAAATGACATGCTTTCGATATTCACATACGTAATAAATAGATCTGGCTTGGATTTATATTTAAAACAAAGACTGATAGATATCTGCAAGAAATTAATATACATAGAAAATTATGCCAGAAAAAGTGGTACTGTTCTCAAACTGTTATTAAAAGAAGATATCGAAATAAACACTGCATCTGAATATGGAATGATGGTAGCGGGTATAATTGATCATCCTGAATTCGAATTCCATGAAACAGAGCAATTATACACGGAAAGGGGCGTCATTTTTTTACTGGCAAATTCTCCCGAAAAAATACAAAGGTATCAAGGGGCTATCGTTGAATTGATAAAAAGATTATCAACCAAAATAGATAAGATATCGTATAATGATAAAAAAGAGAGTGATGATTATCAAGAGGATGAGTATTCTAGTGTATATAACACAAACAATGATTCATGTTGCGAATCTTTAAATCTAAAAGAAGAACTAACTACTGTTGAGCTCATAAAACTTTTGACGAGAAACATTAAGACAAACACAAAAGATTCTCTAAAATACTTTTCAATCATCACAAACTATCAACTAGACCTATTGAAGTACACAAGAGCAAAAAGTAAGGCAATACAGACAGAAATATTTAAATTACTTTATCATTCGACTTTAAACGGAGCGATTCTTTCACAAATAACAATAAAACATATGATATTCTATTTAACCTTTAACTATAGCTCAATAGTTAAAAACATCGTAGTTCTTTATGAAAATGAAATCATAAATACAATAAACCTATCACTAGAAATAATAAACGAACACATAGAATCAGAAAAAATCGAAATTAAAAATAACCACATGGTCCTTGCAATCATCTACAAACACATAAAAACTGAAAAAAATAGAAAATCCTTCATCAAAAAACTTTTGAAGTGCATTGAAGAAACAACACCATTATCAACTTACTTCATACTCCTCAATTTAAAATACATGAAAACTGAAAAAAAGGAAATTATCAAAATTAACCAAATAATAGACGAAAATATAATTGAAAAAAATATGGAAACTGCTACTCCAAAAGATATAATCAAAATGTACATATGCGTGGCTTTTAGAGACGGAAAAGATCTCGGAAAGGAAATTACCTGTACTTTGAAAAGAAACTTATCCGAAAATACTTTGGGGGAAATGAAAAAATATATTGTAAAACATACACAGGCAATATAAAAAATACATCTTAAAACAAATACAGGCAATATAAAAATATAACCTAAAAAATCACAAGAAATACATCCTAAATAAATAAACAAAATACATTGCGGATATAGCATAGGCAATATTTAAAATTATCTAAATAAAAAAAAATATATACAAGGATGAAATATATATTTATTTAAGGACCAATTTTTTTTTAACTTTTCGTATTTGCTCGCGCAAAACTTTAGATTGCTCTATATTACAGATTTGCTGCATACTCTTTTCAACTAAATCATCCCTACAGTCTTCCTCAATGCATCTTCTAAGCTAAATACTTATTCATTCTGGTTTTTTTGTCAATACTTGTTAGTGCATATTCTTCCTTTTATAAGGTTGGTGAAATACAACTTTTTAATATGCTTTGTTGCATAAAACATAAAAAAGTGGTATATAAATACCTATATTTATTTTTAGGTTTTACTCTTTTTCATCGGAGGTAAATTATATATTGGTCTAAAGAATAGATTTTCTAATTCTTTTTAGGGCACATTCTCTTTAAAATCTTGCACAATGCATCTTTTATTTTCAAGGCTTATTCATTCAAGTATTTTCCTAAATACTATTGTTTTTGTATATATATACGCTTTCTTTAACATTCCTAAATCCTAAAATAAGGTATATAAAATACATTTAGCATGGAAGAATTCACAAATGTGCAATAAATAAATATTCATGTTTTAAAAAAATACAAAATGTCATCTTCTATTTTCAAGACCTAATTATTTCAAGTATTTTCCTAAATACTATTGTTTTTGTATATATATACACGCTTTCTTTAACATTCCTAAATCCTAAAATAAGGTATATAAAATACATTTAGCATGGAAGAATTCACAAACGTGCAATAAATAAATATTTATGTTTTAAAAAAATACAAAATGTCATCTTCTATTTTCAAGACCTATTCATTCAAGTATTTTCCTAAATACTATTTTTTTTATATATATACGCTATTTTTAACATTCCTAAATCCTAAAATAAGGTACATAAAATACATTTAGGAAGGAAGAATTCGCAAATATGCAACAGTATTTTTTATTTATATACATAAAAAAGAAAATATGTTTATTATATAGAAAAAAATATATAAATACCAGAATTCAAATAAAGCAAGATAAAAAAATTATTAAAATATTCTAAATTAACAGGGGAACATAAAAATTCGATTTAAAATTTGTCTTGGGGAAAAAAAGCTTGATAATGTTTATATAAATGAAAATACATATCTTTAGAGTTACAATAATGCACTGAAAATACAGAGAACGAAAAATTATCTTGGTTAAAAAAAGAAGCTTTTAAATTGTATCATAAAGAAAGAACTATATTTCTATAGAGATGCAATAATATATAGAAAATATTCGGAATAAAAAGCAGCATATAAATATGTGTGATTAAAAATTATATTGGATTAAAAAAAGATAGTCCCAAAATTTATTGTAAAAAAAAATTAATTTCTTACAAATATGCAATATAAACATGATTTCATTAAATTTTAACAGGAAATAGTTGCTTCACTGAGCAAAACAGGATGCAAAAAAAGTTCGTGTGCATAAATATTAGGTTATTTTCAAAAAACAATATATCCAATGGAAATGATAATTTCTTGGAAAGTAAGATACCGAATCTGTTTTTTTCTACATAAATAAACATATATATTTACTAAACGATAATAATTGTAATTATAACTGAAATAAAAATTTCTAAAATATAATTATAAATACTACAAAAATTTTATAATGCATTCAACTCATTCAATAGGATCCTAAGAAGAAACAACATTTAATAATTCTATTATTCAGATTTAAAATTACATTCTTCCTTTTTTTCTTGTATCAGGCATGATTTTACCAAAAAACTAGAGTCTTATTTAGACGATACGAATCGATATTGATAGAAATTTTTGCTTTTTTTAAATAATAAATTATGGGCTCATTCGAATTTTAAATTAGAAACTAAGATTATGTAGCAATTGTCTATTTTTCTCATTTATTTCGCACTGATATTAAAAATATTGTAAAAATATTATAAAAAGAGTAAAATATTTAGCAATAAAGTAAAATGAATGAAAAAATTTGAAAAACTATATCTTATAAAACATCAATTTTCCTATAGTTTGGACGAATAAGTCAACTATATGCCATATTATTATACATAATATAAAGAACCATCAAATAATATGCATCTTAGTTTGCTCTTAAGTAATTTTTTCATGTAAAATGCACTTTTTATTCTAAAAAAATGCAAACCAAGAAAAAATGCTAATTATAAGTGGCATGAAGTCATTCTTCTTATTGAACAACATGGCAATAAATTTACAAAGCCTTCATGTTTCAGATTAAATCTAAATTAATCTTCAAATAATGAAAATTATAGCACATTATTATAGATTTAAATTTATACTTTGATTTTTTTTTCAAAATAAATAATTTGAAGAAACAAGTGAAATAATGGAGTTCTGCATAAATTAAGAGCACGAAATAATTTTTTTTAATAAACTGTTCAAATTTGATTCGATGTTGTTTATATATGGTAGACGAGAGTAATATAACAGACATCATCTGCATAATTCATTTAAATACTTGATTTATTGCCTCAAAATTTTGTATTTTAGAAGTTGTATTATTATTTGATACAGTAATAATCCTTAAGGTGCCTCTTTTTTATATTGCACAACAAAAGAGCTATAATCTATTGTATTCCAAATCAATCTTCAATAGCGGATATTTGACGTTTAAAATAATCATGTGAAAGGAATAGAAAAAATTTTCAGTAAATTCTAGAATTTAATTATAATTTGAACGTTATTTTTTTAATCTTCGTTTCGGTTTTTTTATTCTTTGTAAAGTTGCCTCACTGTAGAATCTTTCAAGGTATTTTATTATATTTTTTCAAAACATTCATAATTTAAATGAAGAATAGTATCGGTTTCAATCTTATTTTTTATAAGAATTCATGAAAAAATATTCACATAAGTATTTTTATATCATAATTTATAATTTCCATTTTTTAAATATTTTAGTAATACTTATGCTATCTTAATTCTATAAATTTTAGAATGCCAAAGTACCACACACAATAATTTTTTATTGTTAAAAAATAAAACTAGTAAAACTTACAAAGTAATGTCCCTTATGATTAATTTTATTTCAAAGTTATAGGAAATTTCTTATATATTCTGAGCATATGACCACATAGTTTCATAGATAAAAGCAATAAAATTTTGTATTAGTTATTTTTTAAAATTTATTTTTCTCTTTTTAGCTTGTAAACAACAATATATATGAATTATACGGTAATTCTATGTAAGTAGCTTTTATATATAATTCAAGATTTTATAGAATTATTTCCTTCAATTTTTTCTTTTCTTGCTAAAACACTTACAATATTTGATATATCCCAATGCTTTTTAGGTTTATCTACGCATGTTATATTAAACACCCCTTTATATTTTTTAGAATTTTCTATTGACCAGTGATAGTGTTTAAGTTTTTCTATGTCAAATTTTACAATATTTTTTTAATATTCGCTTTTGAAACCATATCCTACAATTTTTGAGCTTTATTTTTGTCTTTTTAAATTTTCTTTATATGGTAAAGATTCAAATTTCTGTTTTCTGTCTATTTATGATCGGAGACATAATATTTTTCAAAGAAATTTCTGAGTAATCAATGTTACGAAATCTTATGGATCGTACACAGATATACTTAAAAAACTAATATTTAATTTTTGAGTTACCATGATAAGTACCCAGAATTTTTTTTATATTAAAAATGAACATGGCAAAATTCTGGGAAATATTAAATAAGCTGTGTATATAAAAAAAAGTACAAGCGGTCTCCATAGAATAAAAATTTTAGCAGCGGTGTATTTTCCCTTAATTAGCTATTTGTAATTATTGTCAAAAGAGTTCCCCAAGTAGCAAATTTTGCAACAATATAAACAAATAGTAACAATTTAACAATTTTCTAATTTTTTTATTGGCATGCTTATGTTTTTCATGTAAATTGATTCAAACCACCAATTAACTTATGTTATATAAATTTATGTCGATTCTCATTGTAATGTATGGTGATCAATAAAATTCCTCATGATTTTCTGATAGTGTATAATTTTTTAAGAAAAAAAATGTGCACAAGTCTATATACAATATTTTAATTATTGTTTTTAGCTAGAAGATATCTTAGTCATATGAAGCTAAAATATATTATGAAATACATTTTTGTTGATAAATTTTCTTAAGTAAATATATATTATGTGTTGTTTATGTTTTTGACTGTCTTTTTAGAAATTGGGTTAACTTAATTAACACATTTAGTCATTGTATTCCACTATGAATTATCAATATGGTCTTTTAAATTTTTTAACCAACCAAAATACCTTCGAATGCGATATTTTTGGTGATTTTGAATTTCCCCAAATATACTTCTAAATGATTTCAAATCTTGTATTATAAATTTATAGTTTACTATGAAAGATTTTATAGCGAATTACGCTTTTCGTATATATTTACTCGAAAAGATCACTTTGTTTATTTTCTTAAAATAGAAAATTAAACTATTCATATATATTGAATCGAGTGGCTCTTATATTTATGATGTTTATTTTTAATTTAATGCACTTATCAAACATACAAGGATCTATGGAAACATATACTCAAAATAAAAGAAGTGATAGTCCAGACGTCGATCCTAGTATTTTAAAACGTGAAATAAGCAAACTAAATTACACGTTTTATTCATACAAAATTATAGAATACTTAAAGCAAGGCAGTTTCGATCATAAAAAACATAACCTTCTGCCTTTAAAGGCATTAAATGAGAATAAGGATCATTTGCAATGTGAGTTTTTTTATAATGAGTTCATTAACTTTGTTTTGGGTTTTATTCAACATTTAAAAAATAGTGTGAATATACTTTTAAATGGAGAACCACATAACTTTAGATATATTTTTATTCTTTTTCCACAGATATTTAGTTTTGAAACTTTTTTAAAGGAAAGAAATGATTTTTATTATTGTGAAGCCGATCATTTAGAGAATGCGATATGCAATTTTCATGTTTTTTTATACTTGATTTTTGATTTTGGCATTATGCAAGATAGTTACGAATGGGGAAGAGGCATTGGATTCGATAATTCAGCCTATATAACTAGATTATTGGATATTCAAGTCTATTTTAAGTCTTTTATAATGAATATCTATCCATGTTCAATATTATGTGAAATTATAGACTATTATGAGGGAAATCAGAATAAAATCTATAATAATATTGATGGCGTAATTGAGAAAAGAAAGTTTTATTTATTGTTTTGGGCTGTTTTTTTCACAACCAAGGATCATGAATTTATTTGTGAAAGCGAAAATCTAAAAAAGAGAAAACTGAAATATTTTAGATCAAAATGTGTTATATCAAATGGTGAGGAAAACCCGTTTCTTATATTTTTAGCCAGGAACATGTACTCAAAGGTTGAGGATTTTATCTTCAATGATATTTATTTGTTTTCTTCTTTTACTACTGGAATAAATAGAACGGCTGTTGAGACGAAATATAGGCACGAGTTAGTGGCATTAGAAGGCAAAGACAATGAGTTTGAAGGAAAAATCGGTATTTATGCAGGTATATTGGAAGATTTTTATAATGAATTCTATAAAAAGCTACCATATGATACTAACACTCCTTTTCCTTATATATCAGAACAGGATAATGACTGTTTTTGAATATTATTCGACCAAAAAAAAATATTATTTTATTACACGCTTTTCTATTCGAAAAAGAGGCCAAATTAGATACAAAGATTTTAAATAAAATAAACACTAAAATTGATATTATATTTATCTGGTATTTTCTAGTATTCAAATAAATAGTCGGATTTTAGATATTAGGAATTTTAGTATTACTTATATTTTTAATATTCTAGCGGGCAAATATTTATAAGAAAATTAAACTTTTTATTCTATATCTATAGGCATAAAATTTAAGATAAATCCAAAAACGTGATAGAAATCACGTTACAAAGCACAAAAAATAATATGTTATAAAGATTTAGAATCCTAACTACAGTATAAATTTTGAATCAAAAGTATTCGAGAAAAGTATAAAATCAATTTTATTTATGATCACTGGCTAATAATCTTATTTAGGAACGATACTCGTGTTTTAAATTTATTATTTAACCTTTAAAATTCGCCTCTAAGGTTTAAAATTGGTCATTTATCATCAAGCCAACAAAAAATCCGAATGAAAGAATAATTTTTTTGGTTAATATGACTTTCTGACGAATCATATATAATATTGCATCTAGATATTCTTATAGAGTACAAACTACCTTGTGTGGGATCGTAGATTCCAATCCCTTATATTGAAGTATATTTTTAATAGCTTGGCAGAGATAATATTATACAAATAAATTGGAGTTTGTTTAGTTCCACTGAATAATTGTCGGGCCATAAAATATCCATCTATCATTGGAATTTAATTCCCCCTACGACTGATTATTATAAAAATTTATGGGTGGTCTTTTTTATAACTATGCGGCTTTTTTTTACATAT
This sequence comes from Rhyacophila brunnea, assembly GCF_057557595.1. Taxonomy (NCBI): domain Eukaryota; kingdom Metazoa; phylum Arthropoda; class Insecta; order Trichoptera; family Rhyacophilidae; genus Rhyacophila; species Rhyacophila brunnea. Next base: position 884,393 of record NW_028232764.1, on the reverse strand, counting down.
AGGGAGCTTTTTATTTTTATATCCTAAAACAACACTTTTTTATGATTTATAACTACAGAATGTATGTTTTTCTTTTTTTAGATTCTTCCTGCTTACAGTTTATTTGCTTATATCAAATGATTTATAAAATAACTTCTTGTTTAAAAAAATAATTTAATTTTGTTCGGCTGATTCTTCAACTGAATACACTAAATGTATATTTTATATTACTGGTTTCACAAATAAAAGTATGCTGATCAAATATAATTATTCTAAATCAGCAGAAAGATCTATAATACTGTATATCATGCACATGTGTATATGATGAATGTTAAGAGGGGCAAAAATATAGTGATATGTAATTGAAATTTTTTTTTATTTTTTCTATCATTTTATGTACAATTTAATAGATTTTATATTGTATAATTCTATTTGACAGAATAATTTTGATATTGCAATTTTATAATTTCTTTCAATCTTAACTTATTTGATTTTCCATGGGCACATCTATCTATACTTCTGACTATATACTCTTCATCGCAATTTCTTTGATACTTCTTATCTTTTCAAGCTTAACTTGATTAATTTTCCATGTACTTATCTATAAAACTTAGTTGTATACTCTTTAATCGCATTTTATTTGATACCTCTTCTCTTTTCAAGATCTATTAAAGTAAGATTTTCCCTCAATCCTATGGTTTAAGCATATAACATAATATTTTTTTAAGGATATTTCGTTTGCATGTTAAATTATCTATATATTCATATTATTAATATTTTAACGGAATTTTTTTATATGTTGAACATGATAATATTAGCATCAATTTGTTTTTGTTAAGCAAATAGTTGCTAAAAAAAATTATCTTCTGTAACTTCATTATTATTATAATTTTTTGATGATATATTTATGGAACTATAATTTCATAATATACATTAAAAAGAAAAAATAAATTTGATGAAAATTTACATTTCGTTGATTTCCATATTCTTACCTATGAATTCACGTTCCTTTTTTTTATTTAATAGGCGGATTTTTATATCTTGTACATTCAATTTTATGATTCTTCTAAGAGTTATCATTCATTAACTATGTGTTGATTTTAATTATATTATATTACCAGATTTTTATGATTCTTCTAAGATTTATCGTTTATTGACTACGTATTGCTTTAATTATATTATATTTACTGAAATTAAAATAATTAAATTTGCTATAAGTTTTCCATAGGATATTATTGAAGTGTATTTTTTATTTATGGTCCAAATTTATAGTTATAATTTTAATTTTTGTTCTCGAGCACAACTTGCTTGATTGCCTGGGTGCACAGCGTATTTATACTTTCAGTTATCTTCTCCTCTCCAAAGTCTTCTTCAATACCTCACCTCTGTTCGAGACCTATTAATTCAAGAACTTTTCTCAATTCCAAATGCATTGAGAAAAATAATTTAACTTCCAGGGTAAAACCACATTCAATTAATATTTTTTTGTTTACATCGATGATATAAGAGTTTTAATTTATAAATTTTTTTATTGAATAAGAATAGATTGATTAGCCCTACTCAGAATGAAGAATAAAAAAAGTAGAATAAACATTCCACGCCACAATGTAATATTTCCAGAAACAGGTTCAGAGGTTACCACAGCAATCAACACATTAATCAACCAGACCGAGCGAATTTTAGTTGTAATTGAAGAGCAGAGTTGTACAAATGCAAGTTATTGTATAGAAACGCTAGAAAAGACATGTTTATATAAAATAGTATCAGAAGGCAAGCTAATCAATTCAAAGAAAATAATATTACCATTCAGGAAGTTTTTGATGTTATTAAGACAGGCGTATATCAAGAAAGATGATTTTGATGTGGTTGTATTTAGATTAAAGAGCAATGGAAAAGAATTAATAGATGCGTTCAGAATATTTTACTACAACAATTTTGATTTAAAGAAACTGACACCGCATTTAATATTTTTTCTTGGAGCTATTTCTACAGAAGATTCTGTTGCTTTACATAGTACAATAGATGGAAAAGGAGACTCGAAAATGTATTTAAAGCGATCAGAAGGAAATTGTGGATCGTATTATGAAAGTCGATTTAAAAGCAACGTAATTAATATTTTTGTGGAGCATATTTCTGATGTATCGCTTGATGAATATCTTTTTTATAAGAAAAAGTTGTTTTCTATGATTGATAGTCAGGCTGATAATCGAAAGCTTCTTGTTTTAAAAGAAAAGATTTTGAATCTTGAGGCAGTAACATTTAAATATTCACTTTATTGTCTTAAAAAGGTTTTGAAAGGAATTAAATATGTTCGACCGGACTTTATTGAAATTAGAAAGGAAAAGTTTGTTGATTGTGGGCATTTAACTATTAATGATTATAAATTTAACCGCACTTTAAAAATTATAAAAAACAATCCTGGATTTTCATTTTATATTTCGACACAGTCTGGAAGTGTGTTGGATTATTTAAGGGCCCAGTCTCAGGAAAATGAATGTATTTTTTCTTATGACCATTCGGACGATATATGCATGGAAAAATCCATTGCTATTTTTTACGATTCAAGTTTTATTGATGGTTTTACTGATTCGTTTAAACGTGTTTATGTTTTTCATAGCTCGTTTACTCAGAACAAAGATATTTTATTCAAAAACATTCATAAAATCTGTGTTTCTATGGTCAATGAAGAAAAAGTAAAATATATTTATGATAAAGAAAATAGTATTAATGATAAAGAAAATAGTATTAATGATAAAGAAAATGATACTTATGATAAAGAAAATGGTATTCATGATAAAAGTATTGATTATTCAGAAATCCATACAGGTATTGTCAGTGAAAGCATGGTTTTAGAAGGGCCTAATCTCAATGAAGAACTACAAATGAATGTTGATGAAACACAAAAGATAAAAGAAAAAACAATTTTAGATAAATATATTGATGAGGAGAAAAGAAATCCAACAAAGAAAGATAAATACTATTACACTGAAATGAAAAACAAGAAAGGTACAAATTCATTTTTTTTAGGCAAACAAAATTTTAAGTCTTTAGATCTCATGGAACTTAAAAAATATATATCAACAAAAACACAAAAAGAGTTCAAAATACAAAAATCTGGGGCATGTGTAGATTTCGATTACAGTTTTACAGTGATTCTTAACTTTTTTTACCTTCTAAAGAACATGTTTAAAGATGAAGATCTTCTTCTAAAGCAAGTTCTTGTTGATTCTGAATACAACGAACGTGAATCGTTATTTAGTTGTCGGTTGATTCTTCCCCGATTACACGATGATTTCGAAATTTTAAATTCACAGTTCAGCGAATTCCGCGTTACAAAAAACGATGCGCGAAAATCGATTTCGATGTTTGTTCTTGACTTTTTTTACCAAAATGGATTTATGAATGATAATTTATGTCCCGTGTATGATAAATTCATTCCAAAAAACAAAATTTACTATAATTTAATGCTTTGTGCCTATAAATTATGTGTCGTTCGGAAATCATCAGAAAATTTAAACGCTAGCGAAAATTCCTTTTTTTTCAAAGAGAAAAGTAAAATAACAAGTTCTGATACATTAGTACTCAACGAAACCTTTTTTATGCATGTGGAAACGTTTGGAACTTCTAACACAGAAATCAAAAAACAAGTTATGGAGATCAAAGAACAGTTTTTCGATGATAAGATCATTGGAAAAGATATGTTATACAATAAAGCCAAGCAACTTTTCGTAAAAGAGTACAGTACAGATATCGTTTGTGCACAAAATGATGATTCAGAAGAAACAAATTTTTTTGTTGAAAGAAAACAACCAGAAGCCCTTTCGAGGTTTCCAACTACGTTTTATTTGTACAGGTTTGGATCTAATGACAACAATACAGTAAACGAGCTGGGGTTATGTGCTGGAAAATCTTTTATAGGAAAGTTGAAGTATCAAGATATTGACATTCAGTTTATCGGAATTCGTACCTTTACAGATACCGAAATACGAGGGCTTCTATTTTTTCAAATTATTTTATTTACTATAAATTTTAAAAAAATTAAGGAAAGGGGGTCAGGGACAAAGGATTATTGCTACTTCTTTATACCTATTAAAAATAACGATATTGATATGGAATATGTTATGAAATTTAGCCCCGATAAGTTTTTAGTGGGAAATGTATTCGAATCTATGAAATTTGGAACTAGAAAAAATCATTTCTATAGTCCACACGGTGAAATTATACAAACAAAAAATTGTGGTCTCAATAAGCCTTATAATTTGTTAAAAGAAAACATTTTATACAATCCTTTTAACAAAAGGTTCTACACCTTCTCAAAAATGTCAGAAAAGAAAATAACGGACAAAGATATCTTCTCTAAAAAGGAAAAATCTTACCTAAACTACTTCGAAGAAAAATATGCAACAGAGCTTCTACTAAAAGAAGGCGATAACCTTCTCTTCAAAGGCAATATTTTCGAAGGAAAAGAAACTAAAGTATCAAACATCCTTAGCTCAGAAATAATGCAAATAACAAACATCAAAAAAGGGTTTAGTGATAACTTCAATAAAGCTAAAAAGTATTTATATGCATTTGAATGCGCTTCAATTTCCTACGAACTAAACCAAAAGTTAAATCTAGGACTTGATAACCAGATCGTTTTACAATGTCTTTCTGCAAAAGACGAAAATTTTGACAACTATGAAAGACTCGAGTTTTTGGGCGATAGCGTTCTTAAATTCGTTGCATCGAAATTTCTTTTTTTGACTATAGTTGATCCGCTTGGCGTTTGTGTTGCTCGAAAAGATAACTTAATCAGCAATAACGCTCTATTTGAGATTGCAAAGAAACTGGGCATCACAGAGTACTTCACTTTTCTTAAATGGAATGAAAATCTTTTCCAACCCCCTAATATCTTAAGCTATATCGAAAATATGGATAATGATAACTTGAAAAATAGTTTTAAAAGTTATGTTGATTATTTTAGCTGTGCCAAAGTCTTTTTGAGCTGCAATGTAGAGGCTCAAAAGAAAAAATCAAGAAAAGAAAAGGGCTATATTACTGGAATTAAAGCTTATGCTGATGTAATCGAGGCTATTGTTGGGGCTATATATATTAGAAAGGGTCTGGAGTGTAGCGAAGATTTCATTCATAAAAGTGGAATAACAAAAATTGATGATAACTATAATCAAACCGAAAATATAAACGATGAAAATGACAATAAAAAATCGTTACAACATAATAATATAGCTGACCTCTGTAATTCAGATAAAACGAAAATGAGTCGAACGAATGACATTCTAAAGTGTAAAAATAATGGCGATACCAAACAAATGGAACATATTAACGATATTCTCAAAGGAAAAGACAGCAAATTCGAGAGCGACCTCATATTTGAAATAAAAAGCAAAAAATTACAAAAAGAAATCAACAACGCTCAAAAAAACATGCAAGAAATTTCTAGCTCTTCGATAGAAAAAGAAAATCTAACAGACATCAAAAAAATGACTGAAAGCTATTCAAAATGTATAGATAACGATGAAAACGAATTTGACTACATTTACACAAACATAAAACCTTCGAATACCGCTAATTTTAGCAAATTTGATTTTTATCTCGCTCAAAGAGAAAATAAAACGGTAGCTGAAATGAAGGTTTACAGAGGAGTCATAAGTAAAAAAGAAATAAGCGGCATTGAAAATAAAATCGGATATAAATTTAATTTTGCTGGTCTTATCGAAAAAGCAATGGTCCATCCTTCATCACACCTTAATCTTCTTGGATCTGTACACTTTAATAAACTCGAACTTTTAGGTGACTGTGCCCTCGATCTCGTAGTCACTGAGAATATTTACCACAAATATGTCTCGGCTGATCCCGAAGAAATGCATTGCAAACGAAAAAGTCGCGTCAATAATTTCAGTCTCGCTAGAATTCTTTTTGCAATGAAACTTGATCAGTATCTGCATATTGGTTTTAACCTCGAACACATGAAAAAGGTTAGGGAATCTTTGGCTGTTGATGGAAGCACCGTCAATAAAGCCTTTGGGGACGTTCTCGAAAGTATTTGTGGTGCCGTCCTTGTTGACTGCGATTTTAACTACCAAAAATTTGAAAAATTTGTCATGGAAAATTTATTTAAATACATCGAAAATTGCAGGGATGAAACTAGATAATTAAAATATTATTCTCGGAAATACGATGGGCGTAACTATATATTATAAAAATAATTATTCATGGCTGTTATTATGAAACTTTCTGATAATTCTTTATATTCTGCGCTAAAAAAATTAATATGGTTTTATTGCGTTGTGGCGCAAATATTTTATATTAATTGACATCTTATGTCCAATATACTTCTACTCACACACTTACTATCATATCACATATAATGGTTCAAATATAAAACCCTTGTTAAAAATTTATACTCGCTGATTATCTAGTTTATCAGAGAAAATTTCCCGCGTTTTTTGCATTATTTTAGGATAATGTTGTATTTTAACAATAAACTATCAATACTATCGTATCACTGTGCTTTATGCCTTTTTCGTAACTATTTTCGTTGTATATAATAGTAATTTATTTTTTTAAATGGATGATCGCTTTTTATTGCCTAGCTTTTGAAACCATGATCCCTTCTTTATATCTTGAAAGAATGTTAAGTCCACAAAAATGGCTTAATTTTTAATGTGGGTTTATTGTTACTTGTCAATTTTCATTATTTAGTAAAATAAAAATGACAAAAATAATCAAAATTTTGTGAAATAAATCACACAAACAGTAAATAAATAGAATTATAAAAGATATACATGCATCATGTTTATCGCATTTCAATTATAATATATTCTTGAAATATCACAAAACTGCTTGATTTACGTAGAATGGGAAGAAGTAATACACAAAAGAAACCGTCTTTATTCTCATAAAAAATCAAAATTAACACTTTATTTAGATAGACTATTAAGGATTCAATCCTTAATAAAAGTCTAGAGCGGGTTATGATTTTTCTCAACTATTTCTTATGTGTCCTTGATTTTTATCTTATAAAATCTACCATATTTTATTTTTTCGTTTTTTAAATAAAATATAAAATGGCGTATTTTTTTCAACGATTCCACCAGGTTCCTATTTTTTTTTAATTATCTTCAAAAAAGACGCTATCAATAGATTTTCAAAAACTATAAAATCAAGTGTCTTTTTTAATACTTAATGTGCGAATTTTTTTATTTTAGCATCAACCAATGCAAAATTAAAATTTCACTTAATATTACTTTTCATTTAGCTAATCTATTGCACATCTTACCCTAATATAGCCCAAATAATAATATTATACACAAGACATGTATAAATATATTTAACGATAACAAAGGTTTTTATGTATTGAAACGCTTATAAAATTCTTTTAAAAAATAGAAAAATGAAGCAATAATCAAAAAATGAAAATAAAACATATGAAAAAATTTCCCGATACCTAACTATGAGATCATATCTCAATAAATAAATTTAAATAGATTTTTTTAAAGACTTATATCATTAAATAGTCACACATAAAATTATTATGCTGAATATGCTCAATAAAATAATTCTATCATCGTAAAGGTTTAAGACACAAGCTTAGCAACTACAAGAATAAACTAAGGAACAAAAAACCAAAAAAATACACAGGCAAATGCACTATTCTACTACATATATGTCGTATACACCACATTGATTTCGTTCCTTTTAAAATTTATGCCTTGGTATTTACTTACTTTATGTAGAGTTCATTAAGTAATATATAAATAACAATTTATTTGTGCAAATGTGTGTTTGATTTGTTGATGATATAAAAAAATCGCCCATATATTTTAAATATTTATTCAACGGCGTAAATCTGTATTTTTTTTTGATAATAATTCTTTATGGAAACATATGAAATATAAAAGCCGTATAATACCATTATAAGCGAAAAAGCACATCTGAAAGTTTTGTTGCGCTATTTTAATCCTTATTCAATTGTTTTGATTCACTAATATCTTATTTTATTATTTTGCCTGTAGTATTTCTTGTAATATTAAATTTTTGCTTCAATTATATTGAGATACATACATTTTAATATCTAGAATGATGTTATTAAATGATTTTTACTTTTTATATATCTACGCAGATTCGTGATCAGTATAATAATTTATATTAAAGAATTTTAGCTAAAGAAACAAAAGTACTTACCGGAATAGATATAATATAACATTATTATCATCGGTTAAAAAATTTCATAGCTTTTTGTCAATTTTTCTGCGGCTTTTTTGTTTCAAGACCACTAGATTTTTGTGGTAATTTTTACTTGTATTGTTTCTAGGAATTCATAATAAAAACATTGATTTTATTCTGTATTTATGTCTATAATTGAGCTGTTTGCTCTTTTTACTTCTATATTATAAATCATGATACTATTAAGGCTATTTAGATCAAACTGATAGGCTCGTTATTAATAATTTGCAATTATAAGGTATTCATTGATTTTACAAGAAATCATGTGTTTATAATTTGTACGATATAATATATTATTCTACCTGCAGCCAACCAGGGATTTAGAAGAAAATAAAGATATTCTAATTTTCATGATATATTATATTATTCTGCCTATGACCACAACGGTTATTACATTAATTTCCATTATATTGTCTATTAATATGTTTACGTCTTCTTTTTTAGAATATATGACGTACTTACTTACATTAATTTATCAATAACTTTTTGTAAACAAGTTTAAATCGTTTTGAGTTATGTTTATTTACATATTTCTTAGTGTTCCCACGAATTAAATTTTTTCATATAAAAAATATTATAAATTTTTTTTTTAAGCTAAGTTAAAATTTATACGAAATAAAAACGAATAAGAATCATTAAAATTCGAGTTTTAGCTATTTTCTACTGTCTTAACCTCACAATCCCACCAAACTTTAGTTTAAAGGATTTTCGAAATTAAAAAAAACAATAAAACTGCACGCTATGAGTTTTTCATTTAAACAGTTCAAAACTTAATTTAATTCTTTTTATACTTATTTTTATCCATAAAATTTACTACATCTATGAAATTTTACGGTAATATATCTGATATAAATAATTCAATAACAGAAAAATAATTTAAAAAAAATAATTAAGGTAGATATAAAGAGTTGATAACTATATAATAGTTGATCTGCTGGTAATAGCTCCAGAAATTATCTCTTCGAATATTAACTTACATAGAAATATGGTGAAGTTGTAGAAATTCCTGAAAACGGTTAAGGGTTGAAAAATATCTTCAGAAACAATCCGACTCATATCTAATAAATATCAGTATGTTTATTCACTAAGACATGTGGGTCATCGAATATCAGTGTCTGTGAACCCAGATGATAAACTATTTGATATAACACATATAATATTTATTAAAAGGATTTCAGTTCTCTAAATTGCAAATTTTTTCTTTCGGATTTTTTTGATAATGGTGACATACTTTTCTTGAATAATTTTATAATCAGCATGTCTTCGACACAAAAAAAGGCAGAGTTTCTTATAGTATACTCTAATATTAATTTTAAAGCTCAATATTTTAATATCTTGATATGATCGCGCTGTGTAAAAATAATATCGATCATAGATAGAGAAATTTGCGTTCGATCAAAAAAAGTTAAAAGGCTTCCCCAATAAAATTTAAAGCATTAAGTCGGGTAATATATATCATATAATTAAATTTAGTATAGTATAGTACATCGATACATAAAGAAATACTGGAATAGATTTAATAGAAGAATCAGGACATCAATCGGTTTTCTTGTCTTCATTTAGCCTACATTTCGAGAGATTTTAAATATATTTAATATCACCAAAAATTTTTGATAATACGTAATTTATCTAATCTAAGTTAGTATCTGAATTTAATTTTTTTTACGAATGCTACTTTTAGTATTTTTCACTTTTGCGCAATAAAGCTAACAAAAAAAAAATCATTTTGAAGAAGAACAGCTAAAAAAAATTAGACTACCCAGATAAAATACGTATCGAAAGAAATTTAAAATTATTAACCATATGAATATGAGTATATTTTAGCGCTCCTGAATAATTTTTGAAAGACTTCAAAACAAATAACTAAGGTAATTTTATGAAATTTCTCGACATTTTAAAACATAAAATCTCGTTTATTTCCTTCTTTTTGATAATTTTTACGAAGTTTAAATATAAATTATCTATACGATAAAAAAAATTTACACGAGTTCTATAAAAAAATTATGCAAAGTAATTGTTGATTTTACATCTTTTAAAAGAATTTTATTGGTGTTTTAATATGATCATAAATTTCATGATTGGCACTCAATATTTTTTTTAATAATATATTATTGGTAAATTAAGGGTATATTATATTATTTTTTGCTCTATAATACATAACCTAGAATCTACATTTGAGGTAAATAAATTGTTTAAACCTTTTTTGCCCGTAATGTAAGAAAATATTGATCGCATATTTAAAAAGAGTTTTGTTTTTAAATTATTGACGATTTTTTGGAATTGATCAGCCGATTTCCCAAATATATTTCTTACAAAATTAAATTTCCTCAGTGCGTATTTTTGCGTCTATTTTATACAACTCATATTATATTCAAAATATACATCTCTTTAAATATAATAAAAATGACATGATTATCAATAAAAGTAGGTGATTTTTTCGTACTACATTCTTTGAATAGCTTCGATTAAATCAAAAAAATAATATTTAAATCAATATTAATGCATCCGGAAGTTTTAAAATAACCCTTAAATAAATCAAAAATAAATATAAGTATTTTTTAAATTTCTGATTTGAAGCTCATTTTGTTTCTATTGCTGGATAACTAAAAATACCAGCTTATTTATAATAAATTAGAATTCAAAAAATAATACAAGCTTTATTTTATTTATGGTCGTAAATAGAAGTGATTATATTGTTGATGACGATCCCATGCATTTTTCATTTCCTCATCTCTAATAAGAATCTCTTTAGTCTGCTTATTTGGATGCCTTAAATCCTTTACCCTTTTTATTTCGTTATTATCCATCAAAATAAAGTATTCCTCATCTTCTGATTCCTTGCATTCTCTTATTGCAAGAAAAAACATTATTAAAGATTCTTTTATACACAATAAAAACAATAGCATTCTTGATTTAAAATATGTGATCATTTATATATCCTAGTTACTAGAATAGATTTATTAAATTATCAAGACTATTTTGGCTGTTCTGTTTCATATGATTTAATTTGGAAGTAATTTGGTGTATATTTTTTATTTAAATTATTTTAGAGCAAGCCATTTCATATAATCGGAATAATTAACGTTCTCGCAACTATTTTCGGCTTATTCATTTGTCTACAATTGATTTTTAATATTATAAGAAGCAGATTTTTGTAAAATTTCATTTTTTTGGGTTCATGAAGGTTATATATGTGAGTTTCCCCCCTCATATATAGCCTATAAATGATCTGATTTTGGGGGATTCAATAAGTACCAGACTTATATGTTTTCGATCATTTTTTACACGTCGAATTCCATCTTATGAGATTATTAAACAGTATGATTTGAGGTATGATACCATCTAAAAAGAATTCATGGTGTTTAAATTTATCCGAAACATAACCACTACTGTAAATACAATTCAGTTACTTAATCAAAATGTTACTTATGGTATTATTGGATAGTATCATTTGAGTCATGATACTATTTAAAAAGAATTCATAGTGTTTAAATTTATCCGAAACATAACCGCAACTGTAAATACAATTCAGTTACTTAATCAAAATGTTACTTATGGTATTATTGGATAGTATCATTTGAGTCATGATACTATTTAAAAAGAATTCATTGTGTTTAAAGTCATCCGAAACATAACCGCAACTGTAAATACAATTTAGTTATTTGATCAAAATGTTGCTTGAAACTAAAAATAAAATCAGGGGTTTTCACTGGATAAACTATCTATGAAAAAAAAGTAATAATTCATATATAATAATTAAAAAACAATTTACAGCAAAAGTATGATCAAAAACGATGAGAGTTTATATTTTATGTTGTTCTAATATACATATGAAAATTGTATTTCTACTTCGTGAGATGTCTATTTGTTCTTAACATGAATATAAAATATAAAAATTAAATTACAACAAAAGGTTGACCATGTAAAAAATGGTGATTTGTTGCGGGTTTTATTTGAAACAAATACCAAATTATGTCTCGGTCTTCCTCCACTTTCCAGATATAAATATTTTTGGAACAAAAACTAAAAGATAGTATAAATAGGGGAATTATATATGTATTTATATAATTATCTAAAAAAATATGTGTAATTAGGATTTAATTTTTTTTCACATCTAGCCTTATGTGTCCATTTAAAACTTAATAAATATTAGAAACTTACAATCTGGTTTAATATGACCCGAATAGATGTTATTGTATAAGAAGGCTACTTTTAGAAAGGGCAATGGAGCCAAAGATCTACAAAATTAAAAAAAATTAACACTAACAAAACCATATCTATAAATACAGAATCAAAAATAAATTCTTATTAAATGGCTTTTAAAAGGAAATTTGCATTTTTATATTTTATATTATATTAAAAACTTTAAGATAAAATAAATACTAAAAATATTTCTTATGCCACGAATGAAAAAAAATAAAAGATTTTGACTTTTTTTTCAAGGTATATATACAAGAACGCATTCAGAAGGTTGTTTTAACATCTATAACATATCGGGTATAATTTTTCCGACATTTTTAGAATCTATTGCATTCTTATATAGTTAAAAATATTCAATTCAAGCCCGAAAAATAAATTTATTTCCATTTTATGCTTCCGTAATAAAAAAATATAATGATTTCCCTCAGACCATAAAAAAAAGATTTTACGGTAGTTTTAAAATATATATTTACTGTTTGGGTAGTCATTAAACAATACAAGCATTTTATTTTAAAAATATTTTTTTGCTTCATAATAAATGATCTCAAGATTTATATTTGGCATTCGATACTTTTATTAGTAATGTATTTGTGTTGCACCAATACTTATTAATTACTTAAATTACCTAAAAACAATCTTTAATGAAATATAACAAATAAATTTTTAATTTGATGTGAATCTTGAATAAAATATATTTAAATTCATATTTCATATTTTTTAAAGCACTTTTAATTCATTTAATTTTATAATAAAAATTGCCCTAGATTTTCCCATTGTATTTCCCATGAAATCAGCAAATTAAACTTTGAAGAATTAAAGAATTTTAAATAAAAGACTGGTGATTTTGATGTTTTTTATTCTAAACATTTTTTTATTGAATTATTATTACATTTTAAAGAAAAAAAAATATTTATTAAACAGATTTTATTTTGATACTGGTTTTAAAAAGGGGATAGGCGTAGTAAAAGATGTAAGTATATAAGAGATAGCTAAAGGTGTATATAATATATGTACATGCGAAACCAATCAGTTTAAAATTCAAGAAAAAATGATATAGAGCTATTTAAAAAAATTAAAACCAAATATAATTCTGATTCGAGACGTTTCTGACATTATTTAACATTGTAACAAATTAAATCATATATCTAATTAATTACGGTCATAGTTTTTAATTTTATCTGACAAATATTATTTTAAAGCTAGAAATATTAACACAAATTTATTTATTTTATCAATATGGTATCATTTTGTTACAAATAGCTATAAGATCAAATTTATTGATAATATAAGATAGGGTTTCTAATATATTGTGAATAAATGTAGCTGTGATAATATTCATTCACCAAGCGTAATTATTGAAATATTGGTTCTATTTTTTAAATTTTCTCTACATCTATTACCCGAAAATCCTTTTCATGTCCCAATAAAAAAATATATTTTAATTTTCTATCGCTTTTCAGGGGTTGGTGTAAGTTGAACAAATTATTGATTGTAACATTTTCTATATAAACTAGTTGGTTACAAAAACTTCAAACCTTCAATTACTGAGTTGGTATCTTCTAAATTACCGATAATCATGACTTTTAATTGAACTAAAAGTTATCTCTCGAGACGGATTCGAACCGCCGACAACACGATCTACAGTCATATGCTCTACCAACTGAGCTATCGAGAGTTAAAAGAATTATTGAAGGATAATTTGTAGTCGTATTACTAGTGCTGATATAGTTTAAATTTGAACGCTTCGAAAACAATTGTCTAAATTTTTATATATAATTATTGAATTTCTTACCAATAAATAATACCATATGTGATGATTTGTGATGGGGTGGTCACAAAATATCATAAAAAATATGTTAAGCAGTTAAAAATCCCGAAAGAAATAGAAGCATACATGCAAGCTCTCAAACTCCGCAAGACACTCGAACTCATCTAATTTGAGAAAAGAAGAGCAGTTGATGAAGATAGATCAGGTGAAGGTGTCAAAAGATGCATCAAGGAGTTGTGCAATATTCCCAATGGGCTGACCGCGTCTAAAGAGATAAAATCGATGTAAGAAAATTAACCCATAAATAAATAAAGTCTTATCAATAGATTATAAATACAATATGGGAGAGTTTATATGATTATCTAAAATTATAAGTTTAAAATTTATATAGTTCACATTTTCATGTATATCATAAATTAATTGCTTTAAGATATTCAAAAAAAATTATTGTGATCTATGTCTTGAATACAATTCTAATATAATTCGCATATAATATATTTGAAAAAAAATATACTGTAAACAATGAAAATTTTTAAATTCAATAGTAATATAATTGAAAGAAATTTGCTGAAAAAAATTGTGGTCTGATTGATGGTATGAATTTATCAATGCCAATAATAAATAACTCTTATAGAATTTTGTAGTTATATACACAAACCTTGGGATTAAATAAAACCCTTGAATATATATGTCTTGAACGAGTGAGGGGTATTGAAGAATACTTAGAGAGGAAAAAATAGCCAAAAGTAATAATACGCTTTGCGCACGAGAGATCATGACAGTTGTGCTTGAGAACAAAAACTAAAATTATATCCAATAATTTAGCATTAAATAAATAAATCGATATGCTGATTGCTCAATATCATTATCTTGTTCGTTCTAAATGGTGTGTAAATTTTTTTGTAAAAAAACATAAAATTATTATTATTTATAAATTTATTCGATGATATTCTAAAATTATATTTACTGCTCGATGAATACTTAAAAAAAATTAGCTTTATCATGATGATTTTCAAGTTTTTTAAGAGTAATCGTATTCGTAATGTGATGTTATTTTGTTTTAAAAATATAGCTACTCTTTTAATAATTTCTAAAGACTCCTGTTTGCATAATTTATTTAAATGATTATTTTCAAGTTTTTAAGGAAAATAGTATTCGTAATGCGATGTACCTATGTTTTTGAATATAGTCACTGTTTATATAATTTAATAGAACTCAGCTTTACATAAAATTTTTTATGAAGAAATAATTTTTCTTTTTAAATTTTTTTGAAGCTGAATCTTGGTTTTAAATTCTATCATACAGGTTTTAGAATTGCATGCAGATCCCAAAAATAAAAATATATCAGAAAATACTAACTGTTTTACCATTCAATACACGTAAATCTTGAATTTTTTTTATGCTAAAGATGAAAATTTGATCAATTTATATTATATTTCTTTGATATATTTGCAACGCAGAAGGTTTAAAATAAAAATAATTATTAATTTATATTCATTATCTTGGTTTTTAATTAAAGAACTAAGTATTCTAATCTTTTTTTAACATGGATGGCCGTTATTCATAGTAATTTTTATAAATCTTTATCGGCATGCAACAATTATGCAGTATTCCCGATTCTGTTCACCCAATATAACATGTAATTTAACAGATGATCTAATATTTTAAATGAACTTGCTATAGCTGCTTTTGTAATAAAGACGTTCAATGTTTGTGATTTATACCCTCTCCATACATACAAATTTATATCGATAATTCTTTTAAACGAAAGTAAATGCAGACTAATAGGTGTGGAATTCACATGTAAGGGCATAACCTTTTTTATCACATAAACAGCTGGTTTATTTGTTAAAAACATATAGTAAATTTGAATGAATGTTATAATGAATAATTCTTTAAAAAAAAAGTATATATTCAATATTTTTGTGACTCTAATAAGTTTCAACTTGTTTAAATGCTTTTTTTGCAAACATTGAACTGATTTATTGTCTAACATTTATGATCACGTCATATATCTATTTTTTTCTACTGACACCTCAGAAAAGAGTAAAACGGTAGCTTTATTGGTGTTTTAAGAACTTAGCATGTTTTTAAAATCAAATTCATTAGATTCGCACGGTGTATATTTTTTAACGGCACGGATTATAAGCGCTAAATTTTATAAATTTCGAAGATTTTATCCATGATTTTCATTTTTTAAATCTATTTAAGAGAAATAAACATGCCAATTTTATACAATAGATCAAATAAAAAGAACTTATTTTTACAAAATAACTTTAAGTTCTCCGCTATTTTTAATCAAGAACTCCGATTTTATAAAATAAATTTAAGTCCTCTACCAGGTTTAATCACGAAATCCGAGCCAATAAGCTCCTCAGTCATGGTTACTAAGCAAAAATCTGATTACCAAATCTTAAAATTTCTATTTTGCCGTTTTAGTTCAAACCATGCTTCTCGACTTTATTTGGTATGTGCTTATTTTCACTTTGCATCTTGGGGAAAATAATTTCTTTTAATAATTTAAATTATTTCTCTAAGTGTTTTATATTAAGCGTTTTATGCTCTAATTCTGCCTATAATACGATGACTATTTTTTTATTTTAAATGCCAATTTCTTAAAACCCTATATGTAGTCGCAAACAATATGAATGAAGTGTTTTTAATTTTTAAAATGATATATATAGTAATTAAATATGTATAATTATACGAATATTTATATTGAATGTATATATATCACATTTTTTTGTGAGTAGATACCATATCATAATAAGCGAGAATTCGTCAAAAAATCTGTTTTTATTAAATGTATATAATGCATGCATTGATGAAAAAACGAATAAAATATTTTAAACGTATAAAATTACATATTTTTAGAGATTAATAGAATAGAAATATCAGGAAAATATAATTTAAAAGACTTAATGGACATAGCTCTGATGTCTGCAAGAGGTCTGCAATCAACTTAGAAACCGCAATATTTTGAAATACAAAAATTATCGCAAGAATAAAGGGTTACAGGCACAGAAAAATATTTTTTTTAAAGATCGAAATAAACTAAAATATATAGATATAAAACCCAAAAAAATTATTTTGAAATAAGAATTTAATTTTGTGAAATAAATGTTTGAGTTATATATATAAAATGCCCGTAATTTAATAAATATTATCATAGAATCGAATGTAAGTGACTAAAGTGCCCAAAACCTTTGTTTCAAAAATGCAATAAATTACCAATACCATATTGGATAATTCTTTAAATTTACAAATTATACACTTTGACCAATTTAATTTTAGCACTGTTTCCAATATTTTTTTATTGTTTAAAATAAAGAGATTTTTTTTTTGACATATTAAAAAATCAACGAAAAGATTAGATTTACAGATAATTTAAGATAAATTTGAGCGTGTGTTCTAATTTTTGTTCAAATCTGATGGAAAATTTATTCTAACCTTTTATTAGTTAAAAATAAATTTTAATCTTTTGAGCTAATTTAGTTACGAGAAATATATTTACCCTATGATGTATTAGGGGCTTTTCTTATCTCTCCTTTTTTATAATAGAGGCTATTTCTTTTCACCCTTTTATAATTTAGAGATAATTTCTTTCTCTTATTTTATATAAGAGAGGCTTTTTTATTCTCTTAATTATGTTATTGGAGATTTCTTTTCGACCTTTTTATGCATTGGATCAATTTCTTTTTTCACTTATTATAATTTAGAGATAATTACGTTCTCACTTTGTATATAAGAGAGGCTTTTTTATTCTCTTAATATATAGTATTGGTTATTTCTTTTCACCCTTTTTATGCATTGGATCAATTTCTTTCTTCACTTATTATAATTTAGGTATAATTTCTTTCTCACTTTTTATATAAGAGTGGCTTTTTTATTCTCTTAATATATAGTATTGGTTATTTCTTTTCACCCTTTTTATGCATTGGATCAATATTTTTTTCACCCTTTTATACATTAGAGATAATTTCTTTCTCACTTTTTATATAAGAGAGGCTTTTTTTATTCTCTTAATTATGGTATTGGTGATTTCTTTTGACCCTTTTTATATTAGAGGCGATTTCCTTTTATTAATTTTAATAATTAAAGCGATTTCGTTCCACTAATTTTAATCTTTAGAGGCAGTTTCTTTCCTCACCTTTAATAGATAAGAGGAAATTACTTTTCTTACCTTTATTATATTAGAAGCAATTTTTACTTTCACTTTTTAATAATTTTAGGCAATTTCTTTCCACGCTTTTTATATGTTAGATCAATTTCTTTTCACTTATTGTTAATTAGAGATAATTTCTTTCCACGCCTTTTATAGATTAGAGATAATTTCTTTCCTCTCCTTTTAGAAATAAAAAAGAACACTCTCTTTATAGATTATCGACAATTTATTATTTCTTCTTGGATATATTATTGGAAATTTCTTTCCCTCTCTTTAAATATTAGAGGCGATTTCATCCACTAATTTTAATAATTAGATGCAATTTCTTTGCTCTTTTTTTAAAATGAAAAAAAATTCTTTTTATAGATTTTAAGAGATTATGATAAATTCAAAAAAAAAAGAAACACCCCTTTATGACTCAAGACAATCTCGGAACAATTCCACAGCAATCATCAAAACCAAAATTATTTTCTAAATATTTACCCGACAGAACCGACAACAATATATTTGCACATGATCAATACCGAATTTTAAACATGATACGTGACAACAAAGCAGAGCAAATACTAAATAAATATGCCGATATATTGCAAACGCAGATGGCCACATTGAGTGATTTTACGATAAAGAGTCGAATAAATATATTGACACGTGTACTTGAAGAAAATAATTACGAGAACACGACATTGTTGGATGATTTATTAGTTTTAAAAAAGATGTACTTATACGAGAAGCAAAAAATAATGAGAGAAAGAGTAGTTTTAGCTTTACAAGATAGTTTGATGGTTGATCAGTATTTCAATTCGGCTGAGTATGTGACAGAGCCACTTACGAGTCTTGAAGATATTATGTTAATAGAAGAGATGGAGAAATCGTTTGTTGTTGAGCAGATGCGCAAGACAAGACAGGTAAGGCTTGATTTCTGTAAGGAAGTGGTTAGTACCCATAAGAATCTTTTTGTTAATTTGGATGTCTTGTTTAATGAAAGGATGGATACTTTGTACCGAAGTGTTTCTGGATTTAATTTGGGTTTGGAGAGGGAAGAAGCCAAAAGGAAGGAGAAGATTGTAAGGGATAAGATACGTCTATTGAAAAGTACCGATGAACAGGGGTACTTGAAATATGTTAGGGAGGTCAAAGAGAATAGAATGCAGCTTATTTTTAAGAAGTCGGAGGAATGTGTTAAAGAAATATCTAGGCGTATTCAAATACACAATGATCACAATTGTGATAATGTTGATGTTATAAGAAATAACGATACCTTAAATAACACCAATAATAATATTGAGGTAAAGATTAATGGCATGGATATTGGCAGTAGTAGTGCTAAAATCAATAATAATAATTTAAATGATCAATGCTTTTTTGTTGGGGAGTATGAAAGAATGCACCATCAGCCTTCCAATCTACAATTACCATTAAAGGATTACCAAAGAAAGGGGGTGGAATGGTTAATAAACCTCCACAACAACAAACTAAATGGAATATTAGCCGATGAAATGGGTTTGGGAAAATCAATACAAATAATAGGTTTCCTTTCATATTTACAAGAATCAAAGGGTTTTAAAGGACCATACCTTGTAGTAGTCCCACTTATAACACTTTCTGGTTGGACTGCAGAACTGGCCAAATGGAATCCAAATTTAACTTTTATCGAATACAGAGGCACTCCTGATGCAAGAAAAATCTTACATGGTTTAATCAAAGATACAAATCCAAATATAGTTATAACGACCTATGAATATATCATTAAAGACAAAGGATTCCTACAAAAAATCGAATGGACATACTTGATTGTCAATGAAGGCTCTCAACTAAAAAGTAGGGAATCAAAGCTTGGTTTAATATTTAATTCGAAGTATAAAACTAGGTATAGACTTGTTTTAACATCCACCCCGGTACAAAATTCTCTGTCTGAGTTGTGGTCTATCCTTAATTTTATTGTGCCACATGTTTTTAATTCGCTTGGGTCGTTTGAGGATTGGTTTAATGGCCCGCTTGGTTTGGGAAATGAGAAAATTGAATTGGATGAGAGCGAAAAACTCTTGATTATTCAAAAACTAGATGCTATTTTGCGCCCTTTTTTGCTCAGAAGGCTTAAAAAAGATGTGGCATCCGAATTACCAGAAAAAATTGAAAGAGTTATTAAAGTTAAAATGAGTAAAGTTCAAAGACTAATATACGATGAAATAAAGCGAAAAGCTAGGCCAAGTTCTATGGCACAAAATGAGCACATGAAAGAAGATACAAAAGTTAATAAATCAAATAAACAAACTGCTATCTCAACAAGCTATGATAAAGGTAAGAAAAGACCTATATCCGAAGAGAATTTAAATGTTTCTGAAGCTGTAAACAGTGTAATGCAACTCCGAAAAGCATGCAACCATCCCTTCATATTCGAACAAATGGAGCAAAAAATAAACCCACAAGGTATAAACAACATTTTATTGTACACATTAAGCGGAAAATTTGAGCTTCTAAACAGAATACTCCCGAAACTAAAAGCAACAAGTCACAGAATACTTATTTTTTTCGAAATGACTGAAATCATGAACATAATGGAAGACTTTTTAACAATGCAAGACTACAAGTATCTCAGACTCGATTCAAATAAAAGAGCCGAAGAAAGAAACGAACTGGTCGAAATATTTAACCAGGAATGCGATTACTTTATTTTTCTTTTGTCAACACGCGCAGGTGCCATTGGCATAGACATGAATTCAGCAGATACCGTTATTATCTTCGATACCGATTGGAATCCACATGCTGATCTCCAAGCTCAAGATAGAGTTCTAAGGATCAGCCAAAAAAAAGAGGTTAGGATTTTACGACTGGTTGCGTCTAACTCTATTGAAGAGTATATGATGAGAAAGACGCTGATGAAACTTGACCAAGATACCAAAATTATTCAGGTGGGAAAATCAGATAAAAAATATGATTATAAAGACGAAAAGGAACTAATATCATTAAAATCAAATAGTGAAAATGAATTTAAAGAAGATGACATTGAATTAAAAGACAAAATTAAAAATCAAATTGAAGTACAAGAAGAAGTTAAAACACTAAATCTTGAAAACTATTTCGAGGATAAAGAAGATCAAATCAACAAAATTTATCCAAATCAAATAACAAGCATCGAGGCTAACGAGAACGATGAAATAAATATAATTCTGGCAAGAACAAAAAAAGAACTAAATTTTTTTAGAAAAATAGACAAAGAAAACCAACACAAAGAATCTTTCGACAGTCTAGACTTGGAAAATGATTTCGGAATTAACGAAGTATTCGCTGAAAACATAAAAAATAAAATATGTCCTCTAGTAGACACCCCAAAAAAATTAAAAATGTCAAACACCGCTGAAATTAAAGCGAAAAAAGAATATATTATCCAATATTTGATGGATATAAAGGATGGTAAAAGACAACGAATCAAGATATTCATGGATTTACCCCCCAAGAATCATTACCCTGACTACTACGCTTCTATTAAACACCCCATATCTATTAATTGCATAAAAAAGAAACTGAACAATAATAATTATCGGATAAATAACGTGAGAAATGATCTCAATACTATATTTAGAAACGCTATGGAATATAACGTTGAGGAATCCGAAGTCTATCAAGATGCTAAATTTTTTGTCGAGGTGGTTAAAAAACTATTTGAAACATTGTGAATTCATCTACTAATTAAAAAAAATACTTGAAAATAATTTTTAAAATTCGATTTTTGAGTTAAAAGCTAACATTTATCATTATTATTTTTTAAATTAACTGACATGGTTATGGTTGATGAAAAAATTTTTAAAATTTTATAATCAATACATTGGAATTCTATACTTGGAATGCTTATTAAAAAATTTTTATATGAGATTATCTAGTTTTTATTGAACTAATTTCTATTTAACAGTATAAATGAATTTCTAAATATATTAATCTATTGTTAAGGAGTTATAAATCCCATACGAAGTAGAAGCATACATGGAAGCTCTCACACTCCGCAAGACACTTAAACTAATCTTCATTTGAGAGAAGAAGAGCAGTTGATGAAGATATATCAGGGATCGTTGTCAAAAGATGGATCAAGGTGTGTGCAATATTCCCAATATGCTGACCACGTCTAAATAGATAAAATTGATAATAAAAAATTTAACCCATGAATAAATAAAAATATTAATTTATTGTACAGACACAAAATTCCTGAATACTATTATTTCTATTCTTTAAATTCAACCATCCTTGTCTTTAATTAGATCAGAACAATTTGTATTTATACATGATTCGTTTTATCTTTCTTTAAAATTTATGCCATTTCATAAATTATAAGAGCATTGATTTAATATAAATTGATTTTTTTATTATCCATTTACTTATTATAGCAAGAAAATCTTTGTTCCAACCATAATGTAATTTTATTTTCAAATATTAGATATAAAACTGATACAATTTAAACCAAGAAATAAAAATTTGACTGTAACTTTGTCAAAACATTTTAAACTTTGACAATTTAAATTTTATTGGTTCTTAATTTGAGGAATAGCCCAATTATTTCTGTATGTTGCTGATCAACAGCTTCGACAGCAGAAAAATCCTATACTTGGTAATTTATATGCAGATATCAAAAAATATCTTTATTTATGCTTAAATTTTGTTATTGTAATTTTTGTTTTTTTTTCAAGCATAGCGTGATTGATTTCCCATGGGCGCATCACATCTATACTATGGGCCATTCCTTCTTCTTTTACATCTTCTTCAATACCTATTCTCTTTTAAAGATTTTTGGCTTTGGGGCTTTCCTCAATCCTATAGTTTGAATATGTACCTCGATTTGTTTGTGACTTTGAGCTCTTTCAAATACCTTTTATGATATTGTGTTACCACTTTATCCCATGTTACGATATAATAGAAAAATTTTGTCTTATACTTGTAAATTAATGACAATTCTGATGCTAGTAAATCATATTTTCTTAGTTTCTCGTTTTCGACAATGTTTATATTATCTATACTTGTAAGGACTATTTCTATCATGGTAAAACATTTTTTATTTTTGACTTATACAAATAATCAAGCATGTCACAAGAAATTTTAATGACAGTATTAATTCTCGTATCTACCTTTATCTCAGCATATTCATTTTCCGTAATCTCTTGTACTGTGTGACAGGGATTTTCTTTGCTTTTTTAAAGCTGTATTTTCTTGGTAGCATCAAGCGAAGGCATCTAGCTATCACATTGTGCCTTCTTGTGTGATTGTGCAATAAAGTTTTATATATCTTTTTTCCAGGTGACGAACTATTTTAAAAGATTCATTACAGTGTGCGAAAAATGATTTTCACCTAAAAAAATATGACTATAACTGTAATAAAGCAGATATCTGTCAACCTGCGATGGTATCATATTCCCATACTGCTATCACTTTGAATAACTTTCAATAATTAGCGTTAAATTCTTATAAGTGCTCATTTTTGATTTCATATTACACAACAAACCCTCTTTTTGTTTTTGACATAGTATGATAATATCCACTTTTTAAGGTTGTATTTTGCTTTAAAATGCTCATTGATCAAAGCTAACTCACCGCTTTTTCATTTTAAATTTTCTATATACCAGATTTTCTACGTGATGTTAAATCTTATAGTGATCATGAATTTTTAAAGCTACAGCAGATTCTTTGGATTCCAACTCTATGTTTTCTAATTCACGTCCAAATACATTATTTTAAAATTCAATCTATCTTATCTGATAATTAGTGAATTATGTTGTTTTTAATAAATAAATTCATATGTCATCATCCAATTTTTTAAAATAATCTGGTTCCAATTTCAGTAACCCTATATCTCCTAATCGGTATTTTTTATAAATGGGTTAATTTTCTTTTTATCAATTCTATCTATTGTGACGTAGTAAGCCCATTGGGAACATTACAGAACACCTTGATACATCTTTTGACACCTACCCCTTATCTATCTTCATCAACACCTCTTCTTCTCTCAAATGAGATGAGTTCAAGTGTCTTTCCGAATATCCCAATATACAGTTTTGTATTTAAATAAATATTCAAATAAAGTATCGAATTTGTATATCCAAAGGTCCGAAAATATATAAAAATAGCATCATAAATTTTGTTTTATGATTAGCTAATCAAAAATATTAAAAAACTATTTTCATGTATATGATTCTTGAATCCAAAAATAACTAATCATTTGTTTTTTTGTCTATAAGTGGTATATTAAAGGGTTCGTGTATTTACATTAAGTAGAAGCATAAGATTCGATGTACTCGAAATTTATTAATCTTATGTTTATATTCTCAATGCATATCTTAAGGAGTTGGCTATCCAATTTAAGCATACACACGAACATAAGATAAGAAAACAACTTAAATTAAGGGCTCTAGAGAGGAATAATTTATAGAGGATGATCATGAAGCAAATATATTAAAAGAGGCAACAAACAAATATGCCCTATAAAGCATTCGAAGGTTTTGTTTGACTGATAAAAAATAAATCGCTTAATAATTCATTATTAAAAACCAATTCAAAATTTATATAAAATAATTAAATAAATATAAAAAAGGCAAACGTATTTTTTTAAATTGTGTATAATTAAGCTATTAAATGAATAATATTTTTAAACTTAGATGAATTTTCAAATGCGCATGAGAGTTGTAGCCGAATTTATAATATGATTTCGAATTATTATATCGGGTGAATTTAGGCTTAAATAAATTTAATTAATATCTTTTATATATTTTCATCCACTATATAGTAAGGCGTAAACTTCTGTCATCACAAATTTTTATGAATTTATAGAATATAATCAATTTCAAAGAAATGGTATTTCAACATTTTTTCTAGGTCAAAGCTCAATATATTAAAATAATAAATCTAGCATATTAGAGCATAATATCTAGAATTTCATATATGTATCCGATGAAATGTGTGTTTTCCATATTTCTTGGACATTTATCAATTCAAGAACGAAAGTTATTCTGTTTTGATCGAGCTTAAAGCTTATTATGACAACTGTCAAAAAAAAAATAGATGATTTTTATTCTTTCATAGTAAATATATCCGTCAAAACATATTTTTTTTTGTATGCAGTATAATTATTTGTTTTAATTGTTGAATTTTATTTCCGAAAAGGCTTTAATATAACAACGAGGCATAATCACTGTGTATTTTTAAGTATATTAATAATTAGCGGAAAAAATAAAGAGAAAAAATAATATTATAAAATATCGTGCTTTTATTTTTTTCTATACAAATATGGTTGTTCTAAAGGGGCACGTATTTTAAAAATACTAATGTGTCCGTATTCTCCCTGTAAAAGGTTTAAAAAATTGAAATTTTCAAAGCTAAATTATTAAATTTTTCAATCTATTATAAATCAATAATTATTAGTCTATTTCATAAAACCAGGCTATTTAAACAAAACAAAACTATGTATCGAAGAGAAATTTTATTAACTTACCCAAAACAAATAAATATATGACATAAGTGATCATAATTTTTAATATAGGCCAAAATAGTATTGGTTTCGTTTAATATAAATTTTTTTTTCAATTTAATGATGCTTTAAAGCAAAGTAAAAAAAAACATAAAAAATTATATACCCTGAATAAAATGGTTTTTAATTCTTTTAATTCATATTTTTCTTATTATATCATCATTTTCTATTTTATTCCCACATTTAAAAGTTTATAGAAAAGAATTAGGTTTGGTTTATATATTTTAAAGCGTAATTTGTATTTTTTTATAAGAAAATGCTATTCTATTCTAAATTATTGATATGTGAAATCAAATGTAAAACTGTTGATTTAAATTTATTCAATTTCATTACTAGCAATAAAATACTTCCCACCAAGTATATAATTATGTTATTTGCTAAATATGTGCATTATCTTCGATATTTTTGCAAGATACAACAGTAAATTTTTGTTTTTTTTTTCATTATTGACCTCCAAATATTAACTTTGCACAAATAGAAACATTATTAGCACGCTTAAAATATTTACCTTAATTGATAGCTCTTTGATTGTATGACATATTCCTTTACCTTTAAAGTTAATTACACCTATATATAACCATAGATTTAAATATAATTTCTTCATTTGTTTTAGAAATATAAAACATTTTTTTGTTTTATGGCCATTTAACGATAAAAATTCTTAAGAGTTGAATATATATTAATATGGACAAAAAGTCGGTCAAACTATTTAAATTATACAGTATTTGATGTATAATATTTTTTATTGTAGTCCAACAACTCATTTCCACCTTTTTGCTCTTGAAAGAATTTTTTTCTAAAAATTTTAATAATTACAGCTAAAAATCTATATTGTTGATAATATAATATCATTGCCTTGAAATTATTGTTATAATTAAAACTTTGTAGCCGATGGAGTTTTTCATATTATTTTTTTAAATCTTTATAGTAAACTTGCTTACACACCAGAACACTAAAAAAGACGATAAATCAAATAGAAATAAATTCAATACATATTTTATTAAATATTTTAATTTTTTATAGATATAATTAAAAGCTTAGAGAATACGTATGAATGTTTCATAAAAAAAATTGGGATGTTGAAGTTTATTTTCTATTCATAAAAAACTAAACAGATCTAGAGCTTATTTACTTTCCCCCTGCTGTTATTAGATTTTGATGTTTAATTTACTTTTTTTAATTGGTAAATTTTTAAAATTTTTTTTATTTTTAAAGGGTGAATACAACTTACTTTAAAATGTTGTATGAATAATGAAATTATCGTTTTTGATGCAAGGATTCATAATAGATTTTCAAATTTTTTTATAATTACATAAACCTTTATTAATTTTTATGGTATAAACTTACAACTTCATTTCGTAAATAACTCTTTAGCAATGAAATTTTTTCTATAATTTTAAATACCTATCTATTTTTCTCGAACATTATTATTAAATTTTTTTTTGAAATTATTAATTTTGTACTTTAGTCCCTTATTTTGTTATTTTTTATAATTATAGGTAACTTGGGACGGTGTGGAACAAATATCATAAAAGGTATCTGAAAGAACTAAAAATAACTAACCACATTGAGGCATATATACAAATTTTAGGATTTAGAAAAGCCCTTGAATTAATAAGTCTTGAACGGAGTAGAGGTATTGAAGAAGACTCTGAGAAGAGAAAATACCTAAAGGTATTAATACGCTGTGCGCACGAGAGATCAAGCAAGTTGTGTTTGAGGGCAAAAACTAAAATTATAACGAATAATTAGTGCTAAAATAAATAAATTTAATTATAGGTAATATAAAAATTATTATTTATTCTAACTTGCTATAATCTTAAGGGGTGAATTACTTTTTTATTTTTTTATAAGTAAAAAATTGAAGTTCTGTTTGAAAAAACTATAACAATTTCTGATATAAAAATTCAAATAATGTATATATTGGTCAATAAAAAAAATTTGAATAATCCATGGTTAAATATCACTTTCAAAGTATTTATAAAGATAGTTTTAATCTAATAAAACTTCAATAATATTAAAAATGATCGCCTTTTTATATGCACTGAAAGCATATAATTTTTTAACTGAGGATATAAATTTATTCGGATATTTTATATATTTCTACTTATTACAAAAATACACTCTTAATATAATAAAAACTCTGTTATTATGATTATATGCATTTTTTCATATTAGCATAAAAACAAGAATATAGCTGTATTTTTCTTTTTTTTTATGGTTATTCACTTCATATACGAATAAATGACTAATTATTGGTGATTTTGACTGAAAAGGTAAGGATTTTAGATCAAAAAATTGAAATCTGTATGTAAAGATTGCTATTTAACTAAATTAAAAGTACTAGCCTTCAGTAATTTAATCGAAAAATTGAAATAATCTGCATATGAAAGATTACTATTTAACCAAATGAAATAGTACTGGATTTTCAATATAATAAATAAAAAAAATCTGCGTATGCAAGATTTATATTTGGCTTAAATGAACAAGTTCTTTTCTTTCAATTTTTTTTTAAAAAAATAATCTGTGCATGTAATTTAAGATAAAAATTTATCATGGATATTTATACGAGAAAAATGAAATCAAAAAATAAATTGTAAGTGATAACTTATATAATGCACATTTATACATAAAAAGAAAAATTACACCAGAAAAGAAAGAAACGTCATTCATACTACAACATATAAAAGAAATTTATTTGTATGACATATATATTGGAGTGTTTGAAGCATAAATCAAAGTATATATACTTATCAGTATTTTTTAGCCTCTTTCGTGAAATTTTTGAATCAAAGAAATGGTTATTATTTAAATTTTTAACCAAATGTCTATTTTTAGCGTTTAAAATTTTTAAAGAAATTATCACTATAAATTAAGAATATTATATATTCAAAATACGATCTTAACCCTCTATAATGAAAAAATCAAAAAACGCTAGATCAAATAATAAAAAAGTACGAATTAAAATTGTGAATGATAAAAAAAAGATTACTGTTTCGAAAAAAATCGTAACGAAATTGAAACCGGTGAGATTAAGTAAAGCTGAATCTGTTTCCGATAAAATAATTGTTAATGAACCAAAAAATGATATTATTGCTGATTCTAAAAATAATGAGTATTGTGATCCAATAATAGTTTGCAATTCTAATATTTCTTGTAACACGATTAAATCATCATCTAAAAAAGCAAAAATAAGAAAACAATCAAAAGTGCATGTATCGAAGCCGAATAATGAAGACTTAATTGAAGAAAGATATGAAATTCTTGAACAACAAGAAAAAAATCTTGATAAAGATTATTTCATAGGAGAAGAAAGAATTGAAATTCGCAATGAAGTCAAATTGACAAAAAATCATTCTGATGCTGAAAAAACAAACGAAGAGATAAATTATTCGATAATTAGAGATTTTATTGATGTTAGAGATGATGATTCAAGGACAAAAAAAAATTATGATATTATTAAGATGAGAGAGCTTAATCTAGAAGATATTAGAAAAATAAAGAGACACGATAAAGAGGAAAAGACTATTCTTTCGGTACATAGAGATTTAAAAGAACAAGAGGAAATTTTTCTGGATGCGCTTCCAAAGACATTTACAATATATGGACAATCAAAAAAATTGATCACAAAATTGATGGATTTTCAATTATATGGAGTTTCGTGGATGATCAGTCGTGAAAATTCAATCGTACGTGGGGGCATATTAGCTGATGAAATGGGAATGGGAAAAACTTTACAGGCACTCGGTCTTATTCTTTCAAGCCAAAACCATGAAGAAACTACTTTGATTGTGACACCAGCAATATCATTGAATCAGTGGATATCGGAAATCGAAAAACATGCACCGGGTGCATTTGACATAGTTTCACATCATGGAAGAAAAAAAATCGACATTGATTTTTTCAATAAAAAGATAAAAGAAGCTAGGTTATCTAATTCTAATAAATTTCTAGTCATTCTGACTACATATGGAACATTAGAAAGCGATTATAGAAGAAAAGGGGGATTTTTGTGCAATAATGAGTATTATCGAATTATAATAGACGAGGCTCATACAATAAAGGATTCAGCTTCTTCGACATGCACGGCTGTATCGTCTATAAAAGCAAAAATGAGATGGGGTCTCACAGGAACCCCAGTTCAAAATCGAATAGGTGATCTATTTTCTCTCGTTAAATATCTTAGACTTGATCCCCATTCATATTACTTTTGTAAAAAATGTCCTTGCAAATCGATAAAATGGCTTAATTATGATAAAAATAGGGCGGTTTCTGCAAATAGTGAACCGATAAGAAGAGGATTTTGTACTTGTGGACATTTCGGCGCACTTCATTTTAGCTGGTGGAATAGGCGAATATCAACACAAATAAAAAATTATGGTTATACAGAACATGGTGACGCTGTATTTTCGAGATTGAGCAAGATAACATCCCATATTATTCTTAGAAGAACAAAAAATGATCTTGAAGACGAATTAGGTCTTCCCCCAAAAATAGTAATTCTACATCGCCAATATTTTTCTGAACAAGAAAAAGATTTCTACACTAGTCTATATACAAGAACACAAACAAAATTTATGTCATATGCGGTTTCGGGTCAAGTAAATACACATTATATGCACATTTTTGAGTTACTTCAAAAGATGAGGCTTGCAGTGAACCATCCATTTCTCGCTTTAAAAGATGTGAATGAAGGTATTCCGATTTGTGGATTTTGTAACGAAGAAGCAGATGATCCAGTCATATCGAAATGTAAACACATTTTCTGTCGAGAAGAAGCACGTGAATTTTTAGGATCAAGTAATATTTGTCCCGTTTGTAAAGTTAAAATGACGATCGATTTGAATCAAGAAGCAGATTTTACTGTAAAAAGTAGTAAGATTTACACAGAAAACTGGACTAGTTCGACAAAGATCGAATTTCTTTTGGAAGAGCTAACAAATTTAAAATCAGATACAGAATGTATAAAAAGTATTGTATTTTCACAGTTCGTGAATTTTCTTGAACTTTTAAGATGGAGATTGGAAAGAGCGGGATTCAGATGTGTGACTATTTATGGATCAATGTCAATAACACAAAGAAAGGCTGCGATAGAAAAGTTCAACACTGATGAACGAATAACCATTTTTTTAATTTCATTAAAAGCAGGAGGGGTGGCTTTAAATTTAACTGAGGCCAGTAGTGTTTTCTTGATGGATCTTTGGTGGAATCCAGCCGTTGAGGAACAAGCCATGGATAGAATACATCGGATAGGACAATATAGACCAATTACAATTAATAGAATAATTATTCAGGATAGCATCGAAAGCAGAATTTTAAAGCTACAAGAAAAGAAGAAAGCTCTTTTCGATAGTGCGATAGATAACGATAAAACAGCCCTCGGAAGGCTATCGGAAGACGATCTTTTTTTCTTGTTTGCAAATTAATTACAATATTCAAATAAAAGGGCCTTTTTTAAAACTTAAAAACACCCCTCGCTTCATAATTGGAATAATATCCTTTTAACATTTTTAAATCAATAAAATCAATGTTTAGGGATGGGATCTTTTTTAAAACATATAAACACCCCAGGTTTAGATCTGATTATAATTCTCAAAAATATTTTCAAATCAATAAAAACAATGCCTAGACGTGAGTATTTTTAAACAACAAAAAAACACTTTGTCTGATAACAGATAAAAATTATTTTTAATACTTTCAATGTATCATAACAAATTTTGTGATAAAGACTGTTATTTTTTATTGATATAGCATCCCATAGGTGATAATATGACGATAAATCCTTTTTATTATATATAGATAAAAAAATACCTTGATAACCAGAGGCTAATTTATAGCGATATAAATTTACGCGAGATGTTCTGTGATAAAACATTTTATAGCTTCGAAATTAATTTCAAAAAAGGTATTTTCAAAGGATCCTTTTATTGCTACCCAATAATATCGAAATTTATTCGTGGAGACCATTCTTAAAATAAAATGCCTTGATTTTAAAGGGTTTTAAAATGCTAATGATGTAATGAAGCTAAAAATACATGTGAATTTTGATAAAAAAAACCTAGATTACTATATTATTAAAAGGTATATGGTTTTATTCTTCAATGGAGTCAATGTTTCGGATTACATTCCAATAATGTCTTTTATTACTTTCATTTACATTTTGCAATCAATCCAAGTTGTTTCAGCCCCATAAGGAAGTGCATTTTAAATAGAAAACTTTATTTTTTCTTGGTGCGGCCTACCAGTAATTTATGAATAGCTTTCAGTTAGGTTGCTTATTTAACTTTTTTGTAATTTAAAAAATCCCTTGTGTGGTCAATTCGACGTTTCGTACACATAAATTTGTGTTCTTATGTCAAATATTTGCACAACTTAAAAAAAAGAATAAAAAAAACCTTTTAAATTCATAATTTTTTAAATGAGAAATTATAATTATGGTGTCCTCTCTAAACGCAGCGGGCTTATATGATGGGCTCTCTGGATATAATCAAACATATGAAGAAAAATAAGAGATATTATACTTTATATATTAAGAGGCTTTACTATTTAACACATTCAATTAAATTTACATCACATTAATCATTCCAGATTTATTACTTTTCTCTCTAATAAATTAACTTCTTTTATAAATCGTGCCTAAGCTTACAGACAGCCTTAATATCTGATCACCTAGGTTTAGGAGGTCTGAAAATCTGGATGTTCGTTTTTAAATATATTCTTTCTATCTTTAAATATCAACTATAAAGATTTTGAGTATAAGAAGAAACTGTAAGATCATTTCGATCGTTCTTTTTAATAAAATTGACCCACTTTAATGTTTAATTGTAAATTCTTGAAAATTTAAACAACATATGGACATAAAAGTATATATATCATAAGTTTTTAACATAATTCAAACGTTTTATTTTATTTTAAGTCAGAATCTTCGCGCGAAATTATAAAAGAATTGAAATTTGCCTTTCCAATGAAAACTTGAAGTTAAAGTTTATTTTAGGCAGTAAAGAAATAATCATCGCATAAATAAATATAATTTGTTGCTAAATTGGCTTGATTAGAAAATTTGTCACATTAATATTGACTATATAATTTTGGGACACCTAAACAGATAAGTCTATGACCACATATTAAAATGTATAAGTCAGTTTTATTTCGAATAATAAAATTAAAATTACAAAAACTGTCTGACACGAAAAAATTAAGCGCTTTATGAAAAATTTTAGCCGATTGGAATTTTAAAAAACTAAATCCATAAAAAAATATTAAATATATGCAACAGTAAAGAAATAACCGCTGATTTGTAGTGAATTTAAAGACTAAACAAAGAAAATTTTGTAAATTTATTGCATAAAATAATAAAATTTTGATAAAGATGTGTATATTATGTTTAAAAACTAAAAGTATATTTTTTTTTATAAATTAATTTTGGAATTTTTATTATACATTTTTTCTTCAAGCTTAAGTTATTGATTTCCCATGGGCTCATTATATCTAATCTTTTGGCTATATTCATTTCTCTTACATCTTCTTCGATACATCTCCTTTTTTAAAGGCCTATTACTTCAGGGATTTCCTTAATACTATAGTTTTTATATGCCTCGACTTGGTTTGCGACTTCGTGATGATCAAATACCAACTATGATATTTCGTTGAAACTCCTCTTATGTTACTCAATGAAAGTATATAAAATTCAATATTCTTTAATTAGGAGTTCAATAAAAAAAGACCAATTAAAGCTATTTTTGTTTGAATTGATTCATATTAAAGTGTATAACATGATGATTACTAAAATAAAATATGTCTATTTATAAAATTCATAAGCCATTGATGGATATAAAAATACACAATACAATATTTTTTGAGGTGGATCATAAAATATACTTTAAAAGATACCAAAAAATTATATAAAGTGTATAAGAAAAACATTATTGGTAATATAATTTTAAATGTAGAAGCTAATATACCTTTTTATAGCATCAACTTCTAGGTTCAGTTTCTATTCCCTTTTAAAAATTACATTTTATATCAATAATAGATTAAATATAAAAATACATAACCTGTCACTATTTTTGGATTACAAATTATTAAAATCGAATAATCTATTTGTAAAATTTTTCGAATTTTATTGACAGAAATGTCTTCAAAAGGGTGTAAAAGATAACAAAAATTATTTTTTTTTCTATCATAAATTTTTAATGAACTCTGAAATTTTTATTTTTATCTCTATTTTATTAAAATGATACCAATGTATTTATAATACTCTATAAACAGGTATCGAATATTTTTTCAATCTACAATCCTGTTAAAACGATAGTCTAACAACTTTCAGAGGAAATAATCGTAATTAAAAATTCTCTAATTATTGTTTTCAGAGGTTTTTTTTGTTGAGAATTTATAATAAATCACCTTGTTCTAATTTACGAGACGTCTAGTTGTGGGATTTTATAGCTAAACACGGGTTCTATTTCCTTGCACACTCTATAATTCGAAACTTATTTAGCAACATTACCTAAAAAAAGCGGTTAAGGACATAAAAAATGCGATATTACGGCTTTTTTCTGTGGCATTCTTCAAACTGTGTCAACTGGATTGAAAAGTTTTCTACATTATTATTCAAGGCAGGGCTTAATAGAGAATGGAATTTTAGTTTATTATCAAGGAATAAAAATTAGATAAGAATTGCATAATAATTATGTTCAGCAACATCGTATGAAAGATCTTATAAAGGGTATATAAGTTTAAAAATTATTTAGTAAGCTATGCTGGAAATTTCTTTTGCTTTAAAGGCGGTTCCTATTGAATAGTTGAGAAATTTAAAAAGTAGAAGATAGAAATATAAATAAATCGTCAATTTATATAAAGTTTTCTAATTAAAGGCTATAATTTTTTGGTGTTTATGCACGATTGTCATTCCATAATGAATCAATTTATTCGGTTCACGAAAATAAATCTAAGTTGAGGCATACTTTTCGCGTAAATTTTCTAAATACATATGTAGTATTTAACCTGTCTGTTATATATATAATCGATGTAGATTAGGACATATTTGCAGATAAAAACATTTTTAATCTATTTTAATTGAGTAAATATTGATTATTTGCGCTAATAAAATGTATTTTACTTTGTTTACCATTCTTATACTACTAGATGAATTATTTTTATGTGTATTTACCATAATAATTTTTACTCAAATGGATATATGTTGCAACGAGAATATTTTTTTATTTTTTTTCATAAAATCAGAACCATATGAAATAAAGGTAATGGGGTTTCTTTTCCATATATTATACCCAAATTAGTAATTAAATTTGAAAGATACAATAAAAAATGCAGAACCTATAATTATCAGCATCAAAGTAAAAAAATTTTGGTATTTACATTTATTGTTTATTTTTTAAACAGGAATTTAGATAAGATTTTTCTGTGCAAATAAGCTTTTTTTCTGTATATTTTAAGTTAATATGTGGTTTAAATTAATTTTATAACGTTAATTAGTGGTTTATAAGCATATTTAAATCATAATTCAAATACTTCTATAAGTCTATAAAACGATATTATAATTAGTATATATTCATATCCATTATACAGTTTTCTGTAGGAATCAGATTGGATGATCAATAAATTTTTTACAAAAGAAATAAGTAATTTTAGTCATAATTAACGAAATTTGACAAAGAAATCGCTCTTTTAAAATTGTAAATCCAACTTTTGATATAATAAATCACAGATTCAGCTTTTGATCTGCAGAAAAATAAATTAAATTTTTTTTATATTTATGGGTATTTATTGCTTTTCATGCCTTTGAAGTCAATATTCTAATTTTTTTATAGTTATTTATTAATAGAAAAAAATACCTACATTTTTTCATTTAAATATATGTCAATTGTATTTCATATACTAACAATAATAATATTCATGGCTTTTTTATATATAGAAGTATGTGAAATGGAAGATGAAAAATAAAAAATGAAATTTTAGGTTTTTCCTATTTAAACATCGAAAGACTTTCTTCAGCCTTGTAAAAATAATTTAAAATCACATATTTGATAATATAATGTTTTTCTCTGTGATTAAGGAGACTGGAGATTAATTTACGCTTCGTTTTCGGAAATATTAATTTGGAATACAAAAAAAATTACTTACAGCTTAGTAAATCATTATTATATTTTGTCGATGCTTGTTAGATTCATTTCCGATATAGGGGTAATTACATATTAGTATTTATATAGATGGATTTAAATACGATAATTTTTAAACATTTCCATTATTCGATCTATTTTATTTTTATAATGCATTAAAATACATATTACTAAAAAGATATAAAAGTTGTTTGTAGCAGAAAAAAATGTTCAAGACTATTAAATGCTAAATTTATTTACCTTGAAAAAATTTGACTTGAAATAGCTCCAAATATTAATTCGATAATATTCTTAAATATATTTTTACAAAACCTCATTATATACAAAACTCTGCATATCTAAAGTATAAATTATATGTTTTCTATAATTTATCTAATCCTTTATTTACAGCATCTATATGGGGAATTGCATTGCATAGTTCAATAGGATTTTAAGTTTTAAGTTTTAACTTTTAACAATTAAAAAACCAAAACACTTAATGGACCATGAATAATCACACTATTTCGGAAAGAACCAGCTTATTTTAATCCAAAAAAAAAGGTTTTAGTCACAGTTTTAAGGCTATAAAAAACAATTCTTGAACCATTATGACTGTTATTATAAGCACACGAAAGTATTTTTATGTGTAATTTTTATTTAATTATAGACAATAATTTCTTCTTCTTGAGTAGATTTCTATAAACGGCGAATTAAATTCAATATAAATCTAAGAACTTGAGGTTTATCATAAAAATGTTCTTTTTTGTCAATTTATGTTCAAAAACATGTAATTATGCTCTTTGTGCAGCCTTTATAAGATATCTTTTTATAGTTGTATCTTGAACACAAAATATATTTACCAAGACTAAACGTATTTTTTGGTAACTTAGGAATTCAATTACTTGTATTACGATAAAAAACTAGTTCAGGAATAGTTTATATAAGGTCTGAAACTTATAACGGCTT
Organism: Rhyacophila brunnea; assembly: GCF_057557595.1. NCBI lineage: Eukaryota > Metazoa > Arthropoda > Insecta > Trichoptera > Rhyacophilidae > Rhyacophila > Rhyacophila brunnea. The sequence continues at coordinate 847,464 of NW_028232764.1, read as the reverse complement.
TTAATATATATTATATTGCAAAATCATTTTTATTTATGTGCTAGGGATTGAATTGGTTATTTAATGGATGAAAATGAAAAATAAAATCGTAGAATTAAAATTTTATTATTTTATAGAATTTCAAGATATAAAGATTTCAAAGATATAGATACCAATAACATAAGACTATTCGGCTAAATATAAAAATAACCATTTTAAAAGATAATTTGTTATGTTATACAAAACGTGTTCCGCCTTGGTAATTTTTTCTTAAAGTTATATTTTATTTTCATATCACTGGGCCTAGCTTTACAAAAATTTTGAGAAGAAATGTATATTAATAAATTTTTTATAACTTAAAATTATCATGACTGTATTTCAATAAAGACAAAAAATATATATAAAAATATTTTTCATTCGTAAGAATAAAATAAACCAAGTATAAAAATATACTCAACATAAATAAAATAATATTTCTCTTTAAAAAGGTTTTTTTGATGAAAATATACAGTAATCAGAAAAAAATCATATTTCAACAAAATATGCATTTTTTTATTCTCTAATTTCAGAGATACAGAATAAATTTTTAGTTGTGATTACAAATTTATAGCCTAATTTTAAAAATTTATTATAGATCCATTTTTTTATGATCCCAATTTATTATATCAATAAATTTTTTATGTTCATGTGCCCATCAAAAAATTTGAATGAAAGACGTATGTCAAATCCTCGAAAATCTGACCAATATGTTTACTGTAACACCAAAATCCTTATCAGAAATTTCATCTGCCTATACTTCTAAAATACAAGAATTGAAAAAGGAGCTTGCTGATATAAAAGAATCATTAGTAATTCTAAATCGAATGAATGAACAAATTATAAATGAAGCTAAAATAGCAGAAATTTCTCGAAGTTCTCTTTCCAATAATTTTGCTTCATATTCACAAGAATCTCTTAAATTATCAAAAGATCTGATTGTGGCAGAATCAAATCTTGAGACTCTTCAGCGTAAGATTTCTGAAATAGAGAGTGTTGTTGAAAAATCAAGAATGATAGAGAAATATGTTAATTATCCATCACAGGATAAGTTGTTTATCGAAGTTGTTCGTGGATTGGGTGTTGATTGTGTACATTTTGAAAAAGATTGTGTTTTTACTGTTAAGGGATCGGAAAATGCCTACACTCTAAATGAAAAGGAAGCCGGCTTAAGCGAAAAGATTTGGTCGTATCTTGACCAATAAAACCAATTTGTGCTTATGCATCACAATTTATCGTGCTTTATCTTTAAAACCAAAAAATATTGAGTAATAAAATTCCGGTATCAATAATTTAATAAAACTTTAGATTTATTTCTTAGAAGAAAAAACACCTTTATCGATAAATTGTATAATTACAATCATGTTATTCAAATTTATATACTGTGCCTACACTTCTTGATTTAAATTATTTATTAAGCCTAAAAATAGAATAACTTCACTATAAATCCCTTCTATTCATTTCATGTTTTTTTAACTATTATACACGAATTTTTCTATACCAATTATCCATTTTCGTGTTCTAGAATTCCAAAGAAAACCTTGTTAAATTATAAATAAAACACAGTTAACAACAAAAAATATAATGGGGTGTTATATTTATCAGTTAATTCGAACTTTACGGGATGTTTATGTGTTTTTATGTCCTAAATTGGCAGTAGTATACATATGTAGCCTATATTAATAGAACCTATATCTTGCAACTAATCTTAAAATGATTTAAATGCATATTTGAATAAATTTAGAGTAAATGTACCCGATGAGAGCCTTATAATAATTACAATCAAACTGTATAAATATAAAACATCCAAGCCTAGAAATATAAATTTAATTACATTACAAACAAGAATTTAAAATGTTTTAAAAATCGGTGCATTCATATTAACATGATTTTTATTTGCATAACAGAAAATTGCTGCAAGTGCCTTGCTAATAAGCTTTGTTTAAGACATTAAAATAGTTATATTTTCTTATTTTTATCAATAATAGTTGGGCTAAACTTCATGAACCTGGTATATATTATATTTGATGGTTCAAAAATTTTAGTAGGAAACATTAATATACTCGAAATGTGAAAGAAGAGTGAAGAAAAAAGGTTTTTTTGTGTTAAAAATAAAATCATGGGTTATTTTATATAAAATAATATTCCTATTATGCTTCTAAATCAATTAGATTAATCTAATGAGCTAGAAATATATAAATTTCATAATTTTAATTTCCCCTTAAAACGAAATTATAATATTTATAGGTTTTCTTTGGTTGGTCTGAATTGTTATGGCATCTTAATGCCCTTTACTTGTTTTTTATGACTTACTTCAATCACTAAGCTTTAATTAAACTGTTATGTGAACTTTAGAAAATAGCGTGATTTATTTTTCAATGCCTAACTTATTTTCAAAAAAACTTGAATTGATAAGTCTTAAAAGGAGAAGATATGTAATGGAAGGTTATATAGATGTAAGTTTGGAATAAGTGCCAGCAAATTTGCTTTATAAAGCAAACTAAAGTTTTTTGGAAACAAAATTTATGATAATAATCCAAATTACACATAAATATCTTTGGTATGTTAGAAGATCATTTAATTTCTTAAACTAGCGATATCTTCTAAAAAAATTTTTTTTTCGGCTAGTTTGATTGTTGGTAAATGATACTACATATCTATGATAGTTCTTTTTTTGTCTTATATGAATTAGCCATCACACGGAAAATTATAAGCGAAAGAGCTTTTATCACCCATAAAAAGACCGCAATAGCATTCATTTTTTCTTATATAAAAAAAAAATACATATAAATTTGGAAACTATTTAAATGCTGTAATTTTACAAATATTAGATTATATCGAATTTACAATGAACGACTTTTTAAGGATATAACAACTACAAAAAAATACTTTAATTACATAGCAAAATAGTTAACTTTATTTTAGACCTGGCTTAATTATATTGAATTTACCAATTTTTGAACGCAGCAAAGTTTTAGATAGATTATAAGAAGGCCATATTTATATTCTTAGAATCTCATCGCTCTTCAAAATCTTAAACTATATATTTTCTCTTTAAATCTTACATATTCATTTTGTTTCTCATATAAATCGTTATCGCTCATGAATTCACTTATTTTGGTATTCCAAACTTTTTAATATACGACTTATGATATTTTTTGACTATACATTCCCCTTATCAAGTATGATATAATTTTGTTTCTATTTAGTAGCAATAGATTTTTAATGCTGTTCATAAATTAATTTTTTGTTAATTAGATTGTAGTAGGATTATAATATAACCAGCCTTTTTTATACCTTATCTTCCATTTCTGTTTTTTTCATAAAATAAATTGGTAAAGAAGAGAAGATGGCAATAAATATTTTAGTGTAAAGTTGCCATTTTTATTACTTTAAAATATAAATAGGTGGCTTCGGTTTTATTATTACTGTGGTTTCTTTTTTTTATAGATAAGAAGTGGGCTCATAAATTTTGATTTTCTTCGTTTTTTATTTCACGCATCTTTAAAAAAGGCCTTTTACCAAATTTCTCCATGTATTACGGTATAAAAAAAATGATAAAACTATAAATTCGCAAATAAATACTTAAATCATTAAAAAGAGAGAAATTCAACGAACTTCAATATAAAATAAGATGAATAAAAATGCACTTAGATCTCTTCAAAGGGTTAAAGTAAACAAACATGAATGAAGAGATCTGAAGAGGGGATACACTGCAAAAATATACTCACATCATGCACAATTTTATGGAATTGAACAAAAAAATAAATAAAAACAGTAAATTCGCACTTATGTACCTATAGCATCTTAAAGGTAAATAAAAAAACCTCGAAATTTAGATGTTTGAAAATGTGAACAGCAAAAAAATAATTAATGTCATTTGGAATGATAAAATTTGAATAAAATCCTGAATATAAGAGATCTCTGAGGCGAAAAATTCGCTTATCATACATTTTTGTCTGAAAAGTAAATAAATTTAACAAAACTCGAATATTAAAGATGAATAAAAACAGATGAATTCGCAAAAATCATTAAAATTAATTGGAAAACAAACAAAATAAAAAGTGCAGTGGTCATGACTATTGTGGAAATTTCAATTTACCTAATCTAAATATTAAAATGATTACAAAAGAATTACCACCCACTTATAGAATATTGTAATTATTTTATAACCAAAAAAGGGGATCTTAAATACTGAAATTTTATATAGAATAATTATCTGCTGTCGATGGGGTTTAAAGGACTACTTTTCTTTCTATTATAATTTACCGCTTATTTTGTAAATCAATTCCAATCGGATATTTAAAATCGTAAGAATTTTCTAGAATAGGTTTTATTTTGTGTAAAAGAAACAAAATGGTATGTTAAAATCCCAGGTCATTTGAAGATATATAAAATACTGGATTTAAGCACTGGATTAGAGAATAAAAAAATTTGTTTATACTATTTCACTTTAAAGTAGAAATTATACTATTTAAAACAATAAAAGATCCACCTTGGATTAGTTTTAATTGATTATATATATAGTGCTAGCATATTTTAAAAAAATATTTTTCTTTATTATATTTGCTGCTTACATAAATTTTACGAAGATAAGCTTAAAAAGCTTATAATGTATTCAAAGTATATCAAAATGAATTTTATTAATTTGGAAAATAGGGATCTATAATTTACCATAAATAATTAACAAAATAAAATAAAGCAATCTTTTGCGTTGTTTCAAATGTTTTGAAATTTTATTTAAAAAATTATTTACATACCATTTAAATCTTTGTGTGGGGAAATCAACTTTCTAATCCCCTTAATTTATATTAAAAATCGAATGAAGAATAAAATCCCAAAAAAACTTTCTTGTGCTATTGAATCGATGTAGGTAATTTTATCAATTTTTAAAACTAAGTATATATTTTTTGAATTTTTAAAGTGATAAACAAATATTTTTTTTATTGAATCATTCAGATTAATATGCTAAATGAACAAAAAAAATTCATGCTGAAATATAAAGAATCCATGTTTTGAGAATTAGATTTTAAAATAAATGTTTTATTTTTGATAAGAATAATACAAAACAAAAAATCGAATATTTATAGCATAAAACAGATTAATTAATTCTCATTTATAAATTATCCATTTTTGATATAATTGATACCCCGTAGAAGATTTAATTTCCTTTAAGACTAAAATATTGTAAAATGATCATCAATAAATTATGCTTTATGTTCACTCTTTATCAAAAAAACCTTTCTTGCTTTGATAAACCATGCAATGCCCCCAGTGTATGGTTCTTTTGTGAATGAAGGTTTATTTAATTAAGTAAAAATATATACTCACAACTATGAAAATTAAAAAATATGAACTTAAATATAAATATAAACTCGATATTATGTGTCTAAAGTGCGAAAATAAGATTTATTTATATGCATGATATATATAAATTTATTTTTATAAATAAAACTATACTTTACATGTTTATGTAGTTTTACTATATTAAAAAACATTCCCTTAAATAATAAAATAAGCTTTTACTCAGACTAAATATGGCGACATGAATAATTATAAACCAGTGTTTTATGGGGAATGTCTAAAACTATTGGATCTAAAAGAAGAATATAGTTTATACGCCAATATTTTATATGACAAGAAAAAACTTAAATACGAGTCTTGGGTTTCGAAACATTATTATTATTATTTGCTTCGTGATCTATACGAAACTTTGGCACAGCATATTTAATTCTTCGTTGTTTATTTTAACAAATCTTTTTGCATTTTTTGTTGATTTAAGCAGAATACAGCATACACTATTAAATATAAGATGCTTTATATGCACGATTATATAACTAGCAAAATTGATACCGTAGGTATTTTATGTGTTTTTCACGTTACAAATTTTTCATTTGCAGATTTATTTAAATATAAATTATAATGATAGCAAATTTTTATATAATTTAAGAAAACAAAAAAAATTACAAAAATAAGAACTAACAGAAGTTTTTTCTTGAAAATTTTTATTATATTATTTTATAAATTATATTAAAATTTGGAGTATATCTTTTAGAAAGAATTTAAAACTATACATAACATGATTTTTTAAAAATACTACGGTTATTTAAGGATTATTAAAGCCTAAATTTAGCAAACAAACTAAAGATACTCTAATCAAATTTTTTAGATGTAATTTTCACCCTTTATTCTAATTTCTTAAGTACGTGTATCCTATAATTTTTTGCATATTTAAGATCACATAAAAAATAATGCTCTAAAGCCATCATATTAAAGGATATAAGGACCCTAGAGGTCAGCGGGATGCGAAAAAAGCCGCTATATACGAAAATTTCTTTTCTTCGTGCACACTGGATTCATTCTCATAATACATTCAGCTTCGATTACCATAAAAAGAACACGAAACACATTTTTTTTCCGATTACAATTTTGCAAACTAAAGCCTTAAAAATTACAGATTTTATCATAGAATTTGAATTTCTAATATTCTAATATTATTTCTGAAGATTTAAGTAATATTTTTTGTTTTTACCCTGAAATATAAATTTTAGTGAAAAAATACCCTAAATATATATAAACAAAAATCAATACTATGATAAAAATAAGTATTTTTTTTGATATGATTTACACTAATTCAAAGGGATAAAGACATGTTTTCTCCACTTTTATAGCTAAAAATTTCACGTTTCTATATGATTATAAGATAGTATATGGAAAATGTGTGATTATATGTCAAATATAATATAAAATTTTTAAGTTAATACAAGAAAATTTTTTGGACAGAACCAAGTTGGCATCTTCTCAAATATTGGTATAACAGGATTTACATGATTTTGTATTATAGACTATTAGTAACGATGAAAAAGAATATTATTTATTAAATACAATAATACTATATAAATTTGAGTAGATGGAACTATTTTGTCAACATTTAAGTACAAATAATATTATATAAATCGGAATCATGTTTTTTATTAAAATATATATTACAGTAGGTGGTAAAACAATAAGATTAATATCAATACTAAATTTTTTTACGGTACGTGAAACACATCATATACAAATTTAATTTTATTTCATTTTCGATTTTAACTATTTATAGACAAGAAATATAAATTTAACAAGTTAAACATTTTAAACACGATTTGTTCATTAAATAGACCCCGAATAGTTTTTAAAATATCAATTCTGGAATCTGAAATACAAAAATCTTTTGATTTTGGTAAATCTAAAAAAATATATTACCGTTTAGAACACCACATTTAATTTAGGTATGTATATTAAATATATAATCGCTTGGTTTTTTCTTAAATTTGCATATTTAACAACATACTAAAAACCGTTATGCAGGAATGGGCTTACAAGACATATATTTATATGAAAAAAAATACATATGATTTATTCGTAAAAAGTCCATCTATCAACTAATACTTTATATTTATATGATAATAAAATCTAGAATCGTGACTTTTTTATTGATTTCATGTTTTACGCTCTTTTCGATGTATATTTGTCTCAATATTAACCCTTTTTTATTATATGCAAATAAAATATGAATTTAGTTTGTATTTATGTATATAAATAAATCCTAGATGGAAAAATGATATCTAATATTGTAGTTTAGAGGGCAAACATAAATGATTTTTTTTTATTTGACAAGGCCGATAATTAGAAGTTAACAATGAATTTTCTAAATTCAATAGAAAATGATAATAAAATATTATAGTTTTTTCTTTGTTAATAATCACATTTTATAACAAAATTTGCTTATTAAAATTTTATTCCTGTAGTTCTTGTAAATAACATAATTAGAAAGTTTGATTTTTTTTTCATTTATGTATAGCTAGGTAAAATTCGATTCGATCTTACAAATCTTATTATTTGTTACATTGACAGAAATAATTAATTTTAGATTTTTGTTATTTTTTAAGGTTGTAAACATAAAAAAAATATTTTTTTTAGAAAAACACCTAACACGTCAAAATTATAATAAATAAAATTTTCGGTTTATTTTATTATCTCGGCAGTCAAAAAAATTTGATTTTATCATTTATAATCATAAAACATCGAAATATAAAACTAAAATAAAAAACGTTTTTTGAAAAAATTATCTGTCAATGATGACGGATTTTAGAAAAAATTAACCAAAAAAATAAATTTACAAGGTTTTTATCCCATTTAAAAAATCCGCAGCAAAAAGTTTAATTGTGGATAGAAATAAACCACAAAATTATTGAAAAATTTGTTTTATACTTTTTAATATTAAATAAAAATTTCAAATGTTTAGTGCCGATTTCATTGACCAATTTAAAAACATATTCGTTTCATAAGCAATAAATAATTAAAAAAAATTCATACAACTCAGAATATAATTCAAAATTAGGAAATATATAGTAATAAAAATCTAAACAAGCGACAATACAAATAGTATTAGATGTATTTTTGCAAAAACTTTGACCAAATAATGTATAAAATTGCATAACAATAAAAATTTTAATAAGTTTAATATTATTTTTAATGAACAAAAAAAACATGATCGTAAAATTATTAGAATACAAAGGGTACCTTTTAAGTTAGAATTACATAAAAAGATGATAATTTGTACTTGTTATGATTTAAAGTGAAAAAAAAAAATTTTAGATGCTATTGAAAAGAAATATCCAACGAATAATAATACATAAATTATGAAGTATATTTTTTTATGCAAGTATGCTATTTCACAAAGTTAAAAAAATAAAAAAAGTAATTTTATAGGTTTACAGCAAAATAAATACGCACATATATACGTAAAGAACACAAAAAAATATGTTTATAAAATCGTTATATGACCAGAAAGACAAAAAAAAATTTAAGAAAGCTATAGCATGTAAAAACAGATAAAAATAAATATTTGTTTTGTATAAACCAATATAGAAATTTTTTTATACGAAAAACCATACAATTAGATTTTTTTACTTTATTTGAACAAAACAGAATAAAACTTTATCTGAAAAATTCCTACCATGTAACCTGATAATCTATAAGCAAAAAAATTGAAAACATTCTTCAAAGAATATTATAATATTGTATAATAACATAAAACTACAAAAAAAATTAAAAAGTTTATATGTATTGTCATGATAATTTTCGGAATCGTCAATCTTTGTGTTATATTTCTAAACATTTACATGCGGAGATGATTTTCATGATCATTTATGAAAAGGATCAGTATCTGTGATTTTCTATTTTTTTTTAATTGATCAATTTATGGACAAGAATTAAAAAAATGTATGTCAGTAATTTTCAAATCTTCTTTCTATATTTATTATATGGGCTTTTTTCTGTTGATACAATTATTTTGAATATAGTAATTATTTCATAAGAATAGTATACGTATTTTATTTGGATATTTTAACTGCAAATTTATATTTATCGAATTAAAAATTTATTGATAATATTTAGAACTAAATGAAAAAATAAAAGACCATTAATTCAAAAACAAAAATTTGAACAAAATTTATTTTCTAAATGTGTATATATAAAAAGTTTTTGATGTTCTTGGAACATAAAAAATCATGTAAAAAAATTCTAATAATACTGTACTAAAGATTGCATAATAAAGACCTATAACACATTCTAAGAAACAATTTTTATATTTAAAACGATTTTATAATTTTGTGATTAATTAAAAAATAAATTTACCATTTATATGTATATATTTAAGGAGACATATTTAATTTTATTGGTTTTATATTCGAGACACATAAATATACACAAAAAAAATCATTTATATCTTATTAATCATCTTGTTTGATATATATCAATGTATATTTCTCAATGGTATTGAATTTCATATAAATATTTTATTGCATTTTAAATATATTCTAATAATATCTAAATACAGTACCCTTTACCAAAATTTTATTTGCAATATTGAAATGATATGCTTTTTTATTGACTTAATTTATTTACGTAATTTTAAAAGACTTCGCCATATTCAAACACTTTTAAGAAATATCAAAACAAAAATCAAAATGATTAAGTATACGTATTTCGATATTATTAAAACAAAATATGAGATATAGAACATGTTTTTAGCAATATCAAAAATATATACCGACTTATTTATATAATTTGTTTCAACATGAATCCAGAATATTCCACATCTTTGCATCCAAATACTTTACCACTAAATCATGTGTTTTCTAGAAATAATATTTGATTCATATTTTTACCTCCATAAATTGAATTGAAGATACATTACATTATTCATCAAAAGATCCTAAAAGTTTCAGGATGATCAAAGAAAATTACTAAAATACAAATTCGATTCATTATTAATAAAATATATAACATTGTGTTAAAATTCTGTGTCATTTAGAGTATTCTTTTTCTCAAACTTTGCAATAAATTAAATATTATTAGAAACATAAAATATTTACTTCCAATAAATTTCATGCATACTTCATAAAAAAAATGAATAGTACCATAAATCGAAATTAAAAAAAATCTATAAAACAAGACTTAAACCATACCCATAATAAAATGTTTAGTCGAATGATAAACCAAATAAAAAGCATATACAGCAGAATAAAAGAAAACTTTGCAAAAAACAATGATGAGAAGAAAGAAACACATCAGAAACAGACAAGATTGAACAGTAAGATTAATAAGCTAGTGAATCTATTGGACCCGCAGAAAAATATAAGAGCCGATAAAATAAGAAATATCTTGGATAATATTGTTGAGGATAAAAATTATTTTCGAAAGGTGAAAAAGGATTTTAAAAGAAACTTTATGAAACTTGTTAAGTCTGATTATTTAAAAAAACGGGATAATTTTGCGGTTCCTGTTTTTGGTAACATACATGATAATAGTACTAAAAAAGATGTTAGTGCTTATATATGTCGAGCGATTAGAGATTCTGAAATTATAGATAATGATAAAGAAATTTATAGCGATGGTATTGAGAAAGGGAAATTAATGGTGATTGATGACGAATATATAAATAGAATCAAGAATAGACTTCGAGATAAGCATAAAAAAGGCATTTTAAATAATTTGATAGCCGATAATATAAATGGTGGTCCGAATATAGATAATATAAATGAAGGATTGAAGATAGAAGTGGATAATATTAGTAATGATATAATTGTAGATAATATAAATGATGAACTGAAAATAGTGGCAGAGAATACGAATTGTGTAGGTGATGATTTAACTGTAGATAATAGAAATGATGGGCATAAATATAAGGTAGATAATATAGATACTAGCTTAATTGCTGATGATGGTCTGGATTCCAAGGCTATAAGTGAAGTTAAAAATCATTTAGAACTATCTACCGATAACAAAATTAAGCAAACGGGAGATATGATAAACAAAAAAAATAAAAAATATTTTAGCAAACTAAAAAGGAATGTAAAAGACCTTCCCAATTCACAAGATATAAAAAGGAGAAACATAGGTCTTTGTTCTGCCGAAAAGCAAAGACATGATGAGCTAAGATTATCCAAAATAAGGAAATCAATGGACAAAGGTAGCAAAAGGAAGCAAAGGAAAAAGATTCAGGAAGAAAGCACAGAATTCTTTAGTTGCGAAGAAGAAATGATATTCTTCGACAACGATCTTATATTCGCTGATGTCCCTGAAAATATGCATGAGGTGAAACCATTTCCCACAAAGGAGGAAAGTTTATTGCGTAAATTTCTATTTCCATGTGTAGAAGGTATCACATACTCCAAAACTTCGGATGTTCCAGCGCATTTAGAAGGAAAGTATTATTCACCTTCAAATATAAAGAAGGTTATTGCACATCTTGAGGCCAAGAGAGAAAAAAAAATAAATTATGAAAATGAATGTAAAGAAAGAGCTGAAAAAGCACAAAGAGAAAGACTGGAAAGACAGTCTTCCTCTTGCAATCAGCCATGGAATGAAAATTGCTATGGCCCAGCTGACATAAAATGGGTGGCAGAACAGAATAGAAAATATAAACTCTGGACTGAAACACATCCCATACAAAATTTGAGTAGGTTAAACGAAAGACCACCAAATTACTACACCTTTTATGATGAAGATGATTATCAAAGGAGGGCCAAAATATTAAAGGAAAAAGAAGAGAGAGAAAAATTGAAGGAATATAGAAGGAAAAGATCCATGGTTACTTCGGATCAAATTAAAAGACAACGGCTCGAGGAAGAAAAACAATTAGACCTAATTATAAAGGAAAAAAACTTGTCTGATGTTGTTGTATATGATAATAAAATAGAGTGCTCTTCTTATGATCACAAAAAGAACGAAACATCTAGTAATAAAATTGAAAATTCGTCTTACGGTCATATTAAGAATGCGGATTTTACTTTCATTGATCCTTCAAGTAATTCAAATCTTCTCAATTTCAATAATACATGTAAAAATGATGGACAAGAAAATACTAAAAGTATAGTTAATAATGAAGAATTTAAAGATGATAATAAAACGGGTATCTGTGATACATCCCAAAATATGGAAACGCATCTCAATCGATCATTAATAAACAATGTTTCACATGCATTAGTTGCAAATAACAATCAAGAGAATATTTATAAAGGCCAAAACAAACTTAATGAATTATTATCAAACAATATTGCTGATGTTTTAATTAAAAATAACAATCAAGAGAATATCAATGAAGGGTGTAAGAATGAAATAAATGATATACAAACAAATAAACTTAAAGAAGAAGAAAATGAAAACGAAGGGAATAAACAAAAAAATGACGACCAAAAATCACAAAAGGAATTAAATAGTAACAGCGAAAATAAAATCTTGATTGATGATAAATTAAATAAAGAAAACCAGGATGAAAGCCAAAGAGTTATATTCAAAGACCCTATTGCAGAAACATATAAAATCGAAAATAATAAAAATGAAAACGAAAATATTGAAGCCCTACTAGAAGACAATGACGACTATTTTTACTCTGTATCGCCATTCGTAAACCCAAACGTAACTAAATTCGACGATATAGATATTCGACCGAAAAAAATGGATCAAAAAGAAGAAGAGCTCCAAGTCAAAAACACATTTGAAACCACTGGCGAATCTAATAATAATTTGAAAAGCGTTAATACCAATGAAATTTCTCAAACTCCAAATAATTTTGTATTCCCATTCAATAACATCAATCACGATAATACTTCCACCAATGTATTTTCATTAGGTACGAATCCCCAACAATCAACATTAACAGATTTTAATCAAAATAAAAATATTTTCATGAATAATCCAGAAAACAACGCCTTTAAGGTGAATAATCAAGATAGTAATGCTTCAAAGATGAATAATTCTGATAACAGCATTTTTAAGATGAATACTCCTGATAAAAACACCTTTTCTAATAACAACATATTCAAGATGAATGCCCCAGATAAAAATGCCCTTTCTGATAACAATATTTTCAAGATGAATACTCCAGATAATAAAGCTTTTTCTAATAACAACATTTTCAAGATGAATACTCCAGATAAAAACGAATTTAATATGAATATTTCTGACAATAATGCCACAAATATTAACAATAAGGATAATAATGCTATCAATATGAATAATTCTGAAAATAACACTTTTAAGATGAATATTATAGACAACAAAGCTTATAAGATGAATAACTCTGAAAATGTGCAAACAAACAATCCATTTATTCAAAACCAAAATACTCAACAATGGAACAACCAAAATTTTCCATATCAATTTAACCAAGAACAAGCCAAAAACAAACCATACCAATACAACCAGCAGCTTTTTTCACCACAACAACCACAACCGAAAGACCCCTTCGTATTCCAACTAATAACACCAAAAGATCTAATTAAAAACGATACAACATACAACGAAGCAGAAAACAATAGCTTTCAAAAAAATAATACAGAAATCACCAACCCATTCCAATCTCGTATCTCATGGGAATCATTCGGAAATCAAAACAATTTCGATACTAACCATCCCTCAGATATAAGTAACGTGCGGAGATCAGTTTTTGACACGCAAAATAATATGGAAAGTTCCGAAAAACAACAACCAAGTGGTAAAAGAAAAAGAGCACAGGCTGATCTCTCTAATCGCCCTAATCATAAAAATAATACTCAAAATCAAGGGCAATGGAATAATGATCAGGGACAGAATCAATGGCCTTTCTAAATATTATGATTAATATATATAGATCTTACCTATGAATGTTCTAGATATGATTCATAAAAAATTATTATTAATTAAATTTTCACTAACTTTAATGTTCTTGTCCAATAGCTGTTTTAAAACTGTCTATATAAAAAAATACCCCAAATATAGAGTTTTTATCTGAGGAGACAAATTATTCGGTAAAAATTAAAGACCCTGAAAAAAATTTAATTAAATTCAAAATATTATCAATCTGAAATCCTAAAATCGCTTTTACATAAGAGCACACTAAAAATATACCATTATCTCAGTTTATGCGTCGCTTATTAATTTAATCATCATCTTAATGATTTTTTTTTCGACCCACGGTGATCTGTCAACAAAAATTTATTTGTGATAAAATTTGTAATATATAACGTTGATTCATATGCTAATTAACACATATACTCATTCATATAAATACTGTGCTATTTTCAACCCTTGTAAGATTTCAGGCAATAAATTATCTCTTCTTGGATTTTTAATTATTTCGACTACATTCGCGTGATTTCTCCGTATCAATTGCATTCTACTAGTCGCAGCGCATTCATTCTCTTATAAGATGTCCTTTGCATAATTTTCAATTATAGTTATGTATTCTCTCATCTATTGACACAATGCACTTTGCCGACATGATTTCAAATCTAAATCAATTAAAAGATAAAATACCAATCATTTGGACATTTTATTTTCGGTGGGTAGGCTTATATAAATTTTTATCATAAAGTCTAAAATAAAGTTGAATAGAGCTATAAAATTGAAAAATGTCAATTATTTTTTTTAAGTTAAACACAAAACGTATAAAAAAAGGAAAAATAAATTTTGGAAAACCACATTTTCTTGAATGTATGATCTAAATTGTTGCCCCGATAGAAAAATCGATCAGGGGAGTTTTCGGGCATATTTTTTTACAAAAACAGGTTATTCTGCGTTTCTGTTGTTCTTTCGTTTCAATTAGGTTGATAAAAATCTCTAAATATTTCTTCGTGCTCTTTTGAGTTTCTCATAAAAGACCCGTTTACATGCCAATTTTATCATAAGGATTTGGGGTTCATTTAGGTGCCATTAACAAAAATAATTTTTATTTTGTTGACAATTAAAAAAGCATATAAATGTGTTTTATATGTATTTTATTGGGCTACATTTGAATTAATAAGTGTCAAGACGTGTAACAAGACCATTACCACTATGGGCTCTTATTAAAAATACATTAATCGACCCAATAAAGATTATATAATAAAATACAATTTTTTTATGTAGCATTTAATTAAGAAATTATATGCGCATAATTTGCTTTTGTTATTAGTATGTGATGAATAACATCATCAATATTCATCGAACATACATTTGATTCAAAAAAATAAAACAAAGCAATATAAGATCATAAATTAACAGGCATTATTTTATTTTTTTATGATAAACCACCTTTAAACTTTTATTCACGTGTTTTTTTGATTTGATGATAAATCAAAAATGCTTTATATATGAATGAAATTTAAAATTTTATAAACTTCGATAAATTTATAAAAATACAAAAAAAGGTAGACTCGACATTTAAAAACACAAAGTAGGTTGGTTTAAATCACTCAAATGCTGTTATAGGCAAGTCCCGATCTGGTTGAGTTTTTTCATTTTTCGCGGAATATTTAGATTCAAAAAAGCTAGGAAAAGATATTAAATAGTATCAATATTAATGTTATTTTTATGCTATTTCCCTTATAAAAATAATTTGAAACCGAGTGTATTATTTTATTACCTTTTTTATTTTGAAAATCACGCATATTTACTAAAAATATTTTTCTTAAAAAAATAAAAAACGAAAATATTTACCCGTTTTATAATATTGAAGACAGCTTCATTGTTTACTTTGAATCCAACATACTTTCTATTGCTGCGATTCTCCCTTCAAATTTCCACCAATTTAAATTCTGCACGAAGATCAAAATACTAATATTGTGGCTTTATACAGTATATGACCATAAATTAGTGTTTGTAGTTTAAAATATACGGATTTTATATTATTTTATTGGTGCTATTAAAATATAGACATATATTTTCTAAGCTTAAAATTTATATAAAATATATAGCACGGAAGAATAATATCTTAAAAAATATTTGATGTAAAATATAGATAATCTAGGTAATAGTAAAAAAAAATATACAAATATATTTATTTTTGAAATAAAATGCACTTAGATTTCTAAAACCCGTTCAATCTTCGATATCGGTGTTTTTATTATTATTTTCTGTATGACCTAAAATTATAGAATAAATTTATGAATTGAACATTACAGATGGGGCGCAGCTTAAAAATCCAAAAACAATAAATATAATATGGTTATAGAATATAAGTTTAAGTACCCTTTAAAGGTTTTTATATCACTTCGTTTAACTGTTTTAAGATAAAATCCCATTATTTCCTACACATAAGCTAAATTATTAAAAAAACACATCATATTATCACGGACATTAAATCTTCTTTTCTATCGATGACAATATAAAAATCATAATAAATTTGTCAGGATACTTAAAATATCTATTTATGTGATTATAGTCGAAGTCCGACTAAAATTATGATATTGGCAGATATATACAGATTTGTACTCTTTAGAGATAAATACCAACTTTATAAAATAGATGATGAATTATTTTATATAAGGAAGATCAAAATGTTTAAATAGTAAGTGTATTTTAAAAACTATAAGATTTTATCTACATGAATCTGATTCAAAGCTGTTTAATAGATTTTACTTTGTGATATATAAAACGAATTCATATTTTATTAGTATTTACTTTAAATATCTATTTTTATTACCAGAAAAAATAATTAACAGGTTTTTTTTACTTGTATGTTTTATGTGTATATATTTTTTTTGTTTCACACTGATTTTACAATTTATATACTAAATATTAAAGGCACGTTACGCAATATAAATTAAAAAAACAACCCCATAACTAAAATAAACACAAAAAAATTAGAGTAAAAGGCTTTACTATATTTAGATTTTCAATGAATTTATATTTGGAGCTGGTTTGTTTGATGTGATCTAATTTTGGGACAATTTTTTTTATTACCCCAGTTTTTATGTGCACATGGGGACAAGAGCTTGACTTAATAAATTCATATTTATTATATAAACGCTTATGATAAACAAAAATGTAATAGTTTATGTTTATTTGATTTTTATGAATAAGTCAAAAGGTTCACAGTTAAAATACATTCTTATCATCGAAAATGTTTAATGGAGATAAATCAATTTTATTACCTTGTTTCGCTTAGGAACATCATATTTCAACGCTGAACAGTTCCCTTCAAAATTGTTGGCGCGCACATGCGTAACTAGATCGAAAAAATTATGGGGATGGTTAACTGTCTCATGTACATAACCAATACTTTCAAATTTATTGCATATTTTCGTTTTTAACCATTATAATGTGGCACACAGAGCATGTATTTAAAATTACATATATTTTTCTTCATCTTGAAATATATATTTTTTTGTGATCTAAAAATTAGTAACGCCAAGAATCCAAACCTTTAAAATTACTTGTTCGATCTGTTACTTCTTTTTCCAAATTTGGATTCATCTAACTCAAATAATGTGGATTTTCTGCCCATTTTTCCATTTTTTTCCCAAATATTTCTTTTATTTCGATTTAAAGTTTTCCAGATACAACCAAAGGGTTGATTATGATATGCCATTAGTTATTTAACTGCCTTGTTCGTATATTCTTGCTAACTAATTGTTGATATTCAAGTTTCATCTATCTCTAGGTGTAATAATTTTAAATGGAGTTTGTGTCGATCTGGGGCTTAGATTTCGAGCAGCGGACTTGCTTTTTCTTTTTTAGCAATCCTAATTTGTGATAAAATTCCTGCCATTTTTTTTCTATATCGTGGTATGCTCTCACCATTTTGTTTTCGCTGGTTTGTCTTCTTACAATGATTTTCAAGAAGTATTAAAAAAGGTAGCACAAGAATTAAGTCACTTTAGACATATTTTAACGATCTATGCCTATTCCTGCTATTTGATATTTGAAAAAATATTTTTGTGAATAGCTATTTATAAACATCTTAGAATGTTTTGAATCCACGCATATTTTGTAAAGAAAGTATTTTTGTAACAAATCTCACAAGACACTTGAACTCATCATATATGAGAGAAGAAGAGTATTTGATGAAGATAGATCAGGCGAAAGTGTCAAAATATGTATCAAGGAGTTGTGAAATATTCCCAATGGGCTGACTACGTCTCAATAGATGGAATTGATAAAAAGAAATGTTAATCTATAAATAAAAAATATTTTCATCACAACAAATCCCATAAATTATGATAGCCGTAATTTTATATCTCGGGTTTCGCATCTATTTGTAGTTAATTAGGCATTTTATACGATTTAAAATTACCTTTTAGATTTTTATCATATATTTATTATGAGCTAAAAGATTTTGTTTCAATTAAAAATAAATAAATTAAGGTATTAGGCAATAATGCTTCCCTGGGTGGGCTTTTTTACATAAAAAACGTTGAATTAAATTAGCTTAAAATATTAAATAAAGAAAATGAAAACTTAATTTGAAAATTGGATTTAAAAATTATAGAAAAAATATCTAATAATCTTATAGAACACGTCAAATATTTCACAATAGATTTACTTAAAATTAATATATGAATAGTATAACCAATCAACAAAATCTATTAATGATTAAAGTAAGCATAAAAATTGATTGTATAAGATAATTTATTTAAAAATATCCATAGTTTTTAAAGATAGTTTTAAAACACATAATATTATAAAAATTAATGTGAAATATTAATAAAAACACATATAAATGCAGCATATTATAAAATTCATAAAATAGATAATATTTATGAATGGAGGCTTTGAAATGTTCATTTATTCTTTTTGAAATTTGAAATATCTAATAAAATATGTTTTCGTAAAAAAATCATAGTTTGTATTCAACAGGATACTTTTTAAGATTTTTTAAGCACAATTTGCGATTTTACAATGGAACTATAGTAATTTTGTTTTTTTGTGCATAATTTGCGATTTTACAATGAAATTATTGTAATTTTATTTTTTAGATCGATTTTCATATGTGTAAATTGCGAGGATCTTATTGTCAGATCTTAAGCCTTTCTACTTTTCACTTCATTTTTTAATACCACATTTACAGAAAAATTTTAAGTAACAATTTTAAGGTCTTCAATTTTTTATAGGGGAAAGAGCCAGTGTATAGAAGCATTATATCTTATGTTTCAGTAAGAACACACTAAATAATTTGAAAAAAATTCACAGATATATAATAAAAATTTACCATTTTGATATCTAGGGTTAATCCAAATAATTCCTAAAATAAATGTACCGATTAAAATTGTGATTTATTTTCTTTTCTTTCTATCAAAAGGATAAAAAGAAGTATGATTGATGGCCCAGTATTAAAAAAAAAAAACTCATATATTTTATGTGTGACTTAGTATAAAAGATTTTCAAGCGAGCAGGGCCTAATTAAATCTTTTAGAAGCAAAGAATTGAATATTATTTTGAAAATTAAATGTTTAACCTTTTAGCGGACTTTAGATCAACCAATATTTTTTTTTGAAAATAAAAATAAATATCAGCGGAATTTGATAATAAATATTATAACATTTGTATGAAATCGCATTATATAAACAGCTTTTGCAGATAAAAACCTTTATATTAATAATGAATTGGTTTGAACTATAAATATTAAAAGATAGATTATTATGGTTTCAATTTGTAGTTATATGGGGAAGGTTTCCCATACTTAAAAATAATAATAAGAATTTATGATAATTTAAAACGAAAATTTATAGGAAATTAAGTTTTTATATAAAAGAATAAAAATAGTAGGAATATTTATTTTCTAGCGGCTGGGTATTCAAAATATCTACATCATAAGACATCAATTTTTTGACATAGAATTAATCATTATTTTAAAAAAACTAGACGAGTCTTACAGCCATATGATATGCGAATAAGTAGACTGTTCAAGGCAAGATATTGTAGGTTTTTATAATTAATGTGAAAGAATAGATTTAAGCACAATTAGTATTTTGGATTAGGTCTGCCTAGTGGTTAGTTAAAAAAGGGAATAATAGATTTATGCATTAAAAATATTTTTTTTAACTGATTATACAAATATGGTATCTACAAAGCACAAAATATATTTTTCTTTTTAGGAAATAGAATCAAAAAGTCACGAAGAAAAAGGCATGATGAAATTGAAAGTTTTTATCAAAAATTAGAAAAATATGCGCAAAATTGCAATAAAAATGGAAATCTGAGGATTTTATTGTGAAAAATATTTTAAGAAAAATTAACCTGATTTTTCTGAAGAATCTTATGATATATTCCGATAAATTTATACATGAATATATAAGAACGCAATAAAAAAAAATTCATAGAATTGTTTGAACTCAGCCTTTCGAATTAAGAAAAATATCTTAGAATAAATAAAATGATTGCAGTACTACCTGAGGAAAAGACGAAAAATCTGCACAAGAAAGAATTATCGATTCTTATAATAAATAAGGAATTTTCGTTTTATTTATTTTATGTTTGTAAAGGTATTTTATTGAACCTCTTAATTATGAGGGTGTCTTTAAATCGGGGCTCTAATGAAAACAAGGGCCCTGATTCTAGTGATTAGACAGTATTTACAGCTTAAACTATTAATTCGAGCTCAAATCAAAATTTATGTTGAATTTTTACTTAAAATATATAAATAAAATCCAAATATCTGTAAAATCTTTTGGTCATTATATAAATTAGATAAAATATATGAAATAATTAAATAAACCTCTATAAAATGTGACATATCATATTATAAAATTCATGAAAGAATGCAACAAAAAAATTTATATATCTAAAAAGTAATTGTATAATTTCAGAATTAATAAATATATTAAATGCCAGTTTAAATCTGTATTAAATGAAAAAAAAACAAGCAATTTAGGTGTAAAATAGCTAACAGCAGGTCATGAACTGTAATAAGAAGTTTTATGATCATAGAAAGATGCGCTAAAAAATCTATAGGTTTCTTTTAATAATTTGAACATATATTTTAAAGATGTTAGTTACAGGAATTATGAGTGGGTTTGAATTTAATCAATATACTATTTTAAATAGACTAAGAGAATGCGAAGAATGTGCGTTAGAAAACCAAAACGAGAGAAAAATGTTATTTGAGCAGCATATATGCTACTTGAAGTTGATGAAACTAAAATGGGTGAAATAAAATACATCGGGGACATCGAGTTGAAGGCATATATGTGATTTTAGTTATAGAAAGACAGATGGTAAAAAAAATATAAGCAATTGATGTTAAGAAAATAGAAAACGAGATCATAAATATGATATTCTACAATATTTATTAATTAATTAAGGTGATTCTTTTCTAGAATTTATCTTATTTTTCTTCGTTAAGAACGACAACATCAGCCCTTTCACGTTCTTTGTATATTTTATCAATTGCTTCATCAACTCTTACCATCCGGATTTCGTTACCTGCAAGATTATACCTTCTGAAGTCCAAGGAGATGCTCTATAATGTTCGTTTAAAAACTACCGAGCTTATTTAAGCTTTTTTATTGCGCTCGATAATATTCTACAATATATAAACATTGTTCAAACACTTATATTGATCGTTGTATGCCATAATGAAAGTACGAATTAAGTTTAAGTTTTAACATAAAATTTTTTAATATTGTAAAATTTCATGGTCTTAGTTATTGGTCTTAATACAAACATTAGAAACTAAAATAACGGATTAAAAATGGGGATATCAGTGCAAAATCGAAATAAGAAGATTATAAAAGGATTTTTACAACATATAATATGTTTGAAAACTTGATAAAGAAGATTTATGGCGAATATTGTTAAATGTATTAAAAAATAACACAAAATATTTTTTACCTAAAATTTGTACATTATTCTTTAAATAGAAAATAAACAATACAAAAAATAGCTATAAATTGGTTTCGGGAAAAATAAAATAAAAATATATAAAATGTATAATACAGAACATTTTGGTTTTTCACCTTCTTATTTAGGCTTAAAATAGAATGTTACATATTTACAGATGTAAGTATAATTAATATTTAAAGTTTTTAATCATTTTTATCAAAATTTACGTAAATTATAGAAAGATTAATCTTCAATGGAATTGTTTGTGAATAATTTTAGATCTTAAGTAATTTTCGCGCATTAAAAATATGAAACATATTAAAAAATCCAAAAAATATTTTTAAAAATCCGAATGAAATTTTAATTAATCAAGGAATATCTTCTTTATTTATAAACATATGTTATTTTTTATTATATTTTAGTATTTAGATTGAAGTTATAATATAAATAACATTGTTCAAGAGGATATTTTGCATTATATATTATTGATGTCTATTTTTAAATTAAGCTTTAGTATTTAGATTGAAGTTATAATATAAATAACCGTGTTCAAGTTGATATTTTGGATTATATATCATCGATGTTTATTTTTTAATTACATTTTAGTATTTAGATTGAAGCTATAATATAAATAACAGTGTTCAAGAGGATATTTTGTATATTATATTATTGATGTTCATTTTTTATTATATTTTAGTATTTATATTGAAGTTATAATAGTGATTTTCGAGATCAAAGGATTCTTTTCTTATATAATATCGGGGCCTGATTCTTTTTTATATAATTTTGTTTTATATAATCTATAAATAATTTTTCGATTTTCATGCCTAAATTTATTTTTGTAGCCCAATGACGTGAATTATGATTTATAGTTTTTATATCTAAGTTCAAACCCGTAGGGCGCACTTGAATTAAATAACAATTCTTTAACGTAATACTCGATAGAAAAGAAGTTATAATTACGCGTTAGATAAAATTATGAATATATCAAACATTAAGTAGTATATTTTTTTCTGAAGAGGTGGTGGCCATCAAATTCTGGTATTTGACTTCTTTAATAATTGTCTATTAATTAACAAGAATAAACAATTGAAGTTCATCAAATTTTTCAAATGGAATTTATTATATATTTTCAAAATAAATGAAGTAGATCAGATGCGAGCATTCAATAAACTATTTCCTATTCAAATAATGAAATATCTAATTGCTTTTATTGTTTTAAATTTAAATTTGTGATTTATATAAATATGATATGGTGTTAATCCCATTATTTATAATAAAATAATTATAAAATTTTCATAGTATACAATTATTTTTTGTATACATAACTTCAAAAGAAATATTCACCAAATTCAGATTATAAAAGCTACGATTTTCATGGTAAACATGAAAATCAGCACCATATAAGAATCATTTATTAATTATCAGAATTATAATTTTTATTCAAAAATTTCTTCTTGATGTCAAATTTCCGAATTTTAAACTACTAAATTAATTTTTTTTTCATATTTAAAGATTAAATTATGAACCCTCAGATGAATACATTTTTTGACAATTCCGAGACAATAGATGTGCGGCTTCGCAATCTTGATGCGTGGTTGAAGACTTCAGAGTCATTTTACAATATAACAAAGAATGTACTATTTCAAGAGCGTTTTATACTTTTTTCGATTGAAGTTTTAGATACGGTTAAGCCTGATAATTTTGTGCTTAGTGGTGGTCGACATTTAGTTTTTAAGATACTTTATAGGCTTTCTTATAAGGAGAGTTCTAATATACGACTTCTTTTCAATAAGTTGATAGAGACATTGAAGCATGATCATTTTTCGAATGTGGTTCTTGCAGCTAAGGTGATAACAATTTACAATTCCAAGTATAGACTTGATGAGTTTCAGTTATCAGAGTTTGCATCTTCTTATAGCATGATTTTAGAAAATGTGGGAAGGGTTCTTTATCATGGGGGTGATAATTTGGTGCAATATTCGTTGTTTGTGCTAGGCGAAATAATAACTTATCTTACACAGTTTGTTAAGATACACAAAACTAGTCTTGATGTTTTTGATAAGTTAACAGTTGAACTACATAGTTTTACATCGCATTTGATGGTGAATTCGGGTATCCAGAACAGAGTGGGTTTACGAGAATCGCTTGGGCTTGAAGTAGTTAGTGTTGTTCATAGAATACTTAAGTATTTTATAGAATATATCATGATAACTAACAAGAGTGTTGAGATACGGAACAGCATACCCAACACATGTGCCTTTCTTCTCAATTTCTGTCCGATAACAGCTGATATATTACGGAGAGATGTTATGCAGAGTGTTGCTACATATTGCATTCAACATAAAGATATTTTCTATTCGAATATAGATGTGATGTTATCGCCAGATCTTCTTCTTGTGCGTAATACACGGAGTCTTAGAGTATTTGGGGTACATTTGTGTGGTGAAGTAGTTATTCACTACAAGGATAGAGTGGTATCAAAAGATGTTTTGCATGTGATGATGGGTGAGGTTGTTGGGCTCATTGATCGGGAGTTAGGGAATACAGATTTCTTGTATGATACTGTATCTAATGTTTTTGGAGAACAAGGTGGCAAAAGAGATGGATTTGACTTTAATGCGAGCGTATATGACTCCTTAAAGTTTTTAGTCACAGCTATGATTAAGATAAATGATGTTTTTTCCATACAAAAGTATCCTTTAAATGAGAAACATCATTTTTTTATGAAAAGTTTTAATTCGATATTAAAAGTATTTCTTTGCCTCGCTAATTATGTTGAAAATGGTTGTGGTAATAATATCGAGGGGAATACTTGTAATAGTAATTGCGATAATGAAGATGATAGTAATATTGGTGGAGGCTCTAATAATAATAATCTTAACAGTAATAATGATGGTAATGTAAGTAGTGAAGGTAAATATAATGCTCTTAATGGTAATATTAATAGTAGTAATAATAATTCTAGTAGCTTTAACAATCCTAATGATAATAATGAGGGCAATGTAAATGGTGGAGTTAATAGTAACAACCTTAATAGTAACAGCAATAGAAACTCTAGCAGTAATGATAGCCTTATTAAGAATAAAAATAACCCTGATGATGGTAATAAGTTTGGTAGTAGCAACAATAATACCAACGCTAATAATAATGTTTCAGGGGCCAAAAATAATATGACAGCAATCAAAAATTATTTAAGCAATGGAAATAATAATGAAAACAGAGATAAGGGTATAAAGATCAATAGTAATCTAAATAAAGCAAATGAAGTTAAATATTTGCTGAAGGGGTGTCTGCGGGTATTCAAAAACATAGTACACTACTTTACCCAAATGAAAGAAACGACAACGGGGGTTGCATTTTCCCTGAAATGCTTCTCTCAAGAAGAGATTTTCCGTTTCGACCATCTTTTTTCTGTATCGCTCCGACTTCTGAATTCACCGATATTCACCCAAGAAGACAAAATCATTTTTGACGAACTATACTCGATTTTTGTTTTTCTTGAAGAATCAGCATTCCACGACATTCTTTCAAAAAACTCTACACTTCTTTTTGAACTATCAAAAAATAATCCAAACATGTTTCTTATATGGAGATTTTACCTTGGAATTAAAGCAATTTCACCCACATTTTCAAATTTATTTATCACATATTTCAGTCTAACACCATCAGAATCTAAAGATGGGATGTTCTACATCAATGCCTTTGATCATATATTCAAGACCCTTGTTGTTTTCCCAAAAGAACTTGACCAAGCCCTTGCCATGCGTCTTGAGCCCCTTATTAACACGTTGCTGATGGGAGAAACCGAAAAGTTTTTCTTTTATGATATATTGAAAATACTTTTCGGATACCTCAAAGACTGCGAAATGAATTATACGTCAATTTACTCTCTTATCACAATAAAACTAGACCAAATGATCAAAACCATTGGCAAACTGTACAAGGAATACCCCGAACGTGATATTTTTATCGAACTGATTCTTACTATGCCATTGAATTTCAAATTTGCTCTTGCCTGTGTTAAAGTGTTTGGCGATCCTTTGTTACGCGCACTCAAAATCAAAAGGCTGAAAAAAATAGCCCTTGACTTTTTAGAAGTATTCATTAAGAACTGTAAAGCTGATGTCATCATTGAACATCTTGAAGATATTTGGCACGAAATAAATGTTGAGATTGTTAGATGCACTCAAGATGAAGAATTATGTGATCAGGCTTTACATATTTTGCATATATTTCGTGGTAAAAATTTTTTGACCCAGTTTAAGGTTCCTATAAAGAAGCAGACAATAAGAAATACTGTAATTATTGGAGGTAAGGACGTCAAATTCACAGTCAATAAAATTGTATATAAGTGCATTGAAATGATCCGAGGTGAGTTTATTAGTGAGCATTTTTATGATCTGATTGCTAATAACATATCCATCGTGGATTTTAAAAAGGTATACAACACTAAGAAAGGAAGTTTTTCAAGCATTCACTCACAGTCTTCAAATAAAAATATTTTGGGAGGGCGTAAAAATTTAGGCAACAGTAACAATGAAGAACGTGGTTTGGGTCAAAGTAGAGATAACAATGAAGAAGGTTTTTTGCCATTGACTAGTACAGATGCTGGATCGTGCGACGATGTTGAATACTGTGCGTTTAGGTTTCTTGCATATTTTATATACACAACACTCGGTTGGGAAATGTACGAGACAGATGTAATAATTAGAAAAGTTCGCCAACATCTTTACGATATAGAAACAACTGGATTTTCAACTGTCAGCAACACAATTCTGATAACAACTTCAGACACAGTAAAGTTTTCTCATTTTATCAGAATAAAAAACGTAAGTATAAACGAAGTAATTCAAGCAAAACAGTATATCTACGACGCTGCTCTAGCACTATTCTACTGTGCAAACCTTCCGTTCAGAGAAGAAGCTATCGAAGTCCTCAAACTAATATTTCTCGAAGTATCAGTATACAAAGTCATCGAGAGATTTAAGTTAGTGGGTATAAAAACAAAAGTTCATTTCGATTACTCCTCGTTTGTTGACCCACTCCTCGAATCTTTTTGTGATAACGAAGTTCTTGATACTGGAAAGGAAATCGTAAAGTACATGTACGAAAAAATGCTACATATGTGTGGTTCAAAAAAGGTTTTAGCGGAAACATACTTCTTTCAGGATATCTTATCGAAGTTTTTACTGTTTTGTTACTTCAAAGACGTTAAGAAAAGAAAAGCGGGTATTAATGGAATAACATATATCATTAGACATATTGATATTGGTGCTGAGTTTATTGCAAGGCAAAGATGCCAAATTATTAAAGCGCTTTTCTTTTATATAGGGAACGGAGCAACCAAAGACGTTTCCGAAGTAAAAGAGCTGCTTTACTTTATATTTAGAAAGACATTTACTTTGCCTAATAATGATTTTGATTCCGCGAAAAAGAATGATGATGTTTGTAATGACCAGGAAAATGATGTTAGCATCAATGAATACTACGAGTTTAAAAATACTTATGCTGAGAATAGCATTCAAAGTATAAACAGCAATAACAATTTAAACGGATACTCTAATATGAACAACAACAATAATATCGATAGTTATAACAATAACAATATAAATAGTTATAGTAGTAACAATGAAGGCTGCAGTATCAATAATAATGGGTATAATAGTGAAATCAACAATCAAAATACGAGTAACATTAACAGTAACAATCATAATACGGGTAACAATAATAACTTTAATTGCAATAATGCGAGTAACATCAACAGCAACAATCATAATACGAGTAACAATAATAACTTTAACTGCAATAATAATTTTACAAATACTACCAGTAATAAATTTACCAACGAAAGCACTATTAACCATAAGCAAATTACAGTAAACCCGGGCAATAATGAAACTATAGCAAATCTAATGCCAGATGACTTCGTATATGATAGCAAAAGCCTCAAAGAAATGAAAATGGGATTCTTCACGCTTAACCCCGACATCATATACCATCTCATCCTCGGTCTCATTGCCACATGCGAAAAAACAAAGGCCCTATCGCAATCATGCCTTGAGTATCTCGCCGAACTGAAATCATCAGACGTAACTGAACTTCTTGCTCCATACGGCGAAATAATATACACCCGAATCATTAAAGCCGCCCTTAACGCATCCGACTCACTCCTAATGACATCATACATCGACTCTCTAACATATCTACTATCTCTTCGCCCGCCATTATTACCATTAGATAAAAATCTAATATCTCTTTCAGAACTCGTTCTTAACAAAATCGAGACTATAAAGGAACAAAAAAACATATCAAGCTTTACTAAATACGCTCCATGCTATCTTCGCTTCCTTTCTGCCTTCATGAGCCTCATTTCTCGTCCACATTTTCTCGAACTTGTCCTTGCACTATTCATAAAAAGCATTTTTGTAGGCGGCGAAATCGGTGAAATTGCATCAAAAGGTTTAAAACATGCCCTTCTTGTCCACGGTGACTTTGCTAAAGAATATATTATAAAAAACTTTATCCCAACAATGCGGGTATTTTTAAAAGAAAAACTCGACATGAGCATCCTAAACTCCATGATAATGATTCTCGACGTAATAAATTCTATTAACAGGCAAGAAATTATCGATAGACTCAGCGAAATATTCAAAACCCGTGAAGAATCGATTCTAGGAAAAGCATTGGAAATAACATCCCTCCTTCCTCCACAATTCAGTGACACCTTTACCAACGAAATTATTGACGTAATATACTTTCTCGAACAAAAAAACAGAATCCAAAATAGTAAAAAGCTACAGATGATCATAAAAGAAATTGCAGAAAAAAATCATAAAATGGTTAAAATGTGCATGCGAAGAATAAACGATTTCTGTATATATAAAATCATTGTGAAACTATGTAAAGACTCCAACATCATTTTGAACTACGTCAAAGAAAATATATACATCGAAAATACCATGTACGCTATTATGCTTCACAAAAAAATAGGTGTTGAAATCGATAAAAGTATGATGAAACACGTCGTAGCTATTTATAGAGAAAATTTACAGCGAGGAAGAGAAGTTGGAATGCTCAAATCATATATTAGAAAATCCAAATTAAACGCCGAATGTGTTAATATGATTTATGAGGTTGATAAGGAGTTTATATTTTATGAAAATTTGGAGGGAATGATTATTTTGCCGGGACTCGCATATTCTAGCAAGAAAAAATTGGTCGAAAATTATGTTAACAATCTTAATTTAGAGGATATTAAAAAAAATGCACAAAATAAAAGCAATACCGCAAATGTTCAAGGGACGGTTAATATCAACAATATGAGTAACAACAATGTTCATAATATAGGAAGCATCCGAAATCCTCAAGATGTGGGAAACAACATTTTCCATAATAATATTCAAAATTTACCCAATAATGCTCAAAGTATAGGAAATAACATGTTAAATCATAATATTCAAAATTTACCCAATAATGCACAAGGTATGGGAAATAACATGTCAAATCATAATATTCACAACATGCCCAATAATGTTCAAGGTATACATATAATTGAAAATATGAATAGAAACTATGTAGTTACTGAGAATAATATTAACGGAGATATATTCCTAGTAGAGCTAGAAAACATTTTTGACTCAGGTATCGACAGGGACTTCAGATCAGATATAATCTATATTTTCTACACCCGAAAAATAAAATCAGAAAAAATTCTAAGGGCCCTTAGAAAACCAGATCCTCTTTGTGATTTTGCTACATTCAGGAATATGCAGTACACATGTTTATATGAACCGAAAAAAGAGTATTTTGAAAATATCATTTCGGCCCATTACGAGTATCACGAGGTCATTATAAATTCATTAACTCATGTTGTTGATCATTTTGTCGCTGAAAATTCATTCAACAACTACAGTATCAATTTCAGTGGAAACAACTATAACGTTAACATTCCCAACAATGGTAGTTACTACTCCATTAAGGAAGAAAATTCACATATTTTTGAATCTATAATTCTAGAAAACTTAAAGAACCAATCATTTTATCGCAACCATCTCTACGTCGTATACCCATTAATAATAAAAAGACCCATTCTCATCACTAACAGAATATGCCACGAACTTATCGACGTTATTGGGCGCCTATTTTCAACACATCACATCCAACATCTAAAATACGGCATAGGCCTTCTCGAACAGGTACAAAAAAGATATATTGATGCCATAAGGCAAGATCGTACGAATAGATATAAAAGTATTGGGGAAGGAATATCAACGGGATTTACTTTACTGTTCAATGCTTGTTGTCACTCCAGAGATGAGAAACTTGCAAGCAAAATCAATCTTTTTGAATTTCCGCTTATTTTTAAATTTCTGGTCTTGAAAGATGAAAATTTAAATTTATCTATAATTTCAGATGGTCTTGAAAGAGAACTTTTAAAAGAAGATATTTTTAAATACTATATAAAAAATGAAGTTATATTAAACACGAATACCACATCGAATATCGAGAATATGGGTCTAATAATGCATGGTAATAACATTGTGGACACTAACCAAATTACACAAGAGACTATAAAAGGTAATTTGACACACGACGATGAAATACATGTAGTCTATAGCGAGTCATTCATCACAGAAACAACACAAGAATCACCGTACCATCATCGGGTCGCTGCTACTCTAGGCTCATATATAAAATCATGTATAAACGATGCTACAATGAAGAAAGTATTTCTAAAATATCTTGATATACCCTTTATAATGGATTATATTCGAAAATTCATTGAAACAGGTGAAAACCAAATAACATCTTCAATGATGATCAACCATCTTTACTGTATTGTTTCAAAAAAACCTTCAAAAGCAATGATAAACGACAACACTCTCTACGAAATAGTTTCCAAATCAGCCTTAATATTGGATTCAAAAGGAATTGATGTCATCGAAACTCTATTCAAAACAGCAAAAATAACAAATAACTATCCACAGCTTATAAAATTATGTGAAGAAGCTTTAAAAAGTAACACCTTCATTCACAAAAAAACAATTTTAAAAAATAGTTCTGTTCTTCTTGAAGAGTTAACGATACCGATTTCTGATAAAATAAAGTACATCCATGCATTCAAAAACACAGAACATCTAAAGCCAGATCTCTCCTTTATCATTCCATTTATAAAAGAAAACAACAAGCTTAGAACATGCCTCCAAAAACCTTTCCTGATGGCTTTACACACCGAAAATTTAAACGTTCGCGATGAATTATATGCATGCTTTGATTCTAGCATATCAAAAAACACCTTCTCAAGGCTTAAATATCTCATGAATTTCAATTGGAGTATGTACGGCGAAAAGTGGGTCTTTCCATTTTTTAAAATGTGCATGTATATGTTTGATGATCTGCTTTTATCCTCTTTTAAGATTTATGTATTCGGTGATGATTCTTTTTTTGAAAACATTTATAATGATCCTAAGAATGAAAATAACGACACATTAAAAGATTTTGAAGATAAAGACAATTCGGTGTCTTTAAAAGGTAATCTTATCAATGTTCCTGCAGAAGAAGATGACATACACATTATTAACAAAAATACGAAAAAAGAAAATATGCAAAATATCACCAAAGAAAACGGTATTGATGATAACGATATGGTTGATGGTATCACCATAAATAGTTCAAAAAAACAGATCCTCCGTGGATTTCTTCAGAGCGATATATACCCATTCATTGAAAAAACCAAAAAGTATAAAGGAAAAGATGTTACTAACGTACTCGGGAATCTCCTATTTAACGACTATGACACTCTATTAGAACTATTTCCTTATATTCTCTGCGAAATTCTCAAAACACTAACAAAAAATGAAATTATTCTAATAATAAAAGACACCTTTAAACTTATCCAAAACATAAACGATAAATACGGCATAAAATGTATTGTTGAAGGATTTTCAAGACTAACAACAAGCACCGATAGAAATGAGGAAATAGTGGAAACTGTAATTTCAGTCTTTTCAGAATGCAACTTTATGAACATTGCACGAAAATCGAACTCCTATTTAAATCTTCTTGATCTAGTCAACAAAGAGGGGAAAAAGAAGATATATCATGAACTAAAGGAATCAGAATTGTACCATGGTCTAATAAAAGGATCAGCAAAACATCCAGAAACTTTGCACGCCCTCACTTTAAAAGAAAGAAGGAAATACAAAGAAGCACAAAATATCTTTGAAAATTTACAGGTTATGGCCCAAGAAGAAGAAATTTATATTGAAACATCGGAATATCATATTCTCGAAAAGGAATGGATTGAATGTGCTAAAGCTCTCCAGCAATGGGATATTTTATATGACCTGGGAAATATGACAGGTGATCTTGCATTGACAACAGAAGCAGCAATGAGAAATACCTGCTTTTTGAATGATAATGAAAGAAATAGTGTGGCGTCAATGTTGAAACTAAGAAATAACACCCTTGATAGAAAATTTATGGAAGTTTTTGTTGAGTATATCGATTATAATGTCAAGTCTAAAGATGATGATAGAGGAAATTCTGGCGAGAACAGAGTAAAGCGAAGTAGAGTTAATGAAGCCAATTCTTTTTATACACCAAACCCTTCAAACAATATTAACTCGGGTGAGTATAATTCGACTAACCCTAATACACCTTTTCTCAACAATAATCAATACATGAATACACCTAACCCCAATGCTGGATTATCCAACTTAACGAATGTTAATTCTTCCGTACCACACAACACTCCACTGCTTAACACTAACCCTAATGTTTTAAATAATACAAATCAGATGAACACCTTAAGCAGTATCAATTCTAATTTAAATAACTATAATAGTGTAGCGGGCAGTTTTGGGATGAATA
The DNA here is from genome assembly GCF_057557595.1 of Rhyacophila brunnea. Classification (NCBI taxonomy): domain Eukaryota; kingdom Metazoa; phylum Arthropoda; class Insecta; order Trichoptera; family Rhyacophilidae; genus Rhyacophila; species Rhyacophila brunnea. The sequence continues at coordinate 814,464 of NW_028232764.1, read as the reverse complement.
ACATGAAGAAACTATTTTCCACTGATATTTTCGACAAGATCAAATCAGTTAAAAAAGATTTTATTAACAACCTCCACTCATTTCCCTACTCAATAGCAAAAACAGACGAAAATATTACATACCTTAAAATGATAAACGAAATGCTCAAAACACCACGAGAATTCGAATCCATACCGTCGATCGAAAACATCCAAACATGGGATATTTTCTGCGCATTCAGATGCAATATCTTCGACATCCTCTCAAAAAACGATAGCGTAAAAAAATACTACCATGAAAAGGCTAAAATGTACAATAAATTTGCAGAAAAACTTCGAAAAGAAAAATTGTTTAATCTAGCCCTGTACACTACCCAAAAAATTTTCATTCTTCCTAGCATTGAAATCGAAGACGCCTATAAAAAAATAATCACAGAAATAAAAACTTATTACGATATGGAATTATACGATAATGCCCTTGAAATATCCTGCTCTGCTAATCTAAATTTCTTCGAAAATGATAGAAAGGCTGATTTGTTCGCATGGAAGGCTCGTGTATATGACAGAAAAGGCGAATGGGAATCTGCTAATACGTATTTCTTGAATTCACTACAGATCGAACCAAACAATTACGCAAATTGGTACGCATGGGGAATTTTTCTTGATAAAAAATTTGAAAAGTGTTTGGAAGAAATTGAATCTATACGAAATCAAAACCAAAATTTTAATGTGAGTCAAAATGTTTTTGATAATACCAATCGAAACTTATTCGATAGCAACCAAAATATTATTAATAATGACCAAAATGTATTTGAAAACAATCAAAGTGCAAGAAATAATCGAGATATCATTAACAATAGCCTAAATACTGGCATCGAGATTCTTGGGAATGGCAGGGATTATAACAATAATTTCAATAGAAATACAACTAATGATGATAGGATAGGAAACACTGTCGATTTGGGCCATAATAAGAACGAAAATATCAATCTTAGCGGAGTTAATAATATTCCAAATGATCACAACATAAATTTAAACAAAAACTATGCTTCACATGTGAATGATATCACCAATAATCAAAATAATGGTATTGGTAGTGTAAATAATTTTAGTTCAGGCAGTTCAAAAAAAATAATGGAAGATTATCATACAACCCTCAAGAATGCCTTTTCCGCTTTTTTACAGGCCACAGCAACTAAAGACGGATCAATATCAAGAAAAAGTTTTTTAAAACTCGTCAAATACTTTAAATACGAAACACAAGACCTTAAAAAAATACTAAGTGAAAATCTTGGAAATCTCGACATGTCACAATACTTCTTCTTCATTCCAAAACTAATTGACCTTCTAGAAACCGAAAGTTACAAATGTGCACAAATGATTCTTTTTAAAATGATTGAAAAACACCCTCAAAGTGTCTTTCTTAACTTAAGAACCGCAATAGAGCGTAAGGGTAAGAATAATCAGAAAATCCCTTCAAAAGACCACCAAAGTATATTTTCAAATGAAAACCAAAGAATATCTGACCTGTTCGGCCCATGCCCCCTACCACTCGTCAGCACACTTTTCAACCTCGAGAAAATAGTAATGGATTTAATCACCAGAATGTGCTTTTCAGCTGAAGAAGACTGCTATAAAATGAGTGAAGCCATGTTTACAGAATCAATCAACAAAATTTTTAACGAAACTCCTTACTCTGAAGAAGATCTCGCCTCCCTCATCGACAGAATGAATAACGGCCTCAATTCAATCAGAATAGGTGCTAAATATAAAATAGAATTCAAAAAAGATTTCTACACTAAATCATGTCTTTCAATCCTCGAAGTCGCAAGAAAAGCAATGAAATGGAAAATGATTCTTGAAAATATCTTGAAAAGTGTACCTGTAGTAATAAATCTAGGAATGATTCGCACTGTAAATGATTACGGATCGTATAATTCAGGCGAAGCACATGTTTTTGGACAATACACACAGATTAAAAGTTGGCATTCGGGATTCGTAACAATCGAAGGATTCGAACCTGCTGCTTTCAATACGTGGAAAAATGGAAATAGCTTTAAAAGAGTCGAAATTCGCGGAAATGACGGCAGAAAATATGTGTTCTCTTTCTGTGAACCTGTCTCTAATGTATATAGAAGAGAAGATAGGTGTATACAGATTTCAGAATTTATACACAGTGAATCTGATTTCGATTTTAGGCTTAAAGGATATGTTAATCTCAGTGGAAATTCCAGATTGATCGAAATTTGTGAAATTTATACTTTTCTCGACGAAATATTAGACGAAAAAGAAATTTCTAAGGGCTCAGGCTACTGCGATCTTGTATTTAAATATCTAAAATACTGCGAAGATGCAAAATCCGAAAAAAACTCGAAAAGTTATAAAATCGGGAAAGTGCAGGAAGAAAAGATCATTCAAACTAATGTCGAAGAAATAAAAAATACCGAGGATCAACAGAAAATAAATTCTGATAAAATAAAAAATAACCAGAAAGTTGAAGAAGTAAAAACTGAAGGGGTCGAGGATATTGTTCTTGTTGATAAAAACGAACCAGTTGATTTCTTTATCAATAAGTTAGGCGGAGAGCTCATGAGAATAAATCTTAAAGGGTACAAGAATCAAAGTGCCCGGGAAGTGGAATGCATCAAAAATCTTCAGGGAAGAAAAATTTCAATAAAATCTAGCAACTACTCTTTCACAAAAAAAATAAAACTCGAGGTCTTCAACAAAATGCGAAAAAATATAGGGGACAACCTTCTTTCTGAACATCTAAGAGCAATATACAATGATAACGACACATACCATCTTTACAGAAGAATGGCAACAAAATCATTTGCTGCAAGATCAGTTTTCCTCTACCTATTCTCTGTGAGCTCACGCAGCCCAAGCAGACTCGCATTCGGAAGAGATACTGGAACACTATACAATTATGATGTTTTCCCCTACCTCGATGACAGATTCAGATACAAATCAAAAGAACACGTTTCAATAAGACTCACCCCTAATATACAAAAATTTATAGGGCAGGAAGGCATCGACGGTGTTTTTAGCTCAACCAGCTACAGGATATGTGAAACTTTAAAAGAATGCGATTATTTCAAAGACCTTTTCTATGAATGTCTAAGTGAAGAAATCGGTCTCACTAAAGAACGATCCCTTGCCGACCAGAATTTTTCGCTTGTATTTGAAAGACTCGAAAGAATGATGACTGGATTTAACGATATCATAAATGAAAGTACAGATCCTGAGCATTTATGTGAAATGAACCCACTTTGGCAACCATGGTTCTAAAAAATCTTGTAAGAGAAATTTGTATTATTAAAATACTATATAAGTTTACTTCTTCCTATAATTATTTCTAGAACTTTATAATTTAGTGTATATAAATTCATGCTTAATTTCGGTAGTACGATTTTAGATTTTATCTTAATGCAAAAGTTTAGTTCATTATATAGGGCTGATTTAGACATCACCTCTTTCAATCTATACTCATCTTAGAAACCTTTCATATGTTTTTTGCCTTTCCAGTGTTTTACTCAAACATATTTTTTTTGCGCGATTACTTATGCGTCAGTTGCATGCGTAAACCCTTAAACTACGAAAATTGTTAGAGCTTCACAATAAATGTACTTAAATTTGCTTTTTATAATAAATTATATATTTTTTTTGTTCATATTTTCTATATTAATACATCCCCATAGACATTAGGCTTGATAAAAAAAGACACTTAAATAAAAATATAAACGTATAAAAGTTAAAAGAAAAGATTAAAAAACGGCTTTATCATTGAAACATACGTTATACATTCATTTCGATGCATAAAAATTTTAAAATAAAATTGACCCTTAAAGAAAATAAAACAGAGCTGTAATCTGATTCTCTGGGATTTATATACGTATCATTATATTCAAATCAATATATGAATGAAATTTAACGTTTTTGCTCTGGGTTACGTTTGCACGTTCAACAGCGACAACAGTTCTTCTAAGCTCATCGTAAAATACACAGTAAATAATATAGATAAGTTTAAAATTTTCATAATATAGATTGTTAGACTATATTATATATATTTTTTTGGCAGTGAATGCATATATCGAGATTTTCAATTATAATACAAAAGTTTTCTTTTGTTCAAATATCCGATACAAATACATTTCAAGAATAAACAATAAAAATACTATAGTATAAGAAATACCAAAAAAACGTTGTTTTACAAAAGTAATATATAATAATGCCTTTTTTAAGCTACAAATACCATCACCAAATCTTTATAACATACTGACAAAAATATAAACAAAAATAATTGCATAGCTTCTTAAAAAAGAAAGGCATTTAAGAAAAAAATCCAAAATTTTATATGATAAATTTATTGGAAACAAAAAAAAGGATATGCGGTTGTTGATTTGGCCCTGCGAATCGATTAGTCGTTCTGGGGAAAGTGAATATGATGCCAATTTTGATTTTATATATTTAATTCTTATTCTGAAATCGGATCAATACATTCGGCGCCTAGAATAAATGTATGTTTAAAATTGAAGCTTTATTTTATCTGCCGAGTCAATCTAACTATTTTTTTCTGTAATAATTGAAGCAACACACAGTAAATTACTTGCTTTATATGTAAAAATACCATTTATTTTATGTAAATTAAACCCTTTTTTTATTCAAATTAAAGATTTTAGGCCATATTCTCACCATATAACAATGCCCCTTCTCAAGAAAAAAAACTCAATTTTTTTTCTCGATAATTTTAATATATTCATACATGAGAAATTCCGTATATTATTAGAATTTTTTTTTGATTCTTTTAAGGCATCTACAAACCACTAGAGCTACTAATGTCATAAATGAAAATATGATTTTTACTGCATTTTGGAAATAATTTAGATATTTTTTAAGTATTGAGACTTGATATGCACTGAAAGCCACATTAAATGATGCCATTACATTAATGTAACTAAAATTTAAATTCAAACTTGATTAGATCGTTCTGTAAATGATTAAATCTTTCCATTGCTAAGAAATGAACATGATAAGCCAAATTATAAAAAGGTCAAAATAAGTATTATGGTAGCATTATTTTTGAGGTCATCATGAATAAACAACAAGGAGGAATTTGTATATATTGCTTTCTTTTGCAAAAAATACCAGCATATAGTTTTTATATATTAAAAAATCAAAATAGATAAAAAGACGATGAGTTTCTTTAAAATCTTGCACTAGAAGTAAGAACTGATAAAATACAATTTATTGATTTCTGACAAGTTTAATAATAATAGCAACCATCGATGTTTATAGCCTAAGAACTGTCTATAAATACCATCATTTAAATAATTTGCATCTAATATTATTTTTTGAATAACTTACACTTTGAAATAGAAAATATTTAGATCATTTTATCTAACATTAATACATGTTCAAATTTTTCTATTCGATCAACATTTTTTTCCCCATGATTAGTGTCATACTTGAATTATATTTGAAAATTAATGGTAGCATCGTCTAAGATAGGTAATACCAAACAATTTTTTTTTGATAATATAGGGACATTATTAAGTTTGAAAACTAAGTATTCAGAGACATATTATATACATTCGAGCCATTTAAATATGTTAAAATTATCCATCATACCCATGAAAATGATGTTAGAATTAAAATATTATGCAATTTCAAGTTGAACAGATCAAAAATTTCCTCTGTAATACTTTAAAACATTTAAAAAACCCTAGAAAATTATGATCTCAAAGGTTAAGGTTACCCTAATGTGACTGCATGTTATATCTAAAGTTATAAAAAAGCAGATTACACATAAAAAAAGCATAAAATTGTGTTCGAAATACCAATAATGAAATAATTATTTACATTTTATAGAAATTCTTGAAGCCACTTATTATTTATTATTTAAAAAATGGTTAAAATAAAAACACTATGCCACAATTTAATCTTTTTTACATGATTATATTTATGATCTTTAAAACTCATCTCAATATATATGTATAATATATCCACATCTAGGCCTAAAACTATATATTTTTAAGAATATAGTAAAGCAAAAACAACGATCTCTAAAAAAAATCATCCAAAACGGAACTGAAATTGTAAATTAAACTCGCCTCTATATTATTATATAGCTTAACTCTGTTAATTTAACTACAAAACTAATTTTGGAATAACGCATCGTGACACCTAATATAATACAAAGAAAAAAGATTAAAACGTGATATATATAATTTAAAATACAAATCCACATTTTTGAAATTTTGCTCTCAAATCATCGTACAAACATTAATTATTTTTTTTATAAGAACTCAAAATGTATAAAAAAAAATAAATATTAAAGCACGGAGAAGTTTACACAAAATTATGCAAAAAAGGGGATATTAACATAAAATCTTGCGAAATAAAATCCGAAATAGTGTGTATTCAATTTTAAACCATACGGTGAAATCTGATTTTATAGTTATAATTAACAACTTGTTTGTAGATATATGATTTAAAAAAAAATAGCATAATCAAAATTTTGTGCTCTGATAAATTTGATAAATCGTAAAAAACCATGTTTTGTCATCGTATTTTCCAAAAAAAAATAGTATGGTAACTTGTTTTTTACATAATAATTATTTTAAACCATGGAATATAAGCTAAAGATAATTGTAAAGTTTTCTTTTCATAAAATTAATTACTATATATAAGCAAAAAAATTTTAATAAAACGACCTAATAAAAAATAAATGTATTTACACGGGGTAAAAAATTACATTTTTATTATGATAATTGATAATTTTCACTCACAATTAGATTTTTGTGGTTCATCAAGCAAAAAAACATGCCTTGAAAAATATATGACTAAAACTGTTGAGAACAATTTTTTTAATGCATAGATTTGCGATTTCATGTATACCCAGGCTAGGTAAAATAAATTGATCAAAAATGCAAAAAATATAGCAAAAATAATAGAACTGAACCTTAATTATGTCAAAGAAGGTGTTTTATTTTGCATAATTGACAAAAATATATTCCGATTATTTCCAAAAAAAACCAGTTGAATTAAGTTGAATAATCGGATGTGTAGAAATTAAAAAAATATAATTAAGGTTATTGGTAATAACCAAATGACATTTTTAATACTATATGTTTTTTTTAAATGATAAAAATCAAATATATATTCACATAAAATGTTTTACACTAGACTTGTTCACTAAGCTAATCCGTCTATATAATTTTTATTACTATAATTTATGAATTTATAAGGCATTATAAATAGCTATAAGACTGGTGCAGAAATTTTTTTTTCAAAAAAAAATATGTGTTTTATGAACATATACGAGAATTATATACATTTTCTTCTATTTCATGGGTATAAATATTGATCATGTTATAATAAAAAAATGATTTCATGATAATGCAGCCCTTAAAAATTCAGCTGCTAAATAATTCAATATAACTAGATATTTGGCTTTTTTGAAACGTAAAAATAAAATGAAATAAATTTTGAGATAAAATGGGTGGAATTTAAAATTTTTTTTTTTTAATTTTATCATTAGGATTAGATTACAATTTAGCATAAAACTAAATTATAAAAAATATTATGTTTATACAAAACTGCTTTTACATCAAATAAACCATATTTTATCTTATCGATCATATTTATGGAACATTAAACAACACGTGTTAATTTTTACAACAACAAAATCTAAAATCTATTGAATTAGCATATTATTGAAAATATATTGGTTTTATAAAATATTTTTACAAGTAAAGCTGCATATTAGATCATGCATACTATATCATTCTGTAAATTTTTTTTTAAAGAATATCAGCAGAATCACATGCGATTTTTTTAAGAAAGAATCAATGTATAAGTTGCAATAAGTATAATAATTTATCAAGTGATTCATTTATCATATAGAAAATATGCTTAATTTTTATTCCTTTAAGATTGAATCAAAAACATGATGAGTATTTTAAAACTAAATATGGGCTATAAGCGGCTTTTAGCACTTATTTAGGCATTTTTATGTCCAGAACCTCTAGAAGGAGATAGCCATGTTATGCTAAAATATGATAATTTCATTTTTAATTTGAAATTTGGAAAATAAAAAAAAACATAAAGTTACATATAATATGGGGAAGAACTGTGTATATGTAATAGCAGAATTATAATCGTTTTTAATATCCTTTTACTTGATTTTTGAAGGTATATTTTTTGAATTTTTCCTCAGGTCTTCAAAAACATCTTTCAAAATATTAATGCTCATAGCGGCAAGATAACTTTAAACATTAAATAATACAAAATATAAGTTTTAATACAGTATATAATGTAAAAATGCAATAGTAAATATAGATTTATCCATATAATTTACTTTTTAAATTAAATTTATTTATCACTGAAAATGTAGGCATTTTTTTGTATCTCAATATCTTGAAAAAAATAATCAAAAAAATATTTTTTCATTTTATTATCAAAGTATATAAAAAATCAGGATTCTAGTAAAATAAAATATTTTTCCCATCATAATTCGATCTTACCTAATATGATCTATGCTTTATTTTTATTGTAGTTCTACTCATGAATATAAATATTTCATGATTTTGTATAAATTTTATTTTTTATATATTTACGTTATGATCTGCTGAGAATATTTATCTGAACATACACGCGAGCTTAGAAAAGATCTTTTTAAAAATTGATATAATGATTTGTTATTCTCGTTTTATATTTATTCGATTGGTTTAGAAATAATGGGATATGGTATTTAGCCTAAAAAAACTATTTCTTCTAATTCGAAACGTGAAATATTCTATATAATCTTCCATTTGTATCATTTTTGATCATAAGATATATTAGAAACACATTTGATCTGCGATTTATTATAATATATCAGAATATTTATCATTAATTGTGAAAAATATGTAACATTCCTCGACTTTAAAAATTAGCAAGTGCAATCGTTTTCTTATAAAATTTTTTCTGTGTTGTGTAAAATAATTTAATTGCAAAATAAATCATTTGAAAATATTTTTGCCGCACAAAAAAAAATATTGTATTTATTATATGTTTTAGTAGGTTTTTTTTTTGATTCTAAACCTTCTTAATTCTTTTTTTCGGTAAAGATACAAATAAGCAAAAAAATTGTAACAAAATCAGTTTCTCGATACTTGTTTATAGAAACGTACAGAAAAACCAGTCTTATCTTTCAGGTAATTTCTTTTTGTTTTATCTAAGTATAAAAATTCATAAAAAAATGTAGCTATTTCTTAAATTATTAAAAAATTCCGATACTGAATATCTCACGGTAATACAAATAAAAATTAAAAAAAGTGGATAAAAACTTATTTAGATGACATATAAAAAGAATGCTCATACAATGACAAAAAAATCAGGTAAAAAAACAAAAATAAAATCAAAGCTGATATCTAGTTAGATTTAAGATTTGAAAAGTTACATGCAGAGTTTCGATCATTACTTTATAAAATACTAAAAAAGAGACTATTATTGCGTAGTATATTTTGCTCACAAGTACCTATAAATTATCGAAAAAAATGTGTATGATAAACATAAAATCGTAAAATTCTAAAATAAGTAGCAAAAAATCATGAAAAAACATTTATGAGAAAATCTAAATTACAAGGGGGACACAGAGTAGATGTTTTTGGGCATTATTGGAATAGAATGAAGTTCAGAAATTAAAAACTTTCTGATGCATGTGACTAAAAAAATTTATGAATCTATAAGATATATCTCTAAAATATGTTTGAAAATTTTTTATACATAAAAACATAAACGTGGCAGATATTTTAAAAGGCCAGAAACAGATTTTTATACATACACGAATAAAATCCTCAAATAGAATAAATTTTTAATTTAATATACAACAGAATTAAAAGTAAATGAAGGCTAGTTTTATTTTTATATGTAAAAACAAGCAAATTTAAATTCGTAGGATGTACTTGTTCTTGGCAATATATCAATAAAACTTAAATGCTTTTAAAAAATATATGCAACAATTTTCATTTTTTGAGAAGTTTCTAAATAGAAAGGTGAGAAAAAATTATGTTTTAATGTAAATGATGCAATTTATTATATCATTTACCCATTTTCTGGATTTTATGTGTTACAATATCCTTTAAAAGTAAAGAGGGTTTTTATTTTTTAACTTCTTAATATTTAGAGATTTATTTATTAAATAACTTTTTTTCAAGCTCAATTCGGCAGAGATTGCACTTTTTTAGATCATGATACTGTATAAGTGTTGAATTTTTGTATGATATTAACTACGAAAAATTCTAAATATGATGCTTTGGATTCCATAATTTTTACATTTCGTTATACAGCTGTCTATAAATTGAATTTTTGTGTTTGGGATTGGATTTTTGGTCGTGTAAGTCAAATCGTAATATAAGACAGAAGAAACTTAACAAATCTATTTTTTTTGTTACGATTTATATAACACATTGGAACCAGATATATATTTAATTTCTAATTGATTTTACTTGATTATCTATTTTTCGCACTGTAATTGTGTTTAATAAAATTTTATTTCATTAATATTAGAATAAGACAAATTTATTGTAAAATATTTTATTCAGATATCATTAACCTTTTTATTTCCAGAAAAAAAAATTGCTCAGATATAAATGATAAATTTTAAATCATTTTACCATGATACACGTTTATTATTTATTAATCGATAATCGAGTTTTTTTTAAATTATTTACAAATAGTAAAAATGTTCGAACGATACTAGGACTTTATTTCCTGTTTTATATCAGAAATAAAAACAGTGATATAAAAAAAGCATATGGTAATTATTTTGAAATTCTAAAATCTAAGAGTATCTTACCGTCGAAATCATGTTGGAGAATCAATCTTAAAAGAGGTGGATTATATCGACTATTAACTTAATATATCACGATCATTTATAGAAAACATGCATATTCAGATCATATTATAGGTGGTTTGAAATAAAATTTCATGTGTTTAATATACAAATTATGCTATAGTTCAAACAGAATTATTCATTTATTATTTAAAATCGAAAAATACGCTTTTATTTATATGTAAAAACATCCTTGCGCTATTATACAGCTTATAAAAATAGCAAAATATGATAATATATAATAATCACTCATAATTTATCTTCGTATTGAGGTGTTTAGTTATTTTGTGATCGATACTATTTCACTTTCATTAGGATAATATCTTTCGATAAAAATTTAATATTAATAGAGTATTTGTAAATTAACTTAGAGTCTAACTTATTTTTTAGATGCAAACTTTCATGAATTTAGATTTTTAGGTGCAAAAAAAGCATTTCAAGGGTTTTGATTTTTGTGTGAAAACACCCCAAATACCTCTTGTTTTTTTAAGTTAGTCAATATATCCATTCAATCGCATACAAATTAAAGAACTAAAATGTATTTGATTTATTATAAAGTAAACAAATATTGGTTCCATGTCAAAAATATTCAAACATGAATAATTTACACATTGGTGTAAAATTACCTACGCTCGAAAAATATAAGTAACAATCAGATGTTTTTTTGTGTTTAATAAATAATTTTATAATGATAAAAATCCAGATATACAAAATCCGCAGTACTTTATATACTTCTTTTTGAAGGGTAATTTTTTTTATCCAAAAATTTAAAATTAAAAATCACATTTTTTTATCATAATAATGACTGTGAAAAATGTTTATAAGTATATGGATTTGCCCGTCGTCTATAAAATACCGAAAATTATCAAGAATCTGCATAAATTTTTTTTTTTGAAAAAACTAGAAAATTAATTTTTAATAACGGAAAAGGCAATGGAACGTTATTTCAAGTTTTTTTCTTGCTGAAAAACTAAAATTTGCAAATACTCGCGCTGAACCATACTTATTTCAGCTAATATCATGTTTATTTTAGGCAATTATTGCGTATCAAGTATTTTAATAAATATTAACAACATTTGGCTATAGAAGAAATAAAAACTTTATTTTTAGCTTGATTTTTTGTTGATCTTATTTAAGATGTTTCTAGGTATTAGTAATTCATAAATTCTTGTAATATATATACATTAACCACCATAAAATTTTTTTCAACGTTTAATTGATATATTTTTAAAAAATAGCGCCTAAAAGCATAGAGATATAAGAGATCGAAATAATAAATTATAATCGCCAACTAATTATTTGCGTAAAACTATATATTTAAACAGTGAATTTTTATATATTTTATTTATTATAATTTTAAGTCTTGAAAATTTTGTATTCCTTTTAAAACCTATAAAAATAAATTTCATATTAGATAGTTATTTTTGTTTATTTTAAATATAAAAAATTTGATGGATATAAGATCGTCAACTTTATTTTTTTTTGACCCGAAATTAGAATATCATGTACGGCTAGATTTAAAAATAAGGCAAAATTTTTCTAAATTAATGAAAGTTTTAATATTAGACTCTTACATAAAAATAGCAAATTTTTTTTTGATCATTTTGAACCATTTAAATTGCATATTAACTATCAAAGGATAAAATTTTAGGTATTATATTAAAAATCAAAAATCTATGAGTCTTTTTTAACAATAATATTATAAATAAAAACGAAAGCAAATATTCATCATGTCGATACTTGCAATAATAATGTATTTTTGATTTGTTCGCGTAAAAATATATCAAAAATCACATAGCACAACAAAATGAGGCCGTTTTATCGTATTAAGTTAGTTCTTATAGGCTATACTATTTTTTTTAGAATTATATTAGAAATTATTAGCAAAGATGCACCATAGTCAGGTATTTGCATCAATTTTTATGATTTTTACTATGTTAGACATCTGAGGAAACTAAAAATCAAGAGGGTATTTTTTAAAATATAATCACAGTGATAAACTATAATTTTTTAAGCATAAAAGACCAATTAACTATTATAAGTAAGTGTTTTTTAAACTAAGTAGAAGAAGCATTTATTTAATACATTTTTATTCGATAATGTTCAACAAAATTCCATCTTATTTTCTAAAACATGACTAAATCGAATTCAACCATTACTTTTAGAGCTCAATGGTAAAATTAATTTTTTCACAAAAATAAATTTTAAATTGAGATATTTCAATATTTAATTTTACAGTCTTCTGATGATAAAATTCACCAGAAAATTCACTAGAATAGGATAATAATCAAATTCACATAAGATACTTTATTTAACAATATACGCAAAATGTTAAACATCCCAGCTAAATATGTATATATATATTTTAGACTTAAAGTCGGTAACATAATGATAAAAAATCATATTTTTATAGGTACAACTATAAATAAGAGATAGAAAATATAAGAACATTTAAATTATTATACAAGATCAAGCGAGATAAGACAAATAACACTTATAAAGAATGAGTTATTTAAGAATAAATTTATATTTTATGAATATTTTTTTTCTATAATATAGACAAAGATAAAATTTTCTCTGCTATTAAACCAAAATCTTAACAGCCCAATGAAAATAAGTAAAATTTGCTATTTTATGACAAAAAAATTAGAAGTCTCGGTACAACAGTTTATATTATTTTTTAATTATAATTACGTTCTTTTTAAAACCTTCTTTTATACATATTATCCAGCAAAACCAATTAATTCAATTGTCTTTCTAAATTCTATTTTTGTGTGTAGTTCCCTGTTCAAATAGTATTTCTGACGTTTTAAACCCAACAAAAGCATATAAATATGTTTTTAATAGATTATAGTTGACAAAATAACTGTATACCGAATTTATTGACACTTTCCAGAAAGATTTATATGAAAATGCAAATTTACAATTCATAGAATTATTAATTACAAAAAAGCAGATTTCAACAAAGAGCTATTGGTTATTTAACTCAAATAATATGGGGAAATAGAAAAAATACATATTAAAATATTCCGTATTTCTGCTTAATTGTTTTTTATGGCTTATAGAGATTTAAAGGGGAAATTAGATATTCTGATTATGGATTGGTTTCGGACATAAATGAAAAATAAATAATTATTTTCGATTATTTCCCGCGGAATAAATTTTTAAAGTTTACTTTGAAGCATTATTCGAATAAGTAAAGATCGATTAAAATTTTTAAGTAAATATCAGAGTGAATTGATTTTTTTTCAGGTTTGGATGTTCAAGTTTATATGGAGTAATTAATTTACGCAGCTTCTTAGGCCTGAATATCATTTTCTGTTAATTATGATCATAAAAAAAAAGAAAATCACATAAATGTGTATATTCGAATGACAGTAGTAAAAATTTAAAATACACATTTTAGTAAATATTTTATTTGAATGGATTCTAACAATTTAGATCAATTTATTTAAATTTATGCCAATATAAAAAATTAAGAAACTTACGCCATTTGGTATTTTTCACTTGTCAGCTAAATGTGTCATTTTTTTTTTGGTCATTAATATATAGCTGGGTTTTTTATTGTTCTTATCCTATTATAAGAATAAATGTGCATATTTCGTATGCAAAATTTTTTTAATACATTTTTTAAATTTAACATATATCATCTAAATTCTGTTTTCTCCATATTATATAAAGCATTAAGACCTTTATATCCTTCTTATTTCGATAAGCATATTTATCCCCCTTTTAACCTATTATTTTTGGTTTCAAAATTGTTCGTATGAACACCACTAACTGGATCTTATAAAAATTTACTATAGTATGGGGTTTTATATTCAGAATTATATTTTTGAATACGTTTATATATGATTTTCCGTCATCTGTATGATGATTAAAGCAGTATTTATGTATTTACGAAATATAATATTTCTAGTTTTGCAATAACTTTCCTTAAAATCAATTACAAACATTTTTTTATCATTTTCTCTTTCTATGTAAGAATGTCACATAAATATTCAACTCGATGTCTTTGATTGTATTTTATTTCACCCATTATTGTTTCATAAACTTCAAATATTACATCAGAACCTCCAATTACATCTATTACTCGTTTTACTTGCCTTCTAAATATTCTTCGCATTCTCTTAGTCAATCTACTTACAATTTTGGACTACATCCAACCCCACTCATAACTTCTGTTACTAGCTTGCTGTAAAAATATGGTAAAAAGAAAAAAGAAGCCTAGTAAATTTTTATGCGCCTTTTATGTAAATCATACTACTTCCTATTACTTTACGTAGGCTGCAGGTCACTTTTCTGCACCCATATTGCTTATTTTTCGCATCTAATATTGAATTGGACTGATATTGTGCACATTTGATTGATTTTGGAGTTATATAAATACCTTTTAGCCATATATGCTTCTGTTGCATTCGTCCATGCTTTCTTATATATTTCATTCATAATTTCATCAGAGCTTTTTATAATTATTTAATATAATTTATATAAGTTTCTAAAATCATTTTCAGGAAAATTTAAAAGCGGATTTGATCTCATTATTAGTTTTAAGCATAATATCAACATCGAATTTTATTTTTATTTGTGCGAAAATTTATATTTTAACCTAATACATGCAGAAAGTGAAACACAATTATTTTCCCCCATGGTCACGGTTTGTTATTTATGTGCAAGACACGCAAAATCAAATTCTTTACACGTACTTACGATGACCTTTATAATCTATTAGGCGATTTATATCCTCGCTCGTCAAAACCCATATGATCATAAATTTTTTTCCCAATCATCGTATTCTTCCGTTACATAGTATTAGTATTTCAAAAATTTAGGCTAATTATTTAATTTAAATAATAAATCTTAAAATTTACAGCATGTTTAAAAACCCAAGAAATTCATGATAATTTGATTGTTTTATAAATAATGCCACGAATCATACAAATTAATATAAAAAATATCAACGGTGTTGACAACCTAAATCGGGAAACAGCTAAAAGGAAACATTCCCATCATACCAATACTGGCTTCAATTACTTGCACTTGTGTTCGAGAATCGAGCCAAGTTTTTTTTAGCCCCACAATAAAATTTATGCTTGAAGTTGAGGGCTTTATTTTACTATGGGCTGGCCTAGCAGCGTTTTCTATATCCTTTGTACAGCAGCAATAATTACCAGTTTGGTGATTTATCAATGCCCTTGCGTAAGGAGGAATCTATCCCTCAATCATTTAAATGAAGATTCTATGTAGAATATTTACACTACTCAACCATCGCCACACCATAATTTATAATTTTATTTATTTGTGTCTTATAATTGGATTTTTGATGAACATTTATTTAATCGTAATTTTTTTTTTGGTTTTTTCTCCTTGGTTGGAAAAACTTTAGATCGCTCTATAAACAGATTTGATTTGTGCTTATTACAAAATGTTCATCTTTGATGCCATCCTTTGTGTATATCCACCTTTCAAGATATTTAATTCGTGTTTTTTTTCTCAATCATCTTGTTCTTGGATATGCTTCTGCTAGCATTCCTTGCTCCTTAATAATGACTAATGACATTTCAGTAAAACAACATTTCACTTTATGATTCATGACACCATATACAACGTAAATTTTTTTTCAAATATTTAAAATTGTTTAAGCAAAACTTAGTTTGCTTCATATGACAGACTAACTTAATGCTTTTTCAACTCTTGATCATGATAACTTTTCTCTGTACATATTTAACATTCAAGACTTTCCACAATTTAATTTTTGATGTGTAAGCTTTTGCTCCGCTCTGCATGGCAATCCAAATCCTTAATATAATATTTATGGATAAAAAATTCAAATATTATGTGTATTTAATGGTGAATGCAAAACATAAAATCACAAGCTGGAAATATAGCCACTGATAATTGCACAAATATATAATGAATATTATCATAAGAAAAAAACACGTCGGATTTTTTAGATAAAATACTATAATATGCAGACAACAAATTAAATCAACAAAAAAATCATGATAATTTATACAACAGAATTAAAAAATTTGATTGACAAATAAAAAAAAATTTCTCAGTTTATTTATTAAATTTAATTTTGATCATAATTTCAAATTTTTTTCCAAATATGAAAAATATAATTAGTTTTAAATTTAATGATTGTGGTTTAGTTGACATTATCAAAAAATATATTACCCCTTTAAAAGAATTTTCTGAATAATTTTAACGATTAAAGTAAGATGAAAGAAAAATATAATTTTATATCAGAATATGACGAATGTGATGATGATATTGGATCGTCTTCGGATGATGAAACGAAATATTTAAGAAATAAATTCATGACAACTTCAGCTGATATGTTTAAGAAAACGAGTGCTATAGATTTAAATTTTCTAGAATTATATAACAAATACACAGATCTAATTTCGCTCTCGAATAGATTATATGCAGAAAATAATATTGAGCTTTGTATATCAGCATGTATCAAAACAATAACACTATATCCAACAAAGCCAGATTCATATTCCCTTTTAGCGCTCATTTTTGAAGAAAGTGGAGAAGTAGAGAAGTGTTATGAATGCCTCGCAACTTGCGCATCCTTAAGAAAACATGATCTTTCTCTTTGGAAGAGATGTTATTTGATGTCAAAAACACTTAATAGACCCGAAGATACGTTAAAAATAATTAAAAGAATTAACTCATATCATAAAGATTTCTACACGAGAGATCTTGCATGGGAAAAGTTCACGATACTCAATGAAATTGATCCAAGAAAAGACAGAGCCATACCAGCACTTTTTGAAATGATACGGTTTGATGGATACATCTACAATCTACGCGATTACATTCAAATGCTTAAAGTTTCGAGTGTACGAAGAGTTATAAGAATTGTATATAACTACTTGCGAGTAAATAAAGCAGATGACCAGTATATCGAAGATTTCTTAGACAAAGTCTTTTTATATGGAGAGCATAAAATCTTTAAAGATTTAGTGGATAGATTTGTTGATTTGAAGGATTTAAAAAGAAAAATGCAATATGTAATAAGCGTAGAAGATCTTAAAATAAATGAAAAGAAACCGGAAAAGACTAAACTGAAATGCTCGCAAATTCAAGAACGTTTTGATTCCAATGTATCAGTATCAAGCGAGGATCACTTTAATGACGAAATACAAAAGAAATATGAGTACGATCCTATTCTTGATAAATCATTGAGGAAATTTTATTCCTTAGACGATTTATTAAATGAAAAGCCAGATAAATTTTTAAAATTTATTGATCTTGTATATCATCTTTTAGATGTTATAATAAAGACTACTAGAAAAGCTGAATATATTCAATTTACACTCATGTTAATACTTCCAAAAAATAATTTTACTCAAATTTTTGACGAAAAAATCGTGATAGGTGAATATGCTGATCTCGTATTCAGAAATAGTTCATATTTCTATTCTGAAGTACAGAAAAATAGAATTTTATACTTTCTTGGTTTTTATTTTTTAAAGAAGGATTTAACCGACAAATCAATACAAATTTTTGTTGAATTAATAAAAAGGGATGAAAGTAACGAAGAAGTCCGTGAAAAACTCCATGAAATATTTATTAAAACGAATAATAATGTATTGGCAAAAGAATATGAACCAAGCGAAGAGTATAAGGCTCTAAAGAAAATAACATCCGAGGAAGTCGTATTGATGAGAAGGAAATATACAGAAGTTATTGACATTATAACAAATACAGGAGTTCCATTAACAAATGATCATTACCGTTTTTTTGTAAAACAATCATCGAATCTTTTAAAAGACTTTTTCAACAACACAGTAGTATTCGGCGAATATCTCGATAGATACGGTAAAGCCGATAGAAAAAGGGTTGATTATATCGGAGACGATGATTCTATATGTATATCAAAAGTCGAAAAGCGGAAATTAAATTTAGTATACAAGCGCTTTCACGGCCTTCATTTTGAAGAATGGTTTTATCTATTAAAAATGAATATTCTAGCATGCATTGAAATCGAAGAATATAAAAAAGCTATACAGATAGTCTTACTTTCAATGGAAGCCTCTTTTAGGGACAAGATAATGCGAGATTATTCAAAGTACTTCTACGGGATAGCGGCGTTAGGATTGAAATATTCACTTTTATACGATGATCCAGTGAGTTTTGTAGATATAATAAAACGAATAACATATAATAATCAAAAAATTATATACTTTTTCTCGAGATTTTTCTCCGATTATAGAAAAAATAGATGCTATGATCTGGTCCAACGAAATATTGAAAGAATAATACTAAGGCATGCTTTTAATAAAGATCATCTTGGAAAATATTTTAAGGAAGAAATGACGCGAGAACTATATAAAATGAGTCGAGATGTTGATGAATGTATCGACAGTGATTCAGAAGAAAATACAGAAACCTATAAGACAAAAAGATGCAAAACTGAATATGGACAAAACGAGTATTCCGAAAGTTCTTTTGATTGTGAACTAAGTTTAAACCCAACAAAAAGGAAAAAAAGACGATCAAAAAGGTACATTAAAAAACTATTTATAAATGAGCATGGGAAACCATCAAATAATAGAGAAAAGGACTCATATATAATAACCAACGCAAAACACCTCGATTCTCTATCCGCTATTCACAAAGAAAATAAAATTGAAAAATTAGCGAATGAATTCAAAAATACAACAGAGGATATACGTATTTTATTCCTCTCGTCTTTCTTTCCAAGAAAACTGTTCAAGAAATCAATATATTTAATCATGAATATTCTTAGCATTGATGTTTTATCGCTCCGAGAAACTATATTAATTTCATCATTACTCATAAACCATACATATTCTAAGAGAGAAAAGGATGTAATGAAATATATGGAAGCTGGATTCAAGATTCTTTTCAGCTATGAAAAGAAGATTCAAAATAAAATCAAGGCAGCTAATTCTGATAAACTAGGAGCCAATAGAAACAGATCTCAATCAAACGCTGATTTAATGTCTGAACTATACTGTATCTGGTATAATATTGCAAGAGCATACCATATGAATGGGGCTTTAGGATGGGCTGAAGTATTTTATAAAAAGTCAATAGCCTGTGGAGGTGAAATAGGCTATTTTTCACTGTTTAATTTATCGCAGGTATATATAAAAAATCGAAATCGTGAGTTTTATAATAGATTATATCCAAATCAAAGAAATTTTAATCATTAGTTTTGAAATAAAAATATTTTTTATAATATTACAGATTTATTTATGCTGCATACTACACCCAAATCTTCGTAAAGCTTCTATAATATAATATTCAAATGTATCTTTTTTAAAATAAATGGATAATTTGTTCAATAATCGCCAAAAATTTAAAAAATAAACATTCTACCACCCCAAATTTATTTTTAATATTGAAAAAATATCAAGTTTATGGCTGATTTCTTTCATCATATTAAATAAAAGGCAATGCATGCTTAAAATTGAAAGGTGCGGTTATGCTGTTGGCTTTTAATATCTTTAATAAGTAGTAATATTAGTTCACATTAAACGAACATCCGCAATCAATGAATTCACTCAAAACGAGAAATACACACAAGGAGAGTCTGTCGAAACTAGAAGTAAAACAATAAAAAAACTGATAAGCTCGAATAAATTAGAAGGTTGAAGTAAATACGCCAAAAAATGCCCGAATATTGAATGTAGATTGCTCAATACAACAAAAATATGGGTAAGTGTGGAGCGGTGGTGGTATATTGTTGAACAACATGGAAAGAGATAGAATATCATCCACCCTATATATTGATTACCGCATAAAAATAGGTATAATACACGTAGATCTCACTGGTTACAGGAAATATGAAAGACATATGCGTGGGCGCATCAAATAAGCTTTGGTTGCCGTTGGTTATGAGCGGACTTCATAGAAAAAAATATTTTCTAGTAAATAAATTAAAAATAAGTAAATTTGTCTCGATTTTTACATTCGAAAATAAATATTTGGTTTTAAAATCCCGATTGCGTGCATAAGATTTTTTCTTAATTATTTGCTTTTAGTATGATTAAAAAGGAAAGATAATAAGCATAGAGAAAAAATATATCATCAAACAATAAAATATAAAGAATGGAGCTTAAAATAATTAGTATAAATTATATTTTTAGCACACGAATCCAAATAATTTTTTATCCATATAAAGGTAATATTCTTGAAAACAAGCATTAGTTATTTCTAATAGGCTCGAAAACAAGACCTTTTAGAATACATTCATTCACAATGCATAATTTTCGCAATGCCATTTCCCTATTTTTTTGCAAAATGTTCAATATAAATTTATTCTTTATGATTTGATGGATAATTTTATTAATATTTCCTCGCAAATAAAGATAAAATATCGTAAATTAATGCATCATACGGGAAATTATTATTTTATCCTTATATTTGAAAAGTTTCGTCAAAGTATTTTCTAAATATGGTTACATTTTTTGCATCAAATACATATAGCGGAAAAAAATAAAAATCTTAAAATTTGTATAAAAGTATAAATTACCATCAAGTCTAGAAAATTTCCTGACAAAAAAACCTTTGTGTATACTAATATATATGATAAGACGAAAGAATCATATTCAAAAAGTATAAAAATACTTTAAGATAGATTTCGGGCGATTTTTAAGAAAAAAGAAAGTTTTATGATGCATTTCTTATTATCTACAAGAGTATATATGAGTTGTAATTATAAAGTATGTCGCACATTTTATCAAACTAATATTTCATAAAATATTTTCTGAGATAAAATATTAGTTTTAAATATAACAAAAATAAATTTCTTTTTTTTGTGTATTCATGATTTAAATGTCTATTTTCATATAAAATCTTACAAACTGATTGTTTTATGATTTGTAATGAAATTACAATTTATTTTTGAATTTCAATTTATTATCTAAATATTAAATACATTTAAGCTCTTGATAATTGTAATACTTTTGCTTTCTTATTTTTTAAAATTATTGTTCAGTTTTATTTCCTTACATTCTTTCACAGAATGTTGAGTTTTGCCAATGTTTTTGATGTAAAAAAATTATTCACCTTTATATCATTTCTGAAGATTCAGAGAAACTATAAATTGAATTTTGTTATGCTATAAAAAAATGAAATTTATCTTATTGACCGTTAAAACAATTAATTAAAACCTCTAATTTTTGGGCTATATAAAATAAAAATAGAATTGGTGTATGCCTATATAAAAATATTCGCAACAAACACGCAAACAATTAGTATGATGTTAACTACAGAATAATTATATTGATTAAAATAAAAAATTTTGATCATTTCATTTTTATGCGAATAGAAACCAATCTTAAAGTTTCGATTCTTGTAATATATCTTTCTCTAAACCGTATTTTTTACCCTTGAAAAAATCATAGAGAGAAAACTACAAATAGAAAAATGTAATGAAAAAATTAGATATATACATGAGATAAGTTTCATTAAACTGATATATAATTTCTGTCATCAAGACGTTTTGAGTGGAAATAATAATAGAAAATGTAATATTATTTTATTCGACTTCTTGAGCCAGTCAAATATTTCTCTTTTATATTTATTGGACGAATCACAAACAAATACAGCGTTTAAACATCGGCTAAATACATATTACAATTAAACCTAATACATCTTAAATATCAAAATATACATTTAACAACCCATGCAATCACATTGTTCGATAAAACATAGGAACTATTTATTTGTGCTTCATCGCATTAAAAAATGATAAATCATCGATACAAAATAACTTTAATCGAAAAAAATAGCCTACGATCGTTAGTTATTTATAATTTATACGTAACTTATATTTTTTTTCTTCTTTAGGACTAGAATTTTTTTATTTTTCATCTACATATTATTTATGAAATTTTAATGCCAAAAAATAAATTAATAAATATAATAGTTTCTAACTGTTTTGATTATCGAAAAAAATAATAGAATAACAGGACGCTATAAATTTAATAAAAATGATTTTAAGTGCTTTAAGTCTATATATATTGTAGTATGAAACAATTTTTTGAACATAAATTGTGTGAATAAAATATGCGCTATTACAAAATTTGACTCTCAATATATAGAAATATTTTCGTAAAATTAAATTTTTGATTTATTATAAGTACATTACTTTGTTTGCACATATTTCAGCATATTTTATAAGGAAAATACCATGAAATTGGCTTGTGAAGAAGAAGGCGCAATATTTTTTAAGTAATCGTTTATTGCTTTTTTTGCGTCAAAATAATTTTTCCAATGGAAAATCTATTTTTTGTTTTGGTCAAAAATAGGCAAGCGGAATATATAAAGAAAAACTTTTTTACGAGAATCAAAAAATTAAAAAAAAATGTAGTCAATGCAAAATTATTTATATAATAAAAGATACATTCGTACAAAATTGTTATCATCACAGAATTTCACCTACAAAAAATACATTCTGTAGTCTCTTAGAACTAAAAAATTCACGAAAGCTAATTTTTAGTGTATTTAAATCCTTAGATTTTAAAAAAACAAAAATATTAAACTGAAGATAGTAGCCTTTAAATAAGATTTAAGAATAATTTAAACTTTTTATGATGAAATAATGAACATTTATTCAGTGAAAATTTTAGATTATAAAGAAACAGCCATTTTTCCTATATAAACATTCTTTATACCTCATTTCGCTATATTTTGAAAGGGGAATTGAGCAGAGGACATACAAACATAGAATTATTATCAGGGAAAGCATTTTTTTCTATTCAAAATGCTACAAATCACAGACAAGGTAGTAGCAAAAAGAAGGGTTTTAATTTATAAGATAGAGAAATATGAGAAAACACATCTATCACCGATAAATGTTTTATTATGAACAAATATGATAATGTGAGTCCATCTTGGAAGTAATGCAACCAAAAAAAATAAAGTATAGAGAAAAATTACCTCTGAAACCTTTCTGCATAAAAAATAACTGGCCGATTGATATAGCAAGCACCTTTAAATAGAAATGATTCAATAATTTATTAGCAGAAATAAGAAGCAAGATTCTGATTTATAGAGGAAAGAAACATGTTCTTCGGTGAAAAGGTGCATTGTCAGCACTGAGGATAGTTCTTTAATCAGTAGATCTTTTGGGAACTAAACTGGATTGAAAAGACACTTGACTATGAATACATATAAAGAAATAGCCAGATGCGGACACTTTTTGTTATCTTAGAAACTTAACACAAAATGACGCGAAAATTTTGGAATACCTAGTTCAAGAAATTATAGAAAACGAGCTAGCAGGTATAAAGTGATACGAGAATAAAAACAGATAATAAACGATTGAATGATAGATCAGACAATCTGTATAAGATAGGAAGAAAAATATAATAACATTAACGGAAATAGAAAAAATTTATCTTTGAAATTACATACATTGATAATATTATCGGATGGATAATGCAGATTCTCTAATTTTCAGTGACAAAAAAATGATAGTACTAAACATCAAAACATGGCATGATATGGTCACAAATATCGCGAGTCGTATATAAGGGGTTGAGATACTAACAGAAACTTTAAAATAAACTTAAACAATAAAATTGAGAAAAAAGATGAATGTATAAGTTTCGAGCGTAGAAGATATATTGAAGAAAATTGCAAAGATACTAAATTGAAAGAAGTCTACATTAAAAATGTTTTTTTAGATAAATCTTAAGTGTTGTACAAGGAAACATGAAAGGCAAATAAAAACCACATTAAAATAATATGTACAAATAAGACAGAATGAAAAAAAGTGTATCTGCTTGAATTAAATCTGTAAATAGTAATGATAACAATAACATAATCAAAAAAAAGGATTTACTAGCGTCTCTATTTTCATTAGTCTAGCAGTGTAAGACGAATAAAATATCTTAAGCATTTAAATGGGATGGTGTGGTAACATAATATTGCAAAAGGTACCAGAATAACTCGAATTAACAAACCAAATAGAGACATATATATATAAACTATATAATTGATAAAAAAACATTAGACGAATAAGTCTTGAAAGAAAATGGGTATCGAAGAAGATATATCCATGAGTATATTTGATGTGCTCACGAAAAAAAATTAAGTTAAGCTTTAAGAGAAATCTAAAATTAAAATACCAAAATTAACCCAAAGAAAATGATATATATATGGATATAGTATTTTAAAAAATATATAATAAATTTTACTGTGAATAATTGTTGTTTTAATAAATACTTGACCTTCTTAAAAAAAATTTTAAAGCACGCTAAAATATTTATCGTCATATTTATTTTATGCGCATTTTCGTTGATATGTTAAAAAATAGCCTTAATTATAATGTAAAGTCATTGAGAATCAAACATGGAATAGAATCTACTATATAACTTATATTGGAATTAAATTCTATCAGATTTATCCAAAAAATTTTCTCAATGCGTAAATTTTTAATCACGGTATAAAATTCTTAATAGGTAGTATTCTTCGCACAGAAATCACTTTATTATGAAAACAGTATTTTAATGCGCCAGAAACTATAAACGGCATTTTAACTTAATTTAAATATATTTTAATCACATTGTGATCGATTATGAGGCTCAAATATGCCCATCATTTTTTGAACTTATATTGTTCAAAAATAAACTATTCTTTGTATCATTAGGACTAATAAGCACCAAATACCCATGAGATTAATTCATGGGAATTTCAATTCTAATTACACAGAAAGATAAGATCTATCTAGGTGTTTTTGATATTAGATTTAAATCGTATAGTATATACCATCATATCACATATTAGCTTTTTTTTTAAAAAATACACTAGTTTAATTTTAAATATTATTGTGTTGAATTTTTGAATTTTACCATAAAATAAATCAATAGCAGCTAATTAGAAATTAAAATATGAGCCTAATTGATTAAAGCATATAAAGTTTAAAATTTTTAGTCAATGTATAGTTTATAAAATTTTACATAATAATTTTTAATTATTTTCATCGAAATTTGTAGCTTTCTATGTAGCGAAATTCTACAATATAAACATGGTTTTTAAAATCTTTGTGCAAAGTTGTTTATAAAGATGTAAATCTTTTATATAAAAGAGCCACATTCGAAAAATCAGCATAAACAAATACCAGATCGAAATTAAATTATACCCAATTTAAATAATACATAAAATTCTAAATTGGAAATTACATTGTATTCTACCCCACGATTCTCAAATACATAAAATTCAAAGATTAAATAATCATTTAGAATGCTAGAAAAGCTCTATAAAAAATATAGTTTATTATATAAAAAGTGTTTTCTCTTCTTTTAAGCCATATTTATGACACAATAATTACTCTAAAGCTTAAAAATCAGCAAGATTTGATAAGTAAGATATGTATGTAATTAAATACCTCCGAATTTTAATATTTTAAATGTGGATAAATGTAGTTCAGACATACTTGTGCATAGTTTAGCTCCTGTATCATCATTATTTATTTTAGCAGATGTGAGGTTTCCGCTTTGTTTGAAGCCACTTAGGATATGCTAGTGTTTATTCTTCTATATTAAATAGATTATAGCAGTTACTTACACATTGGATTTATTATGCGATAATCATTATGATCATAATCTAAAAACTTCATATATTTCGCGTTTACATTGTAAAACTGCTCTGCTTTATTAATATCATTAATAAATTTTTTACCACAGGCTTTTTAAGCTTCTTAAATGACGCTATATATATTTTTTGTTTATAAATCATAATATGCGAAAATAGAAATGTTTTCTGTTGAACCAAAATAAATTCATGCTCATATTATAATATTTAAAAAAAATTTCGACTCTAATTTTTGAATTTTATGATAAACTGATTACAATATGTATTTATATGTGTTCTTCATTTATTTTTAATGCCTTTATTATATTAAAGTAGATATAATTATTTGAAAGATGCCAATTTATGACCATTCTCACGTGTTTATTATTTAGTATTTAATATAATATAGATGGCACCTCGTAAAAATAAATGGGGTCTAGATTGTAGTCTATAATTATGGAAGTGTTTTTATACTATTTTATCTATAAATTCGTAATATATTAAATAAAAATAAATCACAAAAATTTGCTAAAATTAGGATATATCTCGTGGAAGATTTTTTTACTGGATTCAAAACTTATAAAGAAATCCTTTTGCAATATTTATATGTCCTCGGATAGATAATTCTATGCAGAAAATATTTCGAATATCTAGATTCATTAAATTATAGAAAGCGATTATCAGTTCGAGTTCTCTAAAATTTTATACTTATTCAAATTTATTTCCTAGAAAATACAAAAAAAAAATTATAGATTTATTGGGATAAAAAAAACACAAATAATCCACACAATTCTAACAAAATTTTTACCTTTCCATCAAAATTAGTTCGTTAAAGAAACAAAAAGCCGAAAATAAGTAATTTATTCTTAAAAAATAAATCTCAAATTGTAAAGTAATATTTTCTGCTGCAAAACCAAATTAAAGCATTTACATTATGTAACCTGCATAATCATATGGTCAGAGATTCAAATTATAAAATAATATCAAGATTTTATATGTTAATAAGCTACTATGATTTCTAGTTTGTAATTTTAAGATTTTTTTTCGCTTCTTTAAATTTTTATAATTTGGTTTGAAAATGTGAAATAGTAAATTTTTATTATGATGTCCATGATTTGTTCAATCAAAGTTATTTTCGAATTAAAAAAAACAATTATTTTGCTTAAATATTATGTTCACATTTAATAGATTAATGGAAACTTAGTAAGTGTAATTTAAACTTATGAATAACCTTTCTCTATCGAATTTATATAAGCTGCCCTAATACCTAGAGAACGAAGTTTTTATAAATGCATAACTCGCTGCTCTACTGATAATATTGAAAAATATTATAATTTTTAGATATTTTATACAGTATATACTGGGAATTCAGAATACAAATCTATACTATTTATTTAGCGCATTAGCGAAACATTTACTGACGCATTATTTTAAAAATTATAAAAATTGCCAGAAACTAGATTACTGCTCTAAATATATATAAAATTACTTGTATATTGAGGTTCATAGGCATCACAAAATTTTAAATAAAATTTAATCATATACTTGGCGCTAATATACACTGAAAAGACATGATAAATTGTATATCCGAGATTCAGTATTGGGCCATTTCATAGTTGTTTAGACAACATTATTGAGCCAAATGCCATATTGGATACTTTTTCTATTTTTTCATTGATAAATAATCATATTATTAGAATTTCCATTTTTTCATTATATTATTAGAATATTCCATTTTTTTATCATATTTAATTCAAATAAGAACTGATGAAGATCATAACCCGATTAAAATTAAATTTTTTAGGATTCACATGAATAAAAAGAAAAGATTATGTTAAAATTTCAGCAATATATTGTGATTTTTTTTATAATAAATTTACAAAGAAATAGTTTAAAGCTATACCATTTATATTTTTAATTTCAGATGGCTTTAAAAGGGCTATAAAATTTTGTGTAACTGCAGGTAAAAGTATTTGATAAATAATCTAACCGTGACAGAAAAGTGCTTTTATGACGGTAAAAAATCTTTTTACCCCGATTACAAACACAAATTCTGTTTTATTCGAGAATAATTTATTTTAAATATATTTGAAGTGGATAAATCTTAGATATTTACACAATATACATATAATACATGGTTTTAAATTAAATAGGGACTATTAGTGATTAACTTTTAAATCACAAACGTGTATTTTTTGTTTGATTGTTACAAAGAGAAAGGATCTCATTTGTCTAGGAAGAACTACACACCGTGATCTCTTCTGATTTGAAATTTTTTAGATATAAATAAGATCGAACTCAAGGGCAGATGATAATGATGTCTGTTAGATTAATTTATTCAAATTAAAAACAGCACAGAAAATATTTAGATAACTAATATCTTGAAAAAATATCTTTAATTTGAAAGTATACTATGACCACTATAAAAACGGTTTTGTAAAGGGGCGAAATTCACATGATTATAGGCTAAATTGACCCAAGACACATATTTTGAGTAAATTTTACTTTTTTAATAGCTAAATTTCAAATTCAATATGCGTTAAAGAGCATAAAAAATAATAAAAATGTTTTTAATATTAAATTTTTAGATTTTTTAGTGGTTTGCCTGTCTCATTTATCAATAATATAAAATACATAAGATATATTTCACTTAGTTTTGGCATTTTTTATATGATCTTGTGCATTTAATCGTGCAATTCGTTGCATTGTATAAACACCATCTACATGGGTATTATTTTTTTATAATTAATTACAGCCAGAAAAAAAATATATTCTAACTAGTTATATTTTTCTTTATCTCTTCTCTCAGAATCAACGCTGCCGGGAATTTTTTTATCATATAGTAGAGTCACTCTTTCTAAAATTTTAACCATTAATATTTTATACTTATTTCTACGGTTCTTCTATCCTATAATAAATCCGAACTACATAAATCTTACGTTTTTTAGTATATTTTTACTGAAATTATATATAAAATTATCTTCTGTCATATTAAGCACCATACAATTAAATTAATTCTTTTTCAACACAGAATGATTATTTGATACCCTTCTAATATATTACAAAAAGACAAACGTTTTATGATTTTTTACGTGCTAGTATCTTTAACGCCAGTTTGTATGTTCAAAAGATTAGTAAAAGCTTATAGTGAGAATTTTGAAAGAATCAATTTAAAATTCATACAGCACTGTTGAAAAACTATTTTCAGTTATGTTTTAATTTAAAATTAATCGAGCTGACTTTGAACACAAGCATTCGCATTATATACATTGTATCTTCTAGCTTTAAATATTATTTACTATTCTTTTATTAAGAATATATATTACGGCGCTGAATTCGAAATTAATAAAAAACTAAAATTTAAAATATCTTAGATTGAAGCAAAAATCGGTAAGTTCAAATATCAATTGAACACCTTGTTTTTTTTTCATTACGCAGGCTAATTGAATTTTACATAAAATTCGAATGGAAAAATGAGACTTTGAATAAAATTCAAATATATTAAAGTTATTAAAAAAAATTTAGCAAAGATCGACAACAAACTAATTTTTTTAACACGTAAATCAAAGTTAATCATCCAGTAAATTTATTAAAAAGTACAAGCTTTGCATTTTCACGCAACAATACAGTGACAATTATTCACTCAAATGCGTTCTTATAATATGGAAAGCTTCATTAAAATAATTATTTTCTGTGAATAAGTATATTTCATATTTAAAGGTATTTTTTAGTGCCTTAATTTTTTTTTCAACGAAGTTTGGGATTTCTACAAGTGTTCTCATGATCATTGATTCGATATAAATATGTAATTCTGTAATTTCAGCGCAAATATTATCAAAAAAAGCATGGATTTCTGGCATTTGTTCAATTTTACTATTGCTAAACATTGAGAAATGCTCTTTTATATATTCCTTTATACTAGAAATTACAGTTTCATCTTTTTTAGCAATAAAAATACGTATATCTATTGAATTGTACAAATCCACAATAATTTTTGCAAGTTTATCAATATTTATATTCGATTTTTTATTACCCTTATTATAATCGTTAATTTCTTTTCCATAAATCTCATTTAAAAACCCTTTAAGATTTTCTTGTTCCATAAGAAATCTTTTTATCTCTTGAAATAAATTTTTTTTATAAGAACCTTCATAATCAGCTATCAAATAAAATGATTCATCGTATGATCCATTCGTGATATTTAATTTGAAAAATACATCACCAAAATATTTTTTAATTTCTTGATAATTTGCTTCATTTTTTGTATCGCTATAGTTTTCAAAATGGGCATGTAGATATTCGGCTATAAAATTTTCATGCGTTGTTTTATAGTGTATGAAATTTTCTGTTCCTTCTTTCTTTTTAAATTTCATCATTGTAGTTTTAACAGAACAATTTTCTCTGGATAAGGTATTTTTAATATTGGATAATGCTTTGAAAAATTTCTTTGATATTAAATTCCTTTCATTTTGATAAATATTCCAGTTTATAGCTATAAATATATTAGGCGTTAAGTATTCATATATGATAAAATCTGTAAAATTAAGTCGCTCAACGTATCCATCGTATAAAAGGGTCGAAGAATTGATTAATTTTTTCATGTTTTCTTTTATGTTATCTAAAATAAATATATTTTGATTATTATGTCCATATATGGTCGTAGCAGTTTCATTTACCAGATACTTTTCCCCTACACATTTACATATTATAACAAATTTGTATTTTAAGACTTTTTCTCTTTGAACATAAACAAAAAATACCCTTATACATTTTGTATAAAACAAATCATTTTCAGAACATTCGGAAAATCCCTCGTTTAGAAAAATGTTTATTTCAATTTCTATGCCTATTATTGGGTCCAATTCATGCATCATATTATTATTGTAAGCCCCAGTACTGTCATTGTGAGATGATTTCAGCTTTGTTTTAGAAATCGAGCCAGTGGTTTTGATCATATTAAAATCAACAGAAGTCTCTACTTCCTCACATACTTTGGATTTCTGGTGGTCATTTTTCATACAAGGTTTCGTGTTTTTACATAATACAGTAGCTTCGCGTCTTTTTTCTTTCTTGCAAATATTTTCACAAACGACTTCAAAATTATTCTCTAACTCACTATCAATGCTAGATTTCGAAATTAAAGTCGATTCAAGGGTGTCTACTACATTTTTTGCAACTCCTTCTGCATCACTGTTTAACCAATTATCATCACTTTCTTTTTTGCGTCCTTCAGTCACATTTTCAGAATCTAGCAATTCACTTTTCGTTTCCAGTCTTTTCAAAAAATCTGTGTATCCCAATGTTAATTTACTTTTCATACCATCAAGACTTCTAACTAATTTAATTGAAAATTCACCGAGAGAGATAGATCTCATTGTTAATTCTTCGTTGTATGACTCAGAATTTACAAAAAACATATTTAACTTTTCAAATATATCTTCTGAAACAGCGCATTTTATCATTTCGCATCCGCATGATTCATCATTAGCGCGTACTAGTGTAGTGTAAACATCTAATTTACTGAATATTGAAGGAGATTTCCTAAATATCATCGAACAGGCATTATCTTCCCCCCTAAAGGCTGTTTTCAAATTATTTACAGTTGCCTCATCTTCAAGAGATAGGAATATTGAAAAATAACCGTCCCATATATAAATCTTTTGCAAGACATCGAAGAATAAAACATCAAATGGTGCCTCAAATACAAATAAACTCGTTGAAATATTATCATCGAGACCCGAAATCGTTTGTGTAACATAATCTCGATAAAATTCTGCCCAAACTCCACATGTTCGAAAACATGTAACCTCGCCACCAGGAACATCTATTTTCTTCTTCTCTGGCCAAAAAAATTTTGGTTTAAGTTTTCCGAACAAAAATCTCAATGTAAAATGGTTAATTTGTTTTGTATTATAATGCGATGAAACTTCTATATCATTTACTTTGTGCGAAAGAATGATAAATTGAAGAACCTTATTTTTTAGATGACTATTTCTTAATAGGCGGTCAATTATTTTTAGCATCTTTTGTCCATTTCGTACATTTCTTTGCTTACTTGAAAATAAGCAATCATGCCTGCCAATATAATTTTTATATAAGTTTTTTTTTTCAGAGGTCGATTTCAAAATGATTTGTTCAACATCTTCAATAAAGTTATCGCTTGTTTGGAGTATCGTGGCCATATGTTTTGTATAAAATAAATAGAAAATCAAGCTTAAAATTCTTTTAAACATCCTAAATTTTAGTACTTTTTGAATATTTATACATGTATTCAACTTTCCAAAATAAGTTTTGCCAAAAGTGGAATATTGTAAGAACCATTACATATTAAGCTTTTTTTCAGATCGAAATATTGCAAATACAATTTTGGTTTTTTAAATCTTTGATATATAGTCATTTGGTAACCACTCATGGCATGTAATTAATCATTTACCCTATTTGGTTTTTAACACGTCATCTCAATTTAAGATGATTAAGACTACATTATCAATATAATTGATTAATTCATCTAAAAGTAATGAAAGACAAGGTTATATCTAAAACAATGCTACTTCACGCATAACTTGCTTCAGTAATCTATTCGAAATAAACTAACGGCTCAACAGCCGTCTTACAAAACTTTCTACTTTCAAAAAAAATATTTAAAAACCAAAATATAATCATGAATCCATTTACGAGTGTATTATTTTTCAGGCGGTATCACAACTTCACTTTATAGAGTTGGATACAGATATTCAGTAGTAAGTACGTTTTCACTTTTTTTATTGTATAAGTTTAAATAAAAATTCGATAAAGGATATTTTTCTGACATAAAAGACTCCGTATAATCCCTTTAACAAATCTGAAAAGCCTGAAACATTTTTTAAGGTGTAGGGCAGCGCCCTTCATACTCTCGCTTAAATAGAATATAGTTTTCTTTTTTTTTAATCATCATATTTTTGGTTTTATTCATAGATTTCCATTTAGAAGAAAAATAAACTTGACCTAAAAAAAATATGACATCTTACTAATAGTTCATGTCAAATATAAACACACAATATTAAAAAAACAGACACGAAAGATGTTATTAACTGAAACTGAAACCAAAGAGGTACATTTTTCACATTATAAACTTATTAACTATATAGCTAAATATCTCTATTTTGATATATTTGGTTTAATGTTTTAATACTATTTTCTATTATAGATTACGTTAAGCAACTATTTTGTATTTATAGGGATGTGAATTATACTTTTTTTTTGCAGTACACCTAATAATGTAAAATTCATTCATCATAAAATATAAGATGCTATTTTAATTTTTACTCGAAAAAGATATTCTAGAAAATCTTTGTACATAGCCAATAATTTACCCATATGAAAAATCATATTTAAATAAAAATTATAAATACATAGCAAACAGTGAGAATTATAACCTAACTAAGAGTTACTGCGATCAAGTAGTTCAAATTTTGACCTAAAATATTGAATTAAATTTTATATCCAAACTAAAACATGATAACAAATTTATATTTGTTAAATATGATAGATGAAAAGTCTGTTTACCATCAAAATTATGTTTAAATGATAATTAAAATATATTAGAACCCAAATTATTTTACCCTTAAGTCAATGTTATTTTCAAACCCCTCACGCAAAACTGTTCGGAAACCTTGCAAATAATTTTGAAATAACGAAAAAAGTAAAATTAAGATTAAATCTATTTATTAGTCGAAAGAAAGCAAGATGTAAAAAGATTTTCAAAATATATTTTTGTTCCGTATAAATACATTTGATTCCGGTTGTAGCTTTTTAAGTTACACATTATTATTATGAAATATAATATTAATCCCAAATATAAATTTTTGAACATTAAATGATGTAGGTATAAATAATAAAATTTTTATTCTACTCAGATATTTCAAATAAATATTCAAAAAAATACATTCAATTACTTTTTTTTATCTTAAAATTACAAAAAAACTTATAAACTAGCTTTGGCTTTTCTTGCAATATCATTTCTGAATTGCTTGAACTTTTACACATTTTTCGATTTAAATTTTAATCAAAAAGCAATTTTATATATACAAACGCAAAAAGATATGAATAAAAGCCTACGTGATTATAAGTACAAATAAATGTTTTTTGCAAAAAAATAAGATTTTAGCGTCCACCATTGTAAAATAAGTTTACAAGTATTCTATTGGATGCTTAATTAAAATATATGACATTAATAAAGCACTATTTTAACTAGGATTATCAAAACACATGAAAAAAAATAAAAATTGCGAAAAAACAGGAATATTGGGTCTTTAATAAATTTCTTTTAGAGATTATATGTAATATCATGCAGAAATGAAATCATTTTATAAAAAAGTTTATATTTTTGCGAATAGATGCCATTATAGTAACCTTTTACATGAATAGACCGAATCCTTCTTTCTATATGGCCTTTACTAAATTGAATGACCAGACAAATTTTATTTTAGCAATAATGCAACGCGAAATACATTTAAAATTTTATATAACACATCAATATTATATGCATAATCAAAAAAATACAAGTTTTACGTATAGCTCAGAGTGTTTAAAATTGCATATCCATCTATTTCTTTTTTTCTAATCGCTATTTTAAGATTAAAATAAAGATAAATCTATAATGAAGTAAATAGTGGGAAAAAGTATTGATATTAAAATATGTTATTTATACAAGAAATTTATATTATAAACAAAAATTATAGTCTTTTTTACACCATTTAAATAGCGGAACAAACAAAAACAACACTAGATTTAACATATATGTAAATGAATACTTTATCTGAACATATCACGAAATTAAAGATAATTTACGAGAAATAACTGTAAAACTCACCCTTGCTCAACTTTTTACGTTTACAAATATTTTATGTTATATTGGAACTTATTGATATATTTTTAAGCAAATTGCATAAAGTATTCCAAAAATAATAATCTCTGTTAAAATAATGATTTGTCTAGCTGTGAAAAATTTTCTATATTATTTTCATGAAAATAGAATAATATATACCTATTCAAACACCATCTATATGTACTGATTCATGCATTTTTTTAGTATTGGGAAAAGAATACTATATTTCATAATTTACAATCTTAGAAAGCTTATTTTTTTCTGATGAAATACGCTGAAAACTTAATTAATATATATCCAGTGCTAAGGTTTAAAAATCGACAAAAAGAATAAAAACAAAAGAAATTCATCATTTGATCAAAAAAATACGAATTTTTTTCTATTTATAAGTTTAGTATAACCAACTTTATAAAAGATAAATGGTCATAATTTTTAATGATCAATAAAATGTATTTATATTTGCTACATAAATATTTAAAACGTCCGTATATTATTTAAATATTGCGAATGCGACAGAAATTCCCACATTGAAATAATGAATATCATATCGCAACAAAATTTTTTATTGGTATATAAAATAGATTTCTAAAATATAATCCTTATAAGATAATAATATAACACCAATCATCCCTGAAACCATGTTTTTATAGTTGAAAAGTTGTTTGTAGAAGAATAATAGCAGCATAAACAATTGATATCCTATCTACCAACTTAAGCCCATGAATCAATCATATTTATAGGTAAAAAAGAGAATATACTACGAATATTTGGGTACGCGAAATAAAAATCTTAATCAATTTTATATAAAAAAAATTGTCATATAGGGAGAAAAATTTTGATTGATATTAAAATATGACAGCGCTGAATTATTTCTACGATGTTTTAAATTGGAATTTAGATGATCTTTAAAAAACTTATAAGATGTTCTATCACATAAATTAAACGGTCACCTTAAATTAAAAATCATGATCGTAACACAGGTTTGTATTTTTATAATATCTTAGTATTCATGAAAATGCAATTAAAATGGTTTTTATATCAAAATTTTAGTTATTAAAGATGTTATTTACTTCGTTGCATTTATAGCAAAAATAACAGATCTATCGAAAATTTTCATCCATGTTACAATTATATTATAAAATCTCCATGAAAGATTTTGCATTTTAAATGTAAGTTTCTTTCCCGAAATAAAATTGCGTTTGTCAATTTAAAGGGGTATATTTATCAGTGATTTATATATTGGCTATAGTATAGAAATTCTTATTGATATATGGGTTATTTTTCTTTTTATCGATTTTATCTATTTAGACGTGTTCAGCGTGTTGGGAATATTGCACAATTCCTTGATGCATCTTTTGACACCTTCCTCTGATCTATCTTCATCAACTGCTCTTCTTCTCTCAAATGAGATGAGTTCAAGTGTCTTGCGGAGTGTGAGAGCTTGCATGTATGCTTCTACTTCGTCCGGTATTTTTAACTCCTTAGCATATTTTTTCTGGCTATAGTATAATTAATATATATTTTAATGGTTAAAGATGTGTAAGATACATTCACAATTTTATTTCAAATAAATTTACAGGTAAAAATATCAATTATAATGATATAACACTATTTTCATTATTCAAGAGCATTAATAGTAATCTAAATGGATTAAAAATCGATTTTATCTAATCTTAATTGCAAAGCAAATAAAAATTATATTCAGAAAAAACCATTTTTACATAATTTTAACAGTTAAAACTTGAGTTTAATTTTTCAGCAGTCAACAAAGCCAGGAAAATGGTATTCACCATCCTCTAAATTTATGTTTTATTTATGGTTGAATTTACAAGGGAAACTGATTTGCATAAATTATCATTTTAGAAAATTTTTTTGTGCAGCAAATTCCACTATTAAATTCAAAATATACGATTTTGAATAATAATCAAAGAGGCTAAACTATTGTAGAAATACATAGAATTCTTGATTATTTGCACTTATAAATTATATTAAGGTAAAATAACGAAATAATAAGATTTATATAAGAAGCTAACATAAGAATTTTGTTTTGTTATGGTAATAATTAGTTCAAGCCTTTTCAATATAACTAAGTGAGGTTTAACCAAAAATAAAAAACAAACAAAGGCATCCTTTTCTTTTAAAAACTTACCAGTTTTCTTTTATTTAAATATACATAATTAGAAGCCCCCATAAGGTAAGAAAAAAGGCGCAAAAATTATATATATTTTTATCATAAACAAGCAGGATTTCATTTCTTTTTTTAAACCAAAAATTTAAAAAAAATATTGTGAGCTCTATAGAGAAATGCTCCGTGCAATTTTTTATGAGACCATAGCATAGTATTTGGTTTTTTGAATAAAAAGCATTACAAAAAAAAATTATATCCTTTATGTGAGCAGATTACATACAGAGATTATTTAAAATTTGTAAATGAATATTAAAATTACAAATAACACGGAAACTATTCGTTCAAACAAAAGGCGACATAAATATTTTAATAACTTTAAGCATTCTAAAATAAAATATTTACTGCACACGGATTTTTCTATTTCCGTCAATTATTTTTCATTGTTGCTTTTTGGTTTTATTGAGGGCTAAAATAGGATGTTAATCACGAAATAGACCCCAATAAAAATTCTACAAATGCATCAAACAAGAAAGAATAGATAATTATTTATATAATTCATGTATGAAAAAGGCTTATACAAAAAATCTGTAAATATAACGCTAGACATTCATGAATGATCCACAAATTGTAATTAGTTCAAAGCTTTAAGATTATACAAAATATTCCACCTAATATCTTAATTGTTAGTTTCTAAAAAAATTTGTCATTATTTTATTTTGCTTTGCCTAGAATTAAAATTACAAGTTAAAATACATATTACCAGATGAAAAAGTAAATAAAATATATATAAATTACAATTAAATTCTGACAATTCCTCATGATTTCTTTATATCTTCAAATCTAAAAAAAGGCTTGCTCCTAGATGAGAATAAAATAATTTTATATATTAAAATGGTAAAATTATAGCTTTAAAGATACAAATCAATTTAGCTATACATTAAAAAGTAGCAAAAATTGAAATTACTTTGGATTGTATTTTTTATGTTAAGTATAAATTAGATTTAATACAAAAGAAATTGAATATGAAAAAAAGCTTATTATACCTTATTATGCATGGATTTCATGCATATAAAATTGTAGTTTATTTCGAAAAAAAATATTTCTGTTGCTTAATTTTATTATATTCTTACAAAATTCAATATAGATTAAGAAATAAAAATTATTTAATAAAATTATATAGAAATGCATTTTTTGTAATTTTTTTCGTTTCTTTTGAAAATTTAAATCATAATTTCGTTAACCTCAAATAGGATTATTATATCATGAAAAAAAAATTATTTGAATTTCAGATCTATTAAAAAGCATAAACATAAAATACAAGATTCAACCAATTAAATTACAAATATACACAATTTTTTGGATAAACTTAACAATCCTTAAAAAATATCCAACCTTTTTGGTAATTTAGAATCAAAAACGTAAATCAATTTAACGTGTTAATTCGGAAATTTCAAACCATTGCTGAATATAAGTAATGTGGTTTTTGAAAGCAACAAAGTTCATTAATGGCTTCAAAAGATACAAATTATAGTTTTGATGGCTATAACTATATGTTCATATATTACACCAGTGATAAATATCGAAATACCAATCTATTAGGAAATATATATGGCTCAATAAATTGAAATTTGAATTCAAGAAATTGTAAAAATTTCTGTTATTCTATCCTAAAAGCCTCCAAGAAAAACTAGATGCGAAGTTGTTGGCATGAATCAAATATCTGATAGTTGTTTAATAAGTGAGATTAAAAAACCTTTTTCAAACATAGCAGCAAAGATATAGTGAGAATGGGTGGGTCTTGAGGCATTATTAAAGCTGATATAACAATGCTTAACTATAAGGTTAATTCACATCGAGAAAGGGGATAATCGATCAAACCTGGGTCTTGACTATTTTAGACACAAGCTAATCACCTAGTAAAGTATTTGATACTGTTTTTTTAGTATAAAACTATTGTCACTCCAATTAATATCAATCAGAGAGTGGTAAAACGGGCTCAGTAATATATGAGGGGGAATAAAAAGGCTTAATAATATTTCATTGAATTGATATTGACACCATATGATAGCAGATAACTATAACTTTGTTTACACTGATTCTTTGATCTATACTCAAAAAGTTGTGTTACACAAAAATAAGCTGAAGTACAGCACTAGAAATAAAAAAGATGTAAGAAATAAACTTAGAGGCGAATGATTGAAGATGTTATGTTTTTTATCACAATAAAGGTAAGGTATATGAAGCTTAGATTGACATAATTCAAATTAAAGAATAACTAAACACATTTATAAAAATACTATATTATTTTATACTAGTGAGGATGAAGAAAAAACAGGAGAGGAGAGCTACAAAGATAAGCATTCAAAAACAGATACTGCATCCAAAAAATCGGTTGAAAATTCATACTAAAGTAAAAAAATACCACAACTCTCATCACTCTATTAGCTATTTTCAAGAATATGCCTTACGAGTAGATAATTTTAATTTCGAAACTGACACTCAAATCTAAAACGCATCGAAAGACTGCAAAAATCTGGTTGAAAAGAGTTTAGTAGAAAAACTACAATGGTATCTTACAATTTAATATGACTATGACCCAA
Organism: Rhyacophila brunnea; assembly: GCF_057557595.1. Taxonomy (NCBI): domain Eukaryota; kingdom Metazoa; phylum Arthropoda; class Insecta; order Trichoptera; family Rhyacophilidae; genus Rhyacophila; species Rhyacophila brunnea. The sequence goes on along the minus strand of NW_028232764.1, from coordinate 774,446 downwards.
ATCATCTCCAAAGCATCAAATCTCTTTAAATAAAATAACGGGAACTGAAGACAAGTCTTCACGTTCAACGAAATAGACATATACTTAGAATAAAAAAAAATCAATAAAAGATTGAATTCAAAACATGAAGAGAATGCAATAACCTTTATAAATGCAAAAAAAAATTCTTAAGAGTACTAGCGGATGGGAAATTATTGACATTATAGATTTCCCAAGAACCGGAAAGGTTCCTTATACAAAGATTAAAATTGAAATATTAGATAGACTAAATGATGCAGTAAATATTTACATCACAACTCCCAGTCCCCGAAGCATAAGTTATAAAACTCAAATTATGCCGTCTTTTCAAAAAATTTACGAGTATTTAACATCGAAAACAGCCGCACGTGTAATAAATTATGTTGCAATATAGGAAGACAAGGTGCAAAGTTACAATTAAATTAAAAATTGCTTACATCTTACACAGGAAATACCCATAAACTACAGGATAAAGAAATTAAGTTTTTAAGAAAGATCAAGCGAAAGCATAAAAAAATATACGACAAAAAGATTACAAAACTAGACGTGATTAGTAAAAATACCGAAAAAACAAATGATAAATACAACAAAATAAAAGAGTTAACAAAAACAAATTTCCATTTCTAAGTTAACAGAATGCGATTTTACAGAGTCTTAACAAACACGGAAAAACAAGATATAAAAGCTAAGAAGAAAGGTATTATAGAACTTTGGCCAAAACTATTCAAAAAAAGCAAAAATTTGATTTTTTTGTTGACTACTTGCGCAAAAACGTATAAGAAAACCACTAGATGTGTTTAAAATTATAGAAAATTGACTCATTCATATCAATAATTATTTACCTAACTAAAAAGCCGAATTTTTCGACGGTATATACAGCTTTTTTATAAATAAAATTACGAAATTCCACAGTATCTTATACGAGATTGTAAAATCATTATTCTAAGAAAATCAAGAGGTACAAATTGGTTTTACTTCGGCATAGAATACTTAATACCAAAACAAACAGTCTTATCTTGTTGTTAATTTAAGCCTATTACATCATATTAAATCTTTATAAATTACTAACAACAACATTCACAATGATATTGCAGAACGTCGTCGAATCTCGAAACTTACTGTTTAAAAATAACTTGGAATAGTCAGAAGAGTGCAAAAAGCAAAAAAAAACAATTATAAACGTTGCGATAAATATTGAATACAACAACGAACCAAACGTAACAAGTTCGAAATAAAAAAATCATTCGACTCGCTATATCATGAGTATCTTTTCAACAGCCTAAAAAATCTAAACATACAAGAATGTATGATTGTATTTATAACTAAATAAATAAAAAGCAGGCACCTATAACTAAGATGTTTAATAAAGGAATAATCATGAATAAAATTGATAAAGAACGTATTCAAGAGAACTGCTTAACCCCACTGCTGTTTGTTTTATGTATGGATCCCCTAAGCCGTAGATTAAATGAAAAAATACATCAGTAGAAATAAACCTAGACAATAAAATATTCAAAAAAAACATTTTCTTTTCATTGAGGACTCAAAGATTGTAGAAAAAGGCGAAAGTAACTTAAAACTAATGTCTAAAAAGCAAATAAATTTTTCAAATTTATTGGGTTGGAAAAAAAATGACTAAGTCAGCCAAAATATACGAAAATTGTAAATATTTTGCATCATTAATAGATGGAAAGGATGGATTAAAATATCTAGGAATATTATAAAACTTCATCTATGAACAAAAACTGAATATATCATAAAACAAAAAAAAGAAATGTTTAAATGGGTCAAAAATTTATGCAAAACTTCACTTAACGGTAAAAACTGATCAAGGCAAATAATGAACATGCAAAATCATATATCAACAACTACTTGGGGCTATTAAATCTACCCCATAAGATTTAAGAAAGCTAGACGAGGAAATTTGGCGAATAATAATTGAAAATGGAATACATATGCAACCATCCTATAAAGAACGACTTTGTCTCAATATAAATTATAGGGCGAGGTCTTGAAAGCATAGAATTTAAACAAAAAAAAAGCTTCCTGCTACTAAAATTACTAGATCAAGAAAGAATACGATTACATAGAAAAGGTGCTTTTTTTTAATTTCACAAAGACAGCACAACGTTACTGGACCCAATAAAATATTTATTGAATACAAAATACGGAATAAAGAACCTAGATCTGATAGAGCTCGAATCAAAACAAAAAGATGTTTATTGTGTGAAATAAAAACAAAAAAATTACATCATAAACTCTTTAATTTGCATAATATTTCAATCCCAGAATACTAGGATCATCAAAGTGGCTACAGCTCAAAAATAGAAGATTTTCAGAAGAAGCTAGGTTCTGTGTCAATCAGAATATTTTCTATGAAAGAGGAAGATACTTGCAATTTTATGACTCTTCAAAAACTATCATTCACTTGGCAAGTTGATGAAAAAATTTTTTCGCCATTACTATACAAATAGACAAAATGAAATTGTAGGTGTCTTCACTTTTTTCAGACATGGAATTATAAGCTTAAAAAAAATCCCCAGAGACTCAGTACAAGAATTAATGAAAAACGAATTCGCGGAGATCAAAGTCGATAAAAGAATACAAACGATCTGAATTATTAAACGAAAGAGAAGATACTTTTATATATAATAAAAAGAAGAACGATAATACTCACATAGAAATTGGTGTGACTAGTATTGAAAACATAAAGATAGTTGAAAACAAAAAATTGAGAAAGCATGATCTGCTAGCGTCCGAACTTTCATAAATATACAAGAGCCAGAAAAAAATTATTATATATGTCAATACATGGGACAGTTTGCTAAAACAAAAACATAAAAGATATCTGAAAGAAATTGAGGTAAATAACCAGATTGAAGAATATATAAACTTTGGTATTGAGAAAAACCCTTGAATTAATAAGTCTTGAACGAATGAGAGGCATTGAAGAATAATTAAGAGAGGAGAAAGTGGCCATAAGTATTAATACACTATACGCACCAGAGATCAAAGGAGCTGTGCTTGAGAACAAAAACTAAAATTACAACGAATAAATTAGCTCGACTAAGGGTGATTCGTCTATTGATTTGATTTTTTTATTATTATATATTTTTCTAAATTAAATATATTTTATATAGTTATAATGAATTTTAAGTCAAAATGTGTCCTTTAAAATCATGTAAAGTTCGAAGAAAAAATAAAAATAAATTTTTATTGAAAATTTCGTTTTGGATCCTTATGATAAATTTATTATAAATAATATTGATAAAATAAAATAAATTACCGCGTTTAGAAAAAAAATTATATACTATTTATTTCTCGTAAATGCAAAAGCTTTCATCGGCTGCATATATATACGCCTTATTACAAACATCCTTTTTTTTAATTGGTGTCTTATGGAAAGGTAAATCACTATATTACGACAATTTTTATTTAGACAAAAAAAGATCTATATGCTAGTACATATTTTAGAGAAATCTGCAAAAATATACCAATGAGTTGCCGAAAAATTCCAGATTAGCCAATTCGAGCCAATAATAAAAGTTTTTAGAATATGAATCAGGTGGAAACTTTAGTTGGTCTGTGTTTTATATTCATATAATATATTTTATGACCAAAATAATAAAATTTATTATAAATTCTATCAAAATGTTATAGAAATGGAAAATTACATAGGTAGATTTAGGAAAGAAAGAATATATATAAGTATCTACACCTGATTTATACGGAGTTTATAATCTGAAGCAGTTATTAAGTATGTAGAATCAGAAATACATGTGTTTGGTGCAAGCTCTGCCTTACTCAAAGAACTATCCCTTTTCATCACCAAATATACCATCCGTTAGGATTTTTTTAATTATAAAAATCGACAATTATGCTTTCTATGCATATTTTGATAATTACTCTTTAAAAAAGCTACTTTATCTTGAAGTTTTTGCATTCTATTTATAACTTTGTCATACAGACGCTAAAAATGTTGTAAATTTTACTTTATTGGTTTTATATTAACAAGATTAAGGGCATGTAGTATCACAAAAATTCAAAAACACATTTATACAAGAAAATAACCTCTAAAAGAATAAAAATATTGACATGATTACGAAATTAATTTAATATAATGAAGCATTTTTATGTGGTAATTTTAATTTTTCAAAGTTAAAGAGCCGACATTTTGTGTGAAATATAGATTACTTATGCAAAAAAAACGATCCTAAATATCACTAATTTTTATTGCAAATTATTCTTTTTTGCCGGAAATACAAAGAAAATAATATTTAGGCTTTTGAATGGCATAAATATCGACCTGAATTGTACATTTTATGAATTATGTTGCATATTTGCGCAAAAGATCACCATTGTCACACGAAACCAATTTATGGCATCAAAAGCCGTGAATATAATAATTAAATAAAAGTTAAAAGAAAGCAAATAATTCTCACCACGTATTCGTGTTTAATAAAAGATTATATTTATTAAGAAATATAATAAAGAGCAATGTTTAAATGCAATATTACAGAAAAACCACAGCGTAATATAATTTAATATGTGAATTTTGCTCAAAGCATATTAATTTTTTATAAACTCTAGATAATAGGAAATTTGATGCCAAAAAATAGAATATAAGCTGTATTTACTTGAAATAGAGCAATTTATTTTAATAAAAAATGAAGTTGTGTGAAAAAAAATTAACAATCGAATTTATTTATGTTTTACTTCTATTACTTTTAGGAAGTTTGCTTTATATTAATAGGAACTATTGCTTAACTGCTACGTCTCTCTGTAGGACTCCCCAGCACTTGTTGTCACCCGTAATCACCGTGGACAGGCCCTTTCTCATAGGCGGCATTCTTTATGTGGAGGGAATGAGATTCTGTCTTCTGTTCATCGCTACAAGTTACAAGCTACAACCACACTCTACACTTACCTATATCCTTGCTGAACGGTGTTGGATCCCTTTCCATTCTGGAGGCACAGTTCAACGGCTTACACAGCAACCTCCCATTTCTCATGGCTTGTCAATGCTTTAAAATTAATTGATCACTGGCCGCCCGACTTGGGTATTTTTCTTTAAAGTAAATCCGTTTCGGAAATTGGTGGGTGTGTGAAAGTGGAACCCGCGACCCCTCACACTGTGGTCCAACTTGTAAACCACTCAACCATACAACCCATAATGTTGTGTGAATATATAATATTTAATTATGAACAATTCAAAGGAATCATTATAATCTGAAAGGCTAAGTGTATCAATATTTTTTTATGAAAAAGAAACATATCTTATTATTCAGTACTTGTATGTTTATATAGATTCGTGTAAGTAAGTAAATAAGCATAATTTTTTTTGCTTGACCCGGTATTTTAATATATTCACATTGTGCTCCCATTAATTATATACAATTGAAATGTCTTATTTATTTTTGGTTTAAGTTTCTTTTTATCGATTTTATCTATTTAGACGTGGTCAGCCTATTTGGAATATTGCACAACTCCTTGATGAATCTTTCGACACCTTCTCTGATATATCTTCATCAACTGCTCTTCTTCTCTCAAATGAGATGATTAAAAGATCTTGCGAACAAACAATTTTATGCAAGATAATTATTTGAATTTATGATATTTATTTAGGTTTCGCATAAATCATATTAAAAATTGTTTTTGAAATAAATGTAAGTTATAGATGTGAGTTAACTCGAAGTAAATATTTTATATTAATATTGTGATCTATCTATTTATTTATTATGAGTCAATTCATTAAAATCTAATAATCAATTTTAAAAGAACTTTTTTTACGAATTATTTTCTAAGTTGTTACAGTGACAAGCAAATATGTGATAAATTATAACGCATTGAAATATAAATCGTAATTTTTTTGATGAATTGAATGAATAAATTATATTAAATTTAATTCAATTTTTTCATCAGTGATTTGAAATCTATATTTTTAATTTATCAAAGATCATATATGCAATTTGAAATGAATTATGGCTGTCAAATAAATCACGAATATGGTTAAAGAAAAATGTATTTCAATTTAATTTAAATACCAAACTTTGATCGATAATTAAAAAATATGAAATATAAAATCTTTCAATTATTCACTCTGCTTGTCACAAAAAAGTGAGCTTTATACATAAGTCTGTTTTAAACATTATAATTTATTTTTCTCAGTATAACAAAATTTCGAATTATAACATCGAATGATCGTGTTATTAGTTTGCATATAATCCAGCTAAAGTCTGTTCTATATAACAATCAAAGTTTTGCTTGAACAAACATATGAATATCCGAAAAACGTAATTTTTCAATAAATCAATACTTAAGACCAGATATTTATTTTAATAATACAAAGACTATTATTTACATTACAATTCTTAATTTCAGAGAATTAACAGATTTATTTCATTGATGATAACTCAAAAGTGTTATTTCCACAAACAATTCATAATTTGAAAAAGTGACATAATCAGCTATTAATATAAAATATAATCATCTTCTTTATATTAAAAATGCATAGCAAATAACCTTTTTTGTTGATTTGCTCATCAACAAAAATGCTATTTATTATGCTCTAAATGTTGTTTAAATATAAATAAATAGTTTTCATCGACAACAAAGAGCTTGAAGATACAAATTAAATCGAAGGATATCTTCAAGCTATAGGATTGAGGAAAACTCTTGAACTAATGGGTCTTGAAAAGAGAAGGTGTCGAAGAAGATATAAGGGAAGAGGATATACTCAAGATTATAGATATGAAGTGTGCACAGGAAATAATCACGCTACGCTTGAAGAGAAATCTAAAATTACAATGCCAAAATTTGCACCCAAAAATAAATTTTATATAAAATTTCATCGAAAACTATAAATTTTTTGAGTTAATAGCCAATTACAATGATTTTAAAATGTCCTCCAAATCGTACGTTAATTTAAATATTGGGACAAGCTTTTAAATTATATATTCAATGAAAAAATATTTGCATTGAATTGTAAATTAAAAAAATCAAAATTTAATAATGCTGCAAACGCATTATCATTTGTGAATGCACGATCGAATATTAGAATAATAATCGGTTTACATTCAAAAAACAAAATGAGCTTCAGTTTTTCAATAACCTCATACGTTTCTCATAATAACGTCAGAATTTAGCAATAATATTATCAACCTCTGCCACAATTAAATTTTTTTGATTTTATGGTGTTTCAACCACAACCACTTAATTAATAATTATAAACTACAAGTTGATGCTTCTCAATAATAAAACTTGTTAACATGATTTTAAAACTAAATTCATTAAAATCTTAGATAAAAAATACACATCTATTCATTTATACATAAATAAATTTTCGTTTTTTTAAGATTTCTGTAATATTTATGAATTACTATTGTCGATTATTATACGTCTATTTTTTTGAGTTTTATGACATTTAAATTTCAATGGCTGATTGAAATAGAATATTCTTCAATTTTATATTATATGTTCTTTTTTAGAAGTAGACTTATTTTCTAAGAAAGGATCAATGAAATATATTTATATCTTTGTTTTATGTTTCTATAAAACTATCACAATCTTTATAATCAAAAATTATATGGTTTAGGCCAACAGAGGTCTTATTCGTTTGAAAACATAAATGCTACTTTTTTATTTGATTAGATATAAGCACAGATAGCTTTGTTTTATCACGAGAGTCCCATTAAATTAGGTTTAAAATCAACAGTTTTTATGTAAATTTGTTAAAAGTTGAACTCATCAAATGCTTGCTATCATTTAAATCATTTGAAATATAAAAACATACTTATTCATGACATAAAATTAAAATCAAATATTTGCTTCAAATATAATTTACAATTCTATTAAATCAATTTAATAACACAATAAATATGCATTAACCAAAAAAAGTTGATGTATAGAAGAGGATGCAAGAGAATAAGAGATGGTCCAAAGAAAATGTAAGATGTTCTTGCGAGAAACTAATCAGATTAATTTAGACGAATAAATTTTAAGCTATAATAGTAAATTATGACATAAATCAATTATAAACATGTATTAGCTTTATGTGGAAATCCATTTTTATAACCTAAGAGTATAAAAAATTGAATACATATTATTTCTCTAATTGATTATAATTTACTTTAAATATATATTGAAGTTTTAACCTTTGAAATAATACATACCTTAGGCATAGTTATTTATTTAAATATTATAATCTTAAAATACTTAGAAGTATATTTGGATTTATATCCTCTTTTACTCGTTAATTTACATAAAGACAAATATGTTAAGTTAAAATCTATAGACTTGTGTATGTCCATAGGCATTTAATATTAAAATGTAGTTAAAATATAGAGAGGTTTAGGTTATTCTAATAATATTAACTAACAGCATATTTATTTAATATCAATTTGTTAGTTTGAATATATATAGAAGTAGCTTATGCCAATAATATTAACTTTACTACATATTTATTTAATATTAATTTGTTATTTTGAATATATATAGAAGTAGCTTATGCTAATAATATTAACTAACTGCATATTTATTTAATATCAATTTGTTAGTTTGAATATATATAGAAGTAGCTTATGCTAATAATATTAACTAACTGCATATTTATTTAATATCAATTTGTTAGTTTGAATATATATAGAAGTAGCTTATGCTAATAATATTAACTTTACTACATATTTATTTAATATTAATTTGTTATTTTGATTTTTTATAGAGGTAGCTTATGCTAATAATATTAACTTTAATATCAATTTTTTAGTGGCAATCCATATAGAGGATTAGCTTATTCTAGCAATTTAACTTTAATATATATTTATTTGTTTAGTTAGTTAGTTACTTATAAAATAATTAACTATAGTACATACGACATAACACGGAATGGTGTGGTCACAAAATACCATTAGTCATATATTAAGGATTCCAACTGAAGCAGAAGCATATGCAAAAACAATAGAATTAAGGAAAATACTTGAATTTTTTAAATCATAATAAAAAAGATTGATTGAGAAAAACACGAAGATGATGTAAAAAGAAAGAAGTATTTAAATCCGTTCTATTTACTTATCTAAATTTTTGCTTTAATAATTTTGTATAAACCAAAATGGATTTAAAATTTAGCTGATAAACATATAACTCATAATTTTCCAAATCCTTTTTATTCTCCTAATATATATTCATTAAAATGTATAGAAATTGCTAAGACTTAAATATAATCTTAACGCTTAATTATTAATAATTTACTTAAAATACAAATGAAAGTTTACACCCTTCGAATACAGTACTAGCCTAAATGCATGTTATTTATAGAGTTAATAAGCTGTAAAAATGATTTATTCTAGCATATCCTCTTTATTTTTCTTAATATACTTAACTGCCCGATGCGAGTTAAAATGATAATTTGAACATATGTTCTGCTATTTTAATTGCTACAATTAAAAAATGGTGCTGATTCTATTAATATATTTAATTAATATTAGAAAAAAGACTCACCACCATTGTAATTTATATACATCTATTTATTTCATTCAATATTTTTTCATCATTAAATTTTAATTTACATCATTTTTAATGATAATATGATGAAAATAATCAAATTTATCATATTCTATATTCTTCAATTGAAAAAAAATTTAGACGAACATTAAATGTAAATTCAATAAAATCACTCACAAATTATACGAATTAACAAAAATACATGGTGTTTTACATACTTATTACCTAAAATTTCGTAATTTATGCTTCAAGAGAGTCTTGTGACATTTTAAAACTACAAATGACAGGTTTTCAATCATCCAAATTGGTATTCGATGTACTCTGAAAAAAATCAATTTCTTTCTAAATTGCTGCAATATATTCAAATAGAAGAAATTTGTGTAAATTGAAAAACTAAAATCAATCGCCTTCTATTTTAGTAACGATTAAATTAATTCAAAAAAATTCATCGATCGATCGTTATTAATATATATTTTTAATTTTTTTATGGCAATTTAAAAAATATCAAATTCAAATATATAAGGATACTAAAATTAAAGTTTAAAAAAGATGTTCTTATCCTTTTTTGATTTTTTTAAAACTTTACTTACACTTAATTGCTTAGAAAATAGTAGATGTGTTTGTGATGAAAATCAAATACAAAAATATTTTGCTGCGGATGTCGATTTAAGCAAAGATTGCGAGGATGAGAGATTTTATAGCAAGGATTATCTGGATTCAAACAAGAAAGAAAATAGATTTACTTTATTTCATGAAATGATTATGAAGAATCCAAAATTTATTAAACCAAAAAGAGTCGATAGTTTTGCTAATAATCATTGTGAAGATGGAACTGATCTCGATAAAGAATCTTCGGATCTTTCTGAATATATAGCAAGCCTTAAAATGAGTACACCTAATACAAACAAGAATATTATTTGCGAGGATTCGATTTTGAAAAACAAAATTGAAGAAAGTTTGGTTGTAAAGTCTGAAGAAACCATCAATCAGAACGAATGTCATGGCGGTTTGTCATATTCAGAAGAAAATAGCCAGACATGGACTTCTGTACTGTCTTCGGTGATAGAAATGACTTCGATCTTGTGTGTAACTATACCAGATGTAGTGAGGGAACTGATATCCAATCAAGTAACATTTTATTTGAATCGTGCAAAAAATGGAGCTGTTAATAATGCGCCTTATGGTATTTACACCAATTTCGAACATATAAGAAGAACTAAGCACGCAATTATCCCGGGTTCTATGACGAAATTACATCATGACAAGTTAGCTGAAATATTTTCAGCCAAATCTTGTTACTGTACAAATATTCCATTTAAAACCATGTGTAAAGACTGTAAAAAATCCATTAAATGTGTTTTTTGTTCTTTTTGGATAATAGTACACAAAATTGCATTAAAATTTGAGAAAGATGGATATCATGAACAGGTGAGTGAATGTTCATCTGAAGTAGTCAATGATCAGAAGTCAAGTGCATCGACAAAAATTTATTATAGTGGTTCCAAGGTAGGGGATAAAGGCTTTCCTAAACATAATTTCAAGTCTAAAGAACAAACAAAAAATATAAATCAAGACTGTTTTGTTGTTGTACCCAAAAAGACATCGAAAAAAACGAATATGAAAAATAATAGTTATAAATTAGATGGAATAGAAGGTGATTCTAAGAAAACACAAAATGAACAACAAGAAGAAAGGGTAGGAGGAAAAGACATTGATCCAAATAAAAAACAGTTTTTTAATTTTGTCGAAGATGATGTGCATGATAAAATTTGTTTTGAGGGAAATACCGACATTAATAAAAGAAATGGTGATGAAAAATTAAGAGGTCTTGATAAAAATCAATTCGATTCCTCGTACGGTATTAAATCAAAGCCAATGTTTAGGCTATCTAGTTCGCAAACAATATCAGATCGGTTGGAAAATGATGATTGTTCTATTTCTAGGCTTAATTCAGTTCTGAAGACAATTGAGGAGGCTGTGTCAACAGATATAGATCTATCCAACGATGAAATAATCCTATCCAATGATGAAATGGACACATCCAACCATGAAATTATTCCTCCAAATGATAGATCTGCGTTGATCAAATATATTTCGAAGTTGGATTTTCATAATGCTTTTAAATCAAAAAGCATTCAATTACCATTAAAGAATAAAAAGGAATCAAAGATATATGATGGACATAAAAAGACTGGTCTGAACGCGAAATCCTTAATCATAGCTAAAAATAAGTTTAAAAAAATTGGTGTTAACAAAAGAAAATCTATAAATAGTAAAAATAAAAACATTATGAAAATATCTAACATACTCAAGAAGAAAATAAAACTTTTGCAGAAATCAGGGCAAAATAATGTCCAATTCACAATAGTGTATGAGAATCTCAACAATCAATATTCGGTTAGTGCAAATATTCTGCTAACAAGATCTTCACAGTTAAAGACGCGGCGGAATAGTGTGTGTTATCACAATAACAGTTCCCAGAAGACTGATAACGTATTAATTCCATTTCCAGAAGAACTCATATATTACCCGAACACAGAAGTTAGATATAATAAGGAAGAGATTATGCTGATAGAAGATATCAGAAAATGTATTACTAGTTTGATTATTACTATCTTTACAAGCAAAGAACATTTTAATTCTACAATCGGCAATAAAACGTCACTGGAAATGGAAATATATTCAACGACATCCGAGCCAGTAGATGAAGAAACGTCTGGCACAGAAGGTTATTTCGATGCTCTAGAAGATATTATTATTTCCAGTGAAAGTGATGAAAATCTTGTCTTTTATGATGCATTGGACACTTTTGTAGAATCGAACCAAGAAAATATACCAATTTTAGATATAGTGCAAGAACAAAATAATGCCATAGACTCTAAAAATATCGAATTATATGATGAAGGGATCCTTAAAACCACATACAATACTGAAATTATAACAAAGGAATTGGAAATTAAGAATGATGAAGTTTCTGAAATGAAAAGCTCAAATATAGATGTCTTTTCACGCACACGAATTTGTATTAGCTTTACAGGAAACCTTATAAAAGAAAGAACAAACTCAATTATAGCAAAGGTTTTCACATTAAACTCGAGCATGAGGAACGGCATAAAAAATGCCTTTAACGATAGTTTAATTTATGTAAAAAATTTTGGGATGGTCAAAGTATCAGAATATCTTCAAACGGCGATAAACGATATCGTATATAATTTCAGATCTTATGTAATATCACCTGTAAATAATATTCAAATATGTCCATTTGGAATATATGCATGGACGATCATAAGCGACAGAATATTAACGGAATTAAAAGACATATCTACTCAACCCCAAATATTTTACGATATAATGCATAAATATAATTTGAAGGATACGAGTACATACTGCAATGTTTTAATGGGGTTTCTAAAAAAATTTTCAAAAATAACTTTCAACCTGGATTTTATAGAAACATCATACAAAATATTTTCCGTTTGCTCTTTTCCCATTTTTTTTCTTTCCGGTAATTCATTGCCAACCGCGTTCCTTGTCTGGTTATTCATCAAAATGTTAGAACATGAGTCTAATCTTGATTATATTAGAGAATCCCTCTTCAATTACTTAAAAAAAAATTATGATCTAGAGTTCTCCACAAGTGAAGGCCAGAAAATTATTTATCATAAGTTTATGAGAAAAATCAGAAAAACCTTCATTTTCCCTTTCCTCTGCGAAATTTTCACTTTTTCTAACGACGTCATTCCAGGAGATATCTGTTCTGATTATAAAACTATCGAATCACTCCAAAAAAAAAATAAATACCCAGAATATGTCCCTTTTAGCATCGAGGATTATACTAAAGTTGTTAACATTCCAAAAAAAGTCAACCGGGCATATGATAGTTCGGGGTATGAAGAACGTTTTAAAAATTTTGACGAATTTTTGCATAGTGGGGCTAGCACTGTAGCCAAAAATGAATTTGAAGAACTTTCAGCTAATAACGATGATTATTCCATCTTTTACATCATAACTGGCCTATTCATTGTCATAATTATTCTTAAAATTGTACAGATTATACAAAAATTAAGAAAATAAATGTATTTAAAACAAAAAATGCTATTATTTATTATTTTCTCACACAAATAATCGAAGTTTGTTATTTTCTTTGGAGTTATTATCAATTTTGTGTTAATATTAAATGCTGTGCCGAATGCTTTTTCTCATAACTTATCATATCTCTTTCGGCTTAGAAAATCAATAGGCCATCTTGATCTATTTTTTGCGATTTTATTTTTTGGGCGGTTTTACACAAAAATATTAGTAATTGATGCATTTGAGAATTTTTCATGTTGATTATGATCACAAATCATCCTTATTTGTATGTTTTATTTTTAATTTTAGATAATTTAAAAAGCCGCCATATTCATTACTCTACTATTAAATGCGGTTTCATAACCTTTTATATTATAATGCCTTATTCAAAACTATAATTTCACATAAAATGATTTTCATATAAAATTTTTATTTCCAAGAATACTTTTTATGTAAAAGGACCCTAAAAAGCATTTACCATATAAATTACCCTTCACCCTATAAATACACGATTTTTATTGATATTAACCTTATAGAACATTATAAATATGACTAAATTTATTTAAATAATGATCGAAATCAATTATACTTTATATTTTATAAAACCATCATATTTCTCACTAAGAAAATCTGAAATTATTCAGTAATCATATATTATAAAATATGTGATGGCTATAAAACCGAGATTATCTATTATAAAAAATTAAGCTTATTTAATAAATTTAGAAGAAGAAAGTACCTAAATGAATATAATTTAAAAAAAAATTGCCAAAATTAAAGTAATTTAAAAGTAGAAAGTGGCATAAATGAAAATAATTTAAAAGAACAAGGTTGCTTGGATGAAGATCATTTTAAATAAAATATATAAATTGCCATGGAATTTGACCTAAACCGGTATGCAAAAAACCTTTCTCATTTTAAAACTGGTTCAAAAAACCCTACCTATTTTATAAAAAAATTGTGTGATCTTCATTTTGTGCCTAAATTAAAATAAATTTTTATTATTATTATTGTCATGTGTATTGGTGCTTGTTAGATTCTTGTCATAAATAGGAGTAATAATACAGAAGGAAATATATGCGAATTTCTTTTCTGGATAAAGATAAACATTTATGCTGACGCTGGGGGCCTTTTTAATTATTTTTTGATCTTCATCGAGATATTAGATTGTGCTTATAAAAAAAATATGACTTCGAATGATGAAAACCAATTAAACAAGTTTATTTCAACATTTTATGTATTTGTATAGTAAATGGGATTATATTTTTTGATATTATGAATAAGCCACAAAGTGGGATAATTAAGAATGGGGAGGATAAATATCAAAATTTGGTATATATGCAGAAACCCATAATCTCTTTTTAAGTACGTTCAGATCATCCCCTTTTATTCCATACTAGATTAATTTAAACTCTCTATAGCTTTAATAGAATTATACCATATGTCTTAACATAAATCGAAGTGGTAGCACAAAATCATAAAAGGTACTTGAAAGAACTCGAAGACCCAAATAAAATCAAGGCAATTATCTAAACTATAAGATCAAGAATAACATTAAACTAATAGCTCTTGAAAATATGTGAGGTGTTCAAGAAAATGAAAGAGGAGAGAATACTGCAAAATATATGAACCCTCGCAAAATCAATCAAGTGTGTTTGAAGAAAATTTCTAAAATTATAATACCAAAATCAACTCATAATTAAAAGTTAACTTTATTTTAATAGAAATTCAAATCTGATATAAATGCCAAAAAATATTGTTATCACCATTGAAACTAAAATATTCGTGTTTCTAAATAGATCACTATAATGATCCAGCTCTAAATTTATTTGACCGGGTTCGAAAATAGAATAAGAATTGACGCTGTTTAATATAAGAGAATAAAATAAAAAAAAGTAATTTCTAAATATTTACAAAATTAATCTCACAAAATGAATTCAAATTTCTGGGCCTTGAAAGAAGAATTTTTCCCTACAATTGTATACTTATAAATTCATGAAAGAATATTATATTATTGCCAAAATTTCAATTATTTAATTATATAGAAAGATTTTATGATAGCGAAAGAATTTTAATGTTAAAATGTGTCTAAATAATTTTTAAATCATTTCTAATCGATTATGGCAAAAAATAGATGGAGAGTGATCTGTTTATACACAGACTAAGTGTATAAAACAAAAAATCGGATATTTAATTTTGAAATATTTCTGTCTTAAAAATATAATATTGGCACTTTTTATTCCAAAAAATCTTCAGATGGCTTCTAAATATCAAATAACCCAAATAATAATTTAAAATACCAATGAGGTTCAAGGTAATGCACTTTTTACATTGATGTAAGTACCCAGAGGTTCTTAATATTAATTGCACGATATATAAAGATGGAAAAATAAAAAAATTCTATAAAAATATTTTTTATAGCTTTGAATTTATATATACTGGTTTATTAAGATGTTTATTATTATTTTCTATAAATATAACCACCCCTTGTTCTTGCTTATTATTAAATGGTTCCGATAAGCTTATTTTATCATAAAAAAATCTTGAAATTCTAATATAAAGACTAAATAATGTAAATTTCATTTTTTTTCTAAAGATATCGTAAATATGTCAATTATAGCACACATAAATAATATAACTAATTCAGCTAATTTGAAAGTGTAAAGAAAAAAAATATTTTATTAAGCAATATTTTCTAATTCACATCATCATAATTATACCAAATATTGTTTAATAAAAAAAAGGAACAGGTTTAAAATCATATTTCAGGACAGAAAAAATATATGGATATTCTAAGTATAATTAAATAACATCTTAAGCACAATAAAATTGGCTATAAATAATGATTAAAAAGCATTCTTAGTGTAATACCCTCAATATATATGATATTATTTATGAAAAAATTGCCTTTTATGTAGTAAGGCATTAGAAAATATATTTTATGTTGTTGTTTCTTTGTATTTAATTATGTGTAAATACAAATATATTAGATTAAATATCGAAAAAAGATTTTTCTGCTATCGAGAATATATAGAATTAATTAAAATTAGACTGCATTTCATAAAGCGCATATAAAAGTGTTTGATATGTCAATAGAAAGGCATTATAATCATAAATAATAAATTGTGGAATCATATTGAATTGATAAGTCTTATATGTAAAAAATATAATGAGGAAGAATGAAAGGCATTTGAGACAAAGAAAAATAAACATTTGCATAGAGTCACATAAAGATCTTCTGGGTTGTTAAAAAAGAATAATAGCTGGGAAAATTCAATCCTAGCGCTTTAATTGAACATAGAAACTTATTACATATTTCCTTGACGAATAAGATTGTAATTAATTTGTGAAAATCGATTCGACTAAATGACAAATAAATTTCAAATATTATAAGCAATATGTTTTAATTGTGAATTTATTCAAATTAATTTTAATGAGCAAATGAATAGCTGCAAATGATATATTGTAACAAAAGAGAATTATGATACATTAAAGCAATTTTTTGATGTGATCGATTCTAGATACTATTAAATACAAACCTAGAGTGATTATATTCAAATTAATTTTAATGAGTAAATGAATAGCTGCAAATGATATATTGTAACAAAAGAGAATTATGATACATTAAAGCAATTTTTTGATGTGATCGATTATAGATACTATTAAATACAAACCTAGAGAGATTATATTGAAATAAAATACATTAAAATTTTTCAATAGCATTTTATGGCTTAAAGATGATATTATTAAATATAACAGATTTTATTATGATCACCTTTAAAAAATATGTATAATAAGGCTGTTAAATTGTACCATAATGCTCTTTTAGCGATAAAAATCTAGAAAAACTACAAATATTCTTTTATTGTCGTTGCTGAAAAATAATAACAAAAATTGAGAGTAAAAAGTCGGGTCCTAAACCAGAAAAACCACTTAAATTTCAGATAAAAAGTTACATATGATAGAAAAATCAGGAAAATACGGGTTCAAAAAGATTTGCTATATTTTGGAATGCATTCGAGCAAAATTTGGGAGTTATTAATTTGTCTTTGCAGTGAATGTTTATTAATTAATTATGTTTTATGATCCATACAATTTAAAACATTCCCAGAAGCACTCTAAATCTTTATAATTTTTTTTTCTGTGGGAAATCTATAATTTTACAATAGAATAATGGCATAACTTATAAATTAAGATATGAATATTTATTACAATCAAAATAATGTAGGGAAAAACTTATAAACCTAGTAAATAAAAAGTGCATATCGAAAATCACAATCAAACAGTCTATAGATTTCTTCAGAGAAATCTACTTGTTATAGACAATATAATCTACAAAAATTGTTTTTTATTGTTTATAAAATTTCCATTGGTTATATACTTCCCTTATATGTTGGCGAAAAAAAGATATGATTTATATTTAAAAAGACCGTGTTAATCCAAAAATATTCTTGCAAAATAAATATAAAAGAATATATTTTTGGTGAACATTTGACTATTTAATGAATGATATTCTGATTCACGTGAAAAAAATTATAATAATATTCAATATACGAAACGTCTTAAACAAAATAGCCTCATTATGTAATTCACAAATTTATTACAAAAAAACATTTATCTAAAAGAAATGAAAAAACGTTTTTTCTGATCTACTTTAAAATATGAAATAAAGTTATAATTTAATGAATCTTCATACAAATGGTAAAAAAATATCACTTAAAAAAACATTTTAGTCAAATCGAGGAATAATATCGGGTTTAAATTTTTAAATAGATTAATATTGAAGATTAAAGGTGATGTTACAGCAAAAAAAAACATTTTAATCAGCGCTAACCTTTTTTTTGTTTAATTCCTAAAAACTACAATAAAAATAAAAATAATTTCATCAACACATATATTTTCTTATTTTCAAAGTATTTAAAATAACAATAGATTTGATTTGAATATTATACATAATGAACTATACCATCATCACATTACACAATATAATTTTTATTTTATCCCCATAAAAAGATTAATGCAATTAAAGATCGATAAAAAAGCGATTTTTGGTTTCATAAATATAATTTGGCATCACAGTTAGTAAAAAAAACCAATTCTTATCTATAAAGTTAAATTGTATTTAAAAAAGTTCAGCCAGAAATTTTGCTATCTAAACCGTATTTTCAAACTATTAATAATGTTTCTGCTTAATCGAAAGTTGTGCAAATTTTTATCTATATACTGTAAGTATTAAATACTCTCTATATTTGGTATTTAAAGAATAAAATAATGAAAGTAAAATATATGTGATCTAATATTTAAAAACAACTTACATCTTCATCGTATTGTACAAGTTTCGATTACCTGCACGATTTTTACTCCCTAAAGTCGATAGAGATACTTTTTGAATGAGGGGTTTGACTTATTGCCAATATAATTAATATGATAAAAATAACACACAAATAATTACCCTAACATCACTAAGAAAGTATTTTATAAGGCCGTTCTTTTTCTATAAATACATTGTTCGGTTTTACACATAATTTTAAATTAAAAGTTGAAATCATTGAAATCTATCATTTTCTTCTATAAGAAGATTATTATGCAACCCCTGTTCCATGCGCAATTCGAAATGCTGTAAAACTAAAAATAGGACCACGTTTGGGGTACCCAAAATTTAGAGGGTAACCTATTTATGGCGTTCTTGAAAAGACCTAGGCAAAAAAAATAAATAGAATGCGAAGTCTTCGTTTATTCTAAAATATTGAAACAAATTTGTTCAAAAGATTTCTTTCTCTTTGCCTCAAGTTAAAATTATTATTTTTTCTTTCACCTAGTATTTAATAATTTGAGCGTCTAAAATCGGATTTTTCAATTAAGTTCTAATCTCATATTTTTTAATCATAAATTCAGAACATAATTTTTCAAAAAAATTCTTTTTAATTTACATTTATTTCCTTTATATTTTCGTGCGCCTCTATTCTTTCATTTTAAATTAATCATATTGATTCATTTGAACGAAATTACTTAATATTTATGGACATCCGAGTTGTATTTATTGTAAAAAACTTTAGTTTCAGAAAAGCCAATTATTATTTTTTCTAAGAAACCATAAAGAACCAACTTTTGGCAGCAAAAATTTAATTATAACCATATCAAGTGAATATATTAAACTCTTACAGTTTTTACATAAAAAAATTGATTCAAAGTTATAAAAATTTGATTGCCAATGGTTTGGTGCTTTTAAATAATTAACATTATTTTTTTATTAAAATATATCGTATTTTAATTGAGAAGAAAGATCTAAAATAACGGATTCTTGCTTTGATGTATTACGATTGAGGGGACTTGAATTATTACAACCGTTAATATATCTTCAAAGATTTATGATTGCATTTTTAAAATATTAATCGGAGATTTTAATCTGGTAAATCTAATTATATGGTATCGCTTCATTCAAATTCAAAAAATATTAATTACAAATCCTGCTATTGTTTGTTTTATTTTATACAAAATTGTCAGCATCTTCAAACTTCTTCAAAAGATGCTAATCGTGTATTGCCTTCAACTATTCTGTATCTTAATTAGTAACGATCTAATCAACCTGCTCGCTTATATAACCATCTAAACTTTATAGAACAGCGGATTTTCATGATGCAATTTACAATGTTGGAAATCATTATGTTTATTTTCATTCTTTCCCAATAAAAAAAAAGCCAAATACAATATATGTGATGGTGTTATATTCGATTAGATTTACCGTTTATATGCTAATTTATAAGTGTGACTAGAGCTACTGAATGTTTTTTTAAGCTATTTGCTGCAAATTTAAAGATTTAAACTTTTGAGCTGTTATGCGCTTACTGTTACTATCTTTAAGAAATTTCAGAACTTTTATTTTTTAGAATAATGTTTTATCGAAAGTACAAAAAAATTAAGATAATTTATAGCAAATAATTGAGGATGGGGAAATATTTTCTTAAGACTAACCTGTAAGAAATCAATTAAAAATCATACACTTACTATAAATCTATATATAATTAAAAAAAATATACACAAGAAAATCTTAAAAATAATTACGAATATTAATTAAAATAAACTGACCTTTGTTGATGCAAAGATATGATTTTTACACCAAAAGGTTTATGAATAAGAAACATAAATAAAAAAATAAAAATATTATTCGCAATTTGTAATCATTATGATTTATAACGCATAATGAAATTGTTATATACATTATTTATCAAGAAAAATCATTTAATTATAGATAAGCAGCACTGTGCTAAATTTTTATATTAATGTGTATAATCGACAGATACTTATAATTTTGTGCTGTAAATTTATAAGTTTTATTTCACATTTGTATACTTTATAAATAATATTCGTTTAATTTCAATGCAAATTTTATTTAATTAAATTAGATGGAACACAAGTAAAAATCTTTTGGGTGAATATTATTGTATAATATTTGATTATTCATGCATCATTTAGATTTAGAACTTACATTTTATCAATAAATATATGATAATAATCTGCAAGATTGATATAAATGTAAAATTTATGTTTATTTGACTACCAAAAGATGCGAAATAGTTTATAGGATTATTATTTATAATATTGCTGTAAAAAATATTTACTTACCACGTTATACTTAGACACAAAGTACTTTACGATATTTAGTAAATAGCTATTCGCTAATAAAAGTCTTTTTGTAGCATCAAATATCAAAATAAGCTTGGATTCATTGTGTATCTTGATAAGAAAAGTAAAATTTTACAAATAATCCTTTTATTTTTGTTGTATACGGATTTTTCAATTTATATTGTGTTTCATGCGCTGTAATACTCAGTCGATAAATTTGAAAATTACTATGAAATATAATAAATTATATATTATTGAAACCATAAGTATATGTTAAAGCCAATTATATTAAGATATGCCATTAAAAAGACACATAAGATGTATTACTGGTAAATTGTGAACTCGTTTTGTAAAGCACAAAAAACTGTTTGAAATCTGGCATAGCATCGGACTTAAAAAGCACAAATTTATATACCTAAATATATTTTCTATTGCCCATGCTTTTATATTTATATTATATAATAATTGCAAATTTTTTTAAAAAATAACGAAGTATCTTCAACAAATCAAAACCTTTTATTTATTTAAATAATTAAAAGATTTGTTTAAATTCCCCTAAGAATCACATAAATAAATTTTCTATACATTAAAAATGGCAAGTATTATTTGAACCGCGGCATCAGACAGAAAATAATCATTTGTGGTACATATATCATATACTTTGATTTTTAATCTAGCTTGTAAGGAAAGAAATGAAATATTAACTAAAACAATTGAAATAATTTATATCATAACGGCAAGTATTTTATGCTCATGGGGCTTTACTCTTTATACCAGTATTATTTTCGCCCAATTTACCGGTATTTATTTCGGAATTTTAGTTACGATTTTAGGCAAAATACCTAAATCTAAAACCAGAGCTTTAATTTGCGAGTTCTGCGATGAAAATTTCTCCAATTTTGAAAGTTGGACTTCATTATGAACATTTTATTTTTAATTAATGCCCTTAACTTTCGATATTAGGCAATTAAAATTACAGGAACCATTTAAATATTGATATACACAGCACTGATATATTTTTAGATGATTTAATAAGAACCAAATCATTATGATCGTAATTGGCCTGGCACGTATCGACAGTATAAAAATATAGAAAGTATGTTCTGCTAGCATCTGAGCTCTTTCTTATATACAAGTGCAGTATAAAAATTATTTTTTTTCATAAAGTTTCTATATTATATAACTTATGACGGGATGGTGACACAGTATCATAAAATATACCTAGAATAACCCGGGAGTAACGAACCAGATCGAGCCATATATACAAGCATTTATTGAATAAGATCTTGAATTTATAGGTCTCGAAAAAAGGTGAATATTTGAGAAGACTTTGAAGAGAAGAAGATAGCCGAAAGCATAAATACGCTATGCGCACGGTAAACTAAGCAAGTTGTGCTTGATAACAAAAACAAAAACTATATTCCTAAATTTAGCTCATTAAATAAATCTAATTTTCTTAGTATACTCCATATTTTATTTTTGAAACGCTTCAATTTTGACCATCCAAATTAACATGATAACTTCATAAAAATTCTATCTTATTACTATTTCAGGACACCTTTACATCGAAAAATTATTGTATTTCAGCTGCTAGGTTTGATTTTCGAAACATGAAGAGATTCAATTATCTTTGAATTTCCGCAAAAAATTATACTTTATTATCTTTTCTTTTAAACATATATGAAAATTTATTGACTTTCGGGGTGTGTTGATCTTGCTGTAGATCATAAGAATTCTAAGACAAAAATGGCATGAATCACGCATTTAGGCAGCGTAAATTCCGCATAAATCAGTCAAGAGTTCAGAAGGAAATTGATAATATACAATTTAAATATGATCTGCATTAAAATTTGAATAATTAAAACATATAAAATGCTAAATAAATGATAATATAGCTTACTTATGTCTCTATTATAGAAAAGCCATGTAATACATTCTAAATAATGTATGAAATTCAAAGAAATGATTCATAAACATCGAAATAATAAACATAATATAAAGATTTAAAAAAATCACCCTTATTTTTAGGTATCCACTGTATATATGATTTGACAGTATTTTTCCATTTCTAATAGCGATCAAAGACTTGTTGTATATTTGTTTATCACTAGAATATATTCGAATTTATCGGATATCTTTTAAGAACTGTCTTTATTTTAGATTGAGACTATTTTTTGCCAATAAAAAATATTTTAATATTCTGGAGAATCATTGAAACGATGCCGTATATCTTAAACAATATTTAGGCTGATTATTCCGATTCATTAAATTATGTTTTAAAAAAATCAGACAACGTTTCATCCATTAATAAAGAATTCAGTTTTGGAATGAACGTAAGATGATTGATAGAAAATATATAGTTCCTGTTATTAGGGATCATAAAGAGCCCACTTCACATCAAAACCCAGATAGAAGCATCATTATTTTTGAAAATAGTCTAAATTTGAGCGATCTAAAAGAAATCACAGTTAAGAATAGAAAGAAAATAATTTCCACTTTAGAGTATATCTATACACAAATATTTATATCCAGACAAATGCCCGACATGAGATTGTATGAAAAACTTGTAGAAATCGTATTCAATTATTTAAATCAAGAAGATATGGGTGGATTTTTGATGATCATATTAGAAATATATCTGCTTTGTTCAGATTTTCATATATTTTTTATCAAGCATTTCCAGAGAGAGGGATTATCCAATTTATATGAACTTCAATTAATAGATCAAGTATACCCGAGAATAGAAGCAAGATTATCAAACTCTGATCTAGTATTGAAATTAGCGCATTCGATTTTTAGATTTAATGTAGAGCATACAGAAAGAATAAAATTACTTTCTTTTTGTGTAATCTTGCAAAATTCAGAAGGTAAGATAGATTATTCTGCCGATGAACTATGTAAATATATGAAGTTTGATTTGATGTATCTAGTATATTTTCTTTTTACAAATAACGATGAGTATATGATAAAAACGTGGGCTACTAAAAATGAAAACAAATTCCTAGACGCTGAATCTATATATATAAGAAAATTTGAAAGCACGATATTTATAAAGAATTATATTTCAGCAGCAAGTTATGATTTTAAAAAAGAGATGGCAATCATAAGAAAATCACATCAAATTATTTCTGCGTATTTCATGGACTTTGTCAACAAGGAAGATCTTTTAGAGACTTTACTTAGAAGCTTCAATGACGAATATATTGAAAGCACAGTATTTTTATTTAATAAGCATTTCAACTTCGAAAAAAAATCCGCTGAAAGCTTACTTAAGCATTTTATAATTTTGACTAAAACAAAAAAATTATCGAGTATATTTTTCGAACGTTGTGAAACAATTGATAGTGATTTTATCGAGACCTGCATTATAAATATTGATAACATTGATAATTTAAAAGATGGTAGTATCCTTGAGATATCAATGTCGCACTATTTTTCATTTTTAACTCGCAATATTGAAATGTTTGGAAAATGTATGAAGAGAATAGAATGTATGCCGTCCGAATTGAAATACCGTTTCGATGAAAATACCAGTGCTAGGTATCTTTTTGAAGATAACATAAAAATATGCGAAAAATCAATTAAAAAAGTAGCAGTCTATTTAGAAAAATTCCCCTCTGCACGCGGAACTGTGTATAAATACTTTATACCAATTCTAGATAGTCTTAATGGGCGTTACGGTGACAAATTCATTAAGATAGAAAAAATGGGGAAATCATCTATGATTAAAACAAGCTCTTCTGCTACTAAAGCCAGCATATTTTCTAGCGAATTTATAGAAATTTTCTATACCGTGATATATTATCTCAGAGAAGAAAAAAGCCTCAAGAATTATATAAACGTATTGATAAGATTGGATTTCCGTTCATTTGTTGATAAATGTATTTTTGGAAAAATTAATCGGAAAGATGATTTTTTTGTCCTTTCAATGAATGAAATATTCAGAAACCTTGAACATATTTCAGAAAGAAAATATTTTATCAAACAGTTTTTAAATTACAAAAACAAATACTTCGAGGAGAACAATTTCGCAAATATTATGTTGTTTAAAAAATTTTTACATCATAGGCTAGCAGATCAGAGCTTTTTTATAGACCTCATAGATGATATATTGGACAAATTTGAAGGAAAATATTCAGAGAATATTTCAAAGGAATGTAAATATTTGATCGTAGACAGAGAAATGTTTTTGATAGAAAACTTCTACAACAATAAGATGCTGATAACAAAGATTATAAATGAATTAAAGGAAAACAAATGTTCGAAACCATCTCTAATTGAATCAACGATAAAGGTTCTGGAGAACAATAATCAATTTGTGGAGGGGTTGATATTTCATAACTCAAAAGTAATTTTGGATGGGAATTTTAAAAGGTTTTGCCTCTATACTACTTTTTATCAGTATAATTCCGAAGAGAAACAATCATTGATTAAATTTATTAGTGATTCATCAGAATGCGAATTCACTCTACAAAATAGTAGAATGATAAAAATAACGAATACATTTGGAAAAATAGAAAATTTCTTGCTCATGGATGATTTTTTTTTAAACAAGAGATTAGATATAGGAATAAAATATACAGGAAGCTATATTGTATTGTTTATAAATGGGGTGAAACATAATATATACATGAAATCAATGAAGAAAATTATTATTGGTCACAAGTTTGAAGGAATTGTAACCAAGATACTTTGGTATGAAAATGATCAATACAATAAGAGCTATTTGAATGTGCTGCCAAGATCCGAGTTTTTTACTACTTATATTTCCGATATAGAAAAAAAGTTATCTTTTAGAAATGAAAAAGGGTTTTACATGGATTGTCTGAATCCTTATTTTTTTACGTCAAAATTTGATATAAAATTTAAAAACATCTACTTGAATAAAAATATTCATTGGATTGCTAATGAAAAACTTGCCAATATAATTTTAAATGAGTTAGATGAAAGACAAGAGATAAAAGAACTTTTCTTCAATTCAATATCAAAAATATTGCAGATGAAGTCGAAGTCTTGATGGGAAATAAATTAGATCAAAATTATGAATTTTAACAAGCATACACCATATTAATTAAAGTAAATAATTATTAAAAAAAAATCATATTGTATTATATTATATAAAAAGGCAAGTGAAAACACGAAGAGAAAACAATTTTTAAATTATTTTTACATTTATATGGTTTTATTCTTAAATATAATAAATTTAAATCAATACGTGCAAAATATAACTTTTATATTAACAATAAATCCAAGCTAAAAGTTTTATTTTCAATTTAGACGCATTATTTTGCAGAAAACACTTTCGTGTGAATTCAAAAAACAATTTTTTTTTGAAGTAACTATGTAGATAGAACGAAAAATACATAAAAAATCCCCATATATCAAAAATTACTATTATAGGTATAATTAAAAAGAAAAACTTAAAATAATAAAAAAAATAGCAATTTCTTGATTTTATATTTAATAATGAACTGTATTTTAGCATAAGTGTAGCTCTTTCATTTATTTACGTTTTCTATTTTTGAAAAGTTCTAGGGTATATTTTTTTTGTAAAAAAAGCTTTTTATTCGCTTTAAAATACGATTATTTAATAATTTTTTTAAGTATGGTGAGAAGTGATTATTTTTGATAAAGTCTGGTTTTATACAAAAAAATAAAGTGATTATAGCGTTATAAAACGCGGGAAAAAAACAATCAGATTTATTTTTACAAATTAAACTGTAATATAGTAGATTTTATGTCTATATTATTATTAAAACGGGGTGACAAAAAATGTTTATATATTATAATACAGATAAATTTAAAAAATGATATTAATATAAGCTATCTCTTAGAATTTTGTAATTGATTGTTAAAGATATTAACAGCTTTAAAGGTTTGAAAATTAATTTAATTTTTATTCTTAAATTTGAACCCAGGAATAATAAAAATACTTGTTAGAACTAATGATAATCTGGCGTTATTTTTTTAATTTCTAATTGTATTTCAACGAAGAGTAGAAAAGAATAAATTATATATTATGCGGACCTAAAAAAACACGAGCTTTAAAATAAAAGAAGGCATGTTATGCAGAATAGAAGGAAATTAATGTACAGTCTCTGTGGTCTAAAAATTTAGGCTCGCTCATTTAGAATTACAAGTTATTTAAGAAAATAATATAATCTTACTTTTTTGTTATTTTACTATTTTTTATATTTTAAATTCACAATTTTTTATGATCTATACGTGGAATAAACAAAAAAAATACCATTCTAATTAAATATACCGTTTTCATGTTGTATTTCATTTTGCAAAGATTTAGATATTCATAATTTACATTCTTATTTTATAATTCTAAAGCTATAACGCTCTAATTCATTTATATACTTTATGATGATTTTTTTTTCGAAAATAAAAATAATAAACAAGTACCTGATACTTTCGTCCTAAATAAAGTTTTTTGTGGGGCTCTATTTTAGCAAAAAAAATTATAAAGAAGTAAGTTTTATTTTCAATTGAATATGATACGTCATTTTTTACTCTTAAAATTCATTTAATTGGTTTTATTTTATCTTTTGTTTTGGCCATATTTTCTATAATAAACTTTAGTATGTTGACACAAAATAAATAGAATTTAGCGTTTTATTGAAATAAATTCATACCTTATTTTACGTTCATTTTAAGTATATGGAGCTCACTTATGTCTTTATTGAAAATATAGCAGAATTTAGATAATCCCCTACCCTTGAATGAATTTTAAAATCATGTAAGCATTTAGAAAGTGCTAAATACAGCATCTTATACACTATGTTAAATAATATACAATCGGTCAGATTACATCAGACAAAACCACAGATAGATTATACACATATATCATATTTTTGGCATGAAATTGCTTTACATGTGTTTTTTTTGCTAATCTAAGAATTTTTATTGAGGCTTCTACTTTCATGTGTATTTTTGATTTTACTAGAATAGATTTTATAAAATATTGAATGCAAATTACTTCAAAAAATAATTGAAGAATACATTGTATTATTTTAACCACTCTATAAACCTCTATGAATCTTAATGGTTGTTCAAAAGCAGAAAAAATATAAGTTACCAAAAATTTATCGGCTATGAAAACTATATTTGTTTTCTCTTTTATTTCACTATTTTTACTCTATATACAGCGTTTACTTCGATGTTAAGGTGTGTTTAACAATAGATAAAAGTTTAGCTATTTCTGATAAATGCACACAAAAAAATGTAAAAGAGAGCATAGCTTCCAAGATTTATAAAAATGATTATTTATTAAATTTTAAAATAATCTAGCTCGAGATTGAACACCGTTTATGAAAATTTTAAAACCGACGATTACAAATATTAGAATATTTGGATTTCATTAAAAATAAGATTAATTCTATTTAATAGCAGTTCGTTTCTTTTTTAGTATTTATTACAGATTGCAGAAAATTAATTTTAATGTATAATTATTCGTTAGATGATTGTTTCATTCTTGAACAAACTTCAACATCTTTAAATATTTTAGATGGATTGAATCTTAGAAATTCTGCATGAAATCGCCATGAAAATGCTACATTGATGTTTTCCTCATCTTTTGTGTGCTCAAGATACCCTTTTGTTTTTAAGGTTAATAAATAACGATCTATCTCTTTCATATCGAAAAAAATATCCATTGCATCCAAAAATTTCTTGAATGCCTTGATTTCGACACAGCTACCCTCAAGGAATAAAATGGTAAAAACACTAATTCGTTTGAGAAACTCGGATCCAAATAAAGTATTAAGCTTAAATGATTCGCTGCCATTGAATTGTGAAGGTGATTCTAATTTAACTTTTTTTTTCGTGTTTTCTTCCATATTTCTAGAATCTATAAGACTTTTTTCTTTGTGTTCTTCATCAATTATTGATACACTAGAGGCTTCCACGGCTTTATATTGTTTTACAATGAATAATCTATCACAGTCTCTAAAATTTTCACATAATCGGTCTTTGTTGATGCCAATTAACTCCATTTTATACTTTTTAAGTTGTGTATTTACTGATTCTAAAAATTCTGGCATGCTTTTTATTCTAAGTGCTTTTTTTATATTTTTCTTGAAAGTTAGTGAATCGTTTTGGTGATTCTCCATCAACATACGAATTGCAGGCCCAATGTGTATTTCATCTTCCATAGTTATGGGTTTAGAATGTAATTTATATAAATTAGTACGGATTTATTTAAATTTGATTTTTAAAGAATTCTATGCTATAAAAAACAATCACAAATATATGCAATGTAATTATTTAAGCACATTATTTTTATATCGATATCATCTACGTTTTACAAACAATACAATCTTATTTTACAAGATACTATTTGAATATATAACCAAGCTCAATTTTGAGTCTAGGTAAACAGAGTTCAAGACTTCAAAGAATATATTAGAAAGATTTATTCAATACTAAAATAATTAAAATTCGAAATTATCACCTCTAGGATTCTTCATAAACTTTGGATGAAAAATGAAGATAACGTTCTATCAGAAAAACATGGATATCCAAAATATAAAATACATGTTGTTTAAAATAATTAAAAGAAACGCTTAATTCAATATTCGAATAAATGGAATATTAATTACGAAAATATTGTTTCTAATATAAAACCATTTCAATTTAACAATAAAATAGATGTGACAAAAAGATACAAAAAATCTTAATCGATTATGACTATAAATATAAAATTTATGGTACATAAATGAATAAATAAAAAGAAATATTACATAATTAGATTTCATATATCGCAATAAATCAGTCCATAATTATAATTTATTTAGTTAAAAGATTTTTATAAAATCAAATAAGACTTATTATATTTTTAAATCTCAAATTATCGCAGAAAAATCTCATATAATTAGATAAATTTTCATAAAATGTTTTAAAATTATATGCAGCTTTTACCGATAAGCTAAAAATAAAATTATGTTTTATAATTTATTGCTTTTATATATTTATATTTTCACTTTAATATAATTTTTAGTTATCTAATTTCAGATTTAAATAATCCGATGCATATTTTCAGTGTCTATAAATCAAATTCTTTATCAAATATTTCTTCTTCGCCATTAATGGTTTATGTTTATAAGATCTTATAAATTTTACCTGATTTTATTCGTTTTTTTAGAAAAAACCATCTAAAAAATATAGTAAAAAGGCTGTTCTTTGAGATCATTTATTTTTATTTAACTACTTTTTTTTTGATGAAACATTATATGCTTTCATAAAAAGTATTTTAGCCAAAATAAATTAGAACAGAAAAATTATTTAGACAGTTGTTTTAAGTCTTATTATTCGACTTTAACATATTTCAAATTTTATAGTAATTTTACATCAATATATGTGTCTTCTAAAGAATCCAAAGATATTTATCTTGTTATCGATGTTGGATACAATTTTAATAATGAATAAACTATTAAGATATTTTATTTTATCAATAATAAACGTTCAATTGATTAAAAAGTATATAAATAAAAGACCATATTTTATATATAACTAAATAAATTAAATTTTCATTAATTTAATATTTTTTTGATTTCTACAAATATGTTTCTTAAGTGTTTTTTTAAAATAGATAAAAAATATTTTCAATAAAAACACGATGTTGATATTTATACCACATCAAAAGACCATCTTATGAAAAGAGAAAAGCTTTATCGGCTTTAATTTGACCCTTTAAATGGTCCAAAGCATTCTATCATGGTAATAATAGCCTTTATTGCCACCAGTCTCGTTCGTAAATCGTGTAAAGTTGTTTCTGTCTCAAAATTAAATGCTTTTAAAGCTGGAAACTTTCTTTTACTGTAGGTAATACTTCCTTTCAAGGTCTATCCCTTGTGGCTAAGTAGTCTTAGTTACCAGTTTAGTAATTTAACTATGCCTTTACGTGTGGATAATTTGAACCTTAATCATTTTAATTGTGCAGATAAAGGGTCTAGTATTTGCACTACCGGACCCCTCTTATGATATCTTAGGCTTTTTATTATATATTATTATTATAAATATTCTTCTGAAAAAAAATTCGAAGTTTCAATCCGAATTGAGGCATGCATACAAACTATAGGTTTACGGTAAACCCGGAACTAATAGTTGTTGTTTTGGAAAAATTTGTATGAAGATATAATCTACGAGAATAGGATATATTCAAAAGTATTCATAATATGTACTCACGAGAAATCGATTACGTTATGCTTGAAGATAAAATTTAAAATTACAATATAAGAATTATAAATAAATAAGAAATATTTTATAGTTATCTTGAGTATACATGTTTTTTTTAATATTTAATATCTAAATTTTATCCGCAGAATGCAAAATCCTTAAATTTATTATTGCTAAAAAGTTATATAAACACTTGTAATAAAATATAAAATAATCTGACAGGCAAATAATATAAGATAGTATATAGTTGTGCATGCGAGTTATAGACATTTTTTAACAATTATAACAATTTTCATGTTTTTATACTATTTTCCTCATTAGGCACTTTTATATCTTTTTTTGCTTTTTTTTTAACATTGAATTGCTGTCATTTCAAAATTAAATTGTACTGTCGTTTTTTATTTTAAATCTAATATATAATTATAAAGAATTTTTTACGATATATAAACCTTCTTTAATCTTTATCACAGGTAGGAATTATCATTTCATTTACTGATTTTACATCTAACTATCGAATAAAATATTTATTGTACTCACTCTTTTGAGAAATTTAATATTATTTATATAATAAACGAAAAAATAAATCTGATAAGCGTCAATCAAAATATTTATGTCGTCAGAACTTGAAGAATACATTACCAGGATCAGATCCCCGTAAAATAAAATTTGATAGCTTGTACCAAAAAAATAGAACAAATATTTGAATCCGACTCTAGTTATTTAATCACAGATATATTGGAATCGAAACATTTAGGACAAGAAAAACATAGTTGGTTATTTATTTAGATTAGATTCACAGAAAACCATATTCTTTATACCTTTTTGTTTTATCTTTATTCTATCGTGTTCTTATAGAATTCTAAAAGGCTTTAGTCTAAATTAAGCGGTGTCACCCGGCCTCTAAGTAACTATAAATGCCATTTTTATTTTTTTAGGGCTCTATTGCACAATATGGAAGTGATCTATACTTTTGTGGGATTTAATCGACATTAAACATCATAAATGGTGTTAAAAATATTTTCGTATAATATTATTTTTTAATCAATGCTATAATATTTTCTTAAAACTAGGCTCTAAATAATATTTATATATTTGAAAATAAGGCCTTTACATTAAACATCCAGCGACTTGATCATTAAAATTATTAAAAAAGTTGAAATTTATATAGAAATTGTCTTCATTCAGTCATCTTTCATGGACAATCTATTGTAATTAATCTTAAAAGCTATTGATGATAAAATCTAATGATTAAATTTATCCACTATTTTAGCATAGAATATTTCTGGTAGCTGGGAGTAAAATAATGCTGAAATAAATTAGAACTATCTATCTTTTCACTGCACAATTATGATATTATAAATAAATATTATGTTACAGAACAAAATTTTAACGATTTTGCATGAAAGATCATCTTTTTTTGATTTTTATTATGTTGAGTTGCATCCCTAAAAATATTGGTATATTTACCATTAATACGAAGAATCTATCAATTCAAACTGCATTTTTATAGGGAGTACGATTTATGCCGCACAAATATATTATGCAAAAAAATGCGTTTTAAAAGCAAGTTTTATAAGAAAAAATCCAATTACTTACACTTTTATACTTAAAAATGACTGGTTTGCATATATTATTTCATTATATTCAAGAGAACGAAATTTTTCAACGAATATACAACAGCATTTTTTTATATTTATGTCCGATTTTTAAATTTTTGGGGTTTATGATCAAAAGTGTCATTTTTAATAAGTCAAAAAATCTTCATCTTATGATATTTAAAATAAAGTAAACCTTTAAATTATTCAATATGCATTATATTTATATATTGAATAAAAAATGTCTAGACACATATATATCTATTGCTAAATTATTTTGCATTTTGTTTAAATATCAGCCATATTCACAAGAATATTTATAACAGAGCTTATAAAAATATATTAAAGTGATTTTTTATATTTTTTAAATTCAATTAAAAATAAATATTGCACTAGCTAAAATTGTATTCTGAAAAATTGCATTTAAAGCTTTGTTTTGAATCAGATGTTATTTTACAATAGGAATTTTTATTATATGTTCTGTTTCTTTTATGTGTGATCCTATAACCTACAATTCAACTCTTTATGCATAAGGTTCAATTTAATTTTTTTAAAAACTTGTTAACTAACATGCGAAACTCAAAAAAATTTACTTTTATTCTTCATAAAATATTGCTGGCTAATATTTCGAAAAATACCTATCAATTCTAATAAAATTTATAATATATTGCATAATTTTGGTGTTTATGAGCCGATAATTATAATTTATTCTATTAATAACAATATTTTACCATGTCTGAAGTTCATAAAGATAGTTTTGTAAATATAATAAATCCCATCTACTTTTTAGAAACGCTACTAATGATACTATCATAAATTTCAGTAAAGATTAGATACAAAAAAACATGTAAATTATATTTCGAATGTGTTTTTCTTAAATTAATATTGAAAATATACGATCTTGAAAGAAGAATAACTTTTAGAGAAAATGAAAGGAATTATAAATAAAATATATGTATCATAAATACATTTTCCACACAAAATATGTCGATTTTTATCATTGTATTCTTATTTAAATTTTTATGGATCTATGAACAAAATCGCTAAAATGTGATTTATGAAATTAAAAAACGTAAATTCTTATTTTACTAGGATTAAATATTGAAGTTTACATTGCAGAATTGTTTTTTGTCTTACATATAATAATTTTTAATTTGGGTTCATAATCAATTTTTAGTTTATATAGAGTCTCTTAGTGGCTATATGCAATTATTAGTTCTAAATTTTGATTATAAAAATTATTCAAGCTCTAAAATTCATTATTTTATAAAAAAGGTATTCTTCTAAACAACTTTTTTTTACAAAATTAAAAAATATTTTAAGAAGTTTATCACATATTTAGTATTGTATTTTCAATGTCTTCGGCAAGAATTATATGTAAAATTTTTATTTTATAAATATACAAAACATAATTGTTCATATAGTCAACAATTAGTTGCTTACTCTCTGATAACGCCTCAAATTTATATTAATTTTTATATTTTTAAGTATTATTTATTTCTTACACTAATAAATTAGATATAATAATGCTTCAAGTGTGATCCTACCCTTTTTAAATATTTGTTCTTGAATGATTCTTTAGATGTCTAGGTCTCAAAATAGCCGTATTATGGCAATTTTAAAATTATTGCTAAAAACTGTATTTCTTATATTGATTTATGCGCCTTTGTAATTATTTCAAAGAATTTGCACTTAAACGTAAACTTTTGGTGTTTTTTAGATCCTTTTATGCCTTATCTTTAAAAAAGAAAAATATTGTCAAAGTTCATAGAATATAATTTACCCAAAAAGACGGATATGGCGTAATTACATTTTATTAATAATTTATCTTGTTTATATTTTCTAATGGTTTTTGGAAAGCTTATTTTACTAAATAAAAAATCATAGTTAATCACTAAGTGTTTAAGGCAAATCAAATCAAATAAAATCAAAAATAAAATCAGAAAGAAGAAAATTGTTGCGATCTTTTGGGGGACATATAAAATATTATTTCATAAAATTACATCGAAATATTCATTGGAAGCGTTAGCCAAAAAAGAGCAAAATAATATATAAATAATTGAAAAATCGAAAAAAAAGGTAAAAAGATTTCCCTAAAATATTAATATAGAAATAAAATCAGAAGAATTTTTATTACCACCACTAAAATTATATAAATAAGGATCAGACAAAAAAAATATTAATTTGCAGGTGTTCTTCATTCCAAATAGCCTCTAATCAATTGTATCTATAGAGGAATTCTGATTTTAAAATTCATAGGTATGATGCATTTTATTTTTAAGAAAAAAATATTTTATTGTGAATATAATGTCCGAAAATGGATACTAAAAATAAATTTAATAGTTTATATAAATATGAATGCTTCGATACAAATAAAATTTTACTAAATAAATTTTTTAACATAAAGTAAGTTTTAAAATGCCATCAATTCCTTTAAATCTCTTACACTGTTAAATTCTTGAATATTTTTGACTTAATTGTGCCAAAAACCATATTTCCCGCTGTATCAATAAAATAAAATAATCTGATAATATAATATGATATTCACAAAACATTTTGTATTCTTTAATGCTTATAGCATGAAAAAAGAGTGATCAATAATATATGCTAGAATTCGATCTTCAAAACAAAAACCTTGACATTATATATTCACTCATTGAAGGCTTTATAATTTAAATTTTAAAACCAAAAATAAACAATCACATTTACCATAAAAAATTATTGATCAATGTACTATTGCCATGATAAAAATAATATTCTTTAATAGATAAGATTTATAAAATATTCAGTATAAATCATATAGAAAGATTTATTTTTAAAAATTTAATTCTTTTTTAGTCATTTTTTTTATAAGTTAGTGAGACATTAAAATACTATTATATATATAAGAATATAGTTCGTAAGCTTAAAGATATTCAAATATTTTTTAATAATTGAATGGGTGTATTTATTTATGGGCTAAGTTTCTTTTATCAATTCCATCTATTGAGACGTATATAGCCCATTGGAAACACTACACACCTCCTTGATACATCCTTTGTTACCTTCCCATGATCTATATTCATCAACTGCTCCATTTCTCTCAAATGAGATGAGTTCAAGTTCCTTGCTTTATGGCTTTTAATTTATATTGATAAGAAAGATAAAGCCGCACCAGAAATAAAATTACCAAAGGATAATTAAAAATATTTTTTAAAAGTGTAAAAAATATAAACAAACCAATACTGAAGATATATATAAACTCTTACTTTTAATATAGACCTATATTGTTTATAAGGCCCTTAAATGGAAGCATTTTCAAGGCTCAAACAAAAAATACTCACGCAATCATTGCCAGGAAAATACAAACATCCACTAACGGCAAAACTATGTTTTCTATTCATAGTATTGGGAATCGCAAATCTTTCTATTGGAATAACTTTAACTATTGCATATACAAAAATACAGAGATTTGAATTTCTATATGATGACGATATGAAAGAAAACATTTTTAATTTCGAGGTCTCAAAAGCCATAGAAACACCGCTCAGTATTTATATTCAATACAAAGATTTCTATCAATCGCATTTTTTTTATTCGAAATCATACTCATTTTCTCAGTTACAAGGAAATGCAACATATAGTATTAGCACATGCAAACCACTTAAAACAGAGAAAGATAAAGTAATATATCCATGTGGATTGATCGCAAATAGTTTTATACAAGAAGAAGTATCTATTATTGATTTAGAAAATAATATAGACGTACCTATCAATATTGAAGACATATCTTGGAGAGCTACACAAGAAAGAATCAAGAATACTGATTATACACTCGATCAGATAACCGCACCGCCATATTGGGAACCTTTTAAAGAAGTTCCTGAATTGGGAACGAACAGAAGTTTTGCGAATTGGATGTCAGCTGCATCTTTCCCCAATTTCAGAAAGTTGGCTGGTAAAATAGATAATGGACTTAATATTGGAAAATATAATTTGTATGTTAGTTCTTTAACTCCGTTTGGTAAAAAAAGTGTCGTAATTACGGAGAGTTCGTGGGGTGGTGATCGTAATTACGTTCTTTCAATTTTTATGATCGTTGTTGGATCTATTCTTGTGATTTGTAGCATTTTAATATGGAGTAAAAGAGATTTTATTGAACAGTAATCAAGCAAAAGACGTATATACAAAATACCATACATCACATATTATCATGGTGTTTTTCTTTTAAAAAAATCAACAATATTTTATATGTGTTTAATGGATAAACATTTGCATACTATGAATATTTGTCTCTTTTTCCTTGACAAATCATGTTTACATAAAAATGTTGTTTATAAAAAAGCCTTTAAATTTTTGCCTTTTTTATAATACAATGTTTTAGTAGATAATTAGTTGGCCTTGTATAGAAAAAAAAATATACTATAGGCTTTTTTTGCTTTATTTACTTTTAACTTACAACTTTTAACAGATAATTATCAGGACCTGTCTGAAAAAGATAAAATATTGTAAGCTTTTAGGATTTATTATATATCCCTATGCTCTAACAGATAATTATCTGAAACTTTAAAGAAATAATAAAATATAATATGTCAATGAACATTGATTTCTACAAATAGACTATGATATATTGTAAATTATTCGTTTATTATGAGAAACATCAAAATTTCATGGCATCAAAATCTTCCTTTTTTTAAAATACACTATGATCAGTCGTAAATTATTCGTTTATTATAAGAAACATTAAAATTTTATGGCATCAAAATCTTCATTTTCTTAAAAGACACTATGATATTTTGTAAATTATCTCGTTTATGAGAGAAAAATTCAATTAAATTTTCGAGGGGTTGAGCCGCGATTATTTTCCAATTTTTTATCCTTATTCGATATATACAGCAAACTACTTTCAAAATATTTTTTAAATGTCTTTAAATACAGAGTTTTGAAGCTAAAAAACCTTTACACCAAAAATCGGAACATCGATTCTTATGGCTTTGAATAAAAAAAGATTTAAATTTTAAATAAATCAGATAAAACAAAAATAAACACCTTTCAGAAGTTGAATCGGAAATTTACGACTATATTTATCGCAAATATGAAATTCATTATTTTCTACGCCTGAACATATGGTGTTTAATGATTACAGGATTCATATTCTTTCATAAACTTCTTTTATACTGTAATATAAAATAATAACGATATAACATTATATATAAAAAACAAACACGTATCTATATATAAAAAAAGCTTTTTTTATACCTAAATTCATAGGGAGGCACATAATTTGTGTCATAGAAAATTTTAGCTGCAAAAATTGAATTTTTATTTGGAATTAAGATATATAATAGAGGTTTTTAAAGAGCTTGAAATTATTTAAAGTAAAAACATTACAATTTGCAACCGATATATGAATAATACTAAGTATTTAGAAAACAACATTTGTTGCAGAAATGAAAGTTGTAAAAATAATTCCGACTTTAATAAATAAAAATGGGAATATAACACAGATGTTATTATCCCAAAAATTACAATTTTCTTTTAAATGAAACTTTTACATTCTTAGTTTGTGGCTTACGCTCTAAAATTTAGGTAACCGAAATAAGAATATTAAAACTATTACTAAATTTGAAGATATAAAAAGAGAACCATCAATACGAATTAACATTTATATATTATTGTTTTGAGCTTCAAAAAATAAGAAAGTATAATTCTTCTGAAATTTTTCTATGTTTATAAAACGACATATTTATTTTTTTCTGGAAATCGATTTTTTGTATTAGAAGTATATGTAGAAATACGTAAAAAAAATTTAATTTATTTTATTTTTATCATATACAAAAATTTAACCATAAATTTACTTTATCCTGTTTTCTATATATTTTAAATTCAAAAAGCCTTCATGTCCTTATTAATTAGAGAACGCACTGTATCCTCATTTTAAACAAATAATCTGAACCAAAAACAGTGTTCGCATGAAAATTTATGTTGAATATAACAAAATTTTATTATTTTTTACTTTTATACGATAAAACCCAGACCTTTTGTATACTTTCTTATATATATTTCAGTCTAATGTAGATAAAATCGTACCCGGATTACAATTTTACGAATTGCTCTTAGCCATAGTTTTGAAATTTTTTATTGAAACTATTACAAATATTTTTTTATCATTTGTTCTTTATCACCTAAAATCACCCTGCAGCCTTCAACTGGATGCCCCGAGCATATTTTACTTAATCTATTTAGTTTCATCGACTCAAATTATATTATTGGCACCCCTTATCGTATATTTTTTCTCTAGTTTTTCTTGCCATCAACACGATCTTCCCATATTATTATTTCTTATATAAATAGTATTTGAGCATCTCCAAATTTTCTTATAATTACTGTAACATATATCTTGGAAATATATGGAAAACATAAGAAAAGAATCCTGTGCATTATTTGGTGTACATTTTAAAAATATTACAAGTTCCTAACACGGTATGTGTCCTGAAGTTCGCTTTCTTGCACTAATATCCTCTTTTTTTCACATCTAATGCTGAATTTCACAGGTATTAACACATTTCGTCGATTATTAAATTATATAATGACGTTTTAGATATATGAGTTCTTTTATTACATTTTTTCATGCTTTTTTTTACAATACATATTATATTTAGAAAGGGCTTTGTTCAATTATTTTACATAGTTTATCTAAATTATAAGGCATGAAAATCAATTTCCCGAAATCTAGGTATAAATTCGGTATTATTTTTTAAATTTTACGTACAACCTTTGCATTGATTTAGATTTTAATATAGGCTCAAAATTAGTGTCCAAACTAAATCATAAATAATGAGGGTATTTTTTTCACCGGCTTTCATAAAATACATGCAAAAAATGTCTATCTAAGCTTATAATTGATAAATAAAGAAATACTTGAGATTATAGAAAAATGGCAATAGCCACAGTCTATTGTACAATATTTGGTTATTACAAGCGATTTGAATATAAATTCATAAACTTGCTTTATCATAGGCAGAAATAAATAAAGCCTGCATAAAAGATCTTGTGTATGGATTTCAATAAAGTCTAAAAAACATAATAAAATATATATTATAAAAACTCAAAACATTTTTATTATAATCTGAATATACCTAAGTATTTAAAACACAAATAATCAAGACCAACTAGAACATAATATTTTCCAAGACGTGACTCATAAAAATTGGTCTTAACATATAAAATTTTACTGAATTAGTATTTTTTAGACGGTAACACTGTCTGTTTTATAAATTAATATTTATATCTCTGGCACTATAATTCGAGTTGGTGAAATTCTGTGATGCTCAAAGAATCTATGTACCAAAATTATAAATTTATAATAACTAAAAAGGAAAAAATTATGTCTGAAAGTCATTTTAAAAGACGTGAAATACACAATTTAAAGGTATATTTCTCATTGTGAAATTGAAATGTCTATATTGCACACAGAAGAAATCTTTTTTTATGATATATAATAATTATTTTATAATCTCGACAAGATCATAATAAATTTTGCCTTTCCAATCAAAATTTTATTACTATAGAGGTCTATATCTTACGTTTTAAAATAGATTTTTATTGCCGAGTTAGTGTTACAAATTTAAACTAAGCACAAATTAGGTTTTATAATGCCAAAATTTAATATGCAGAGAATTTAATAGGATAAAACAGATGCTTAGACGCCAGATAACTGTAAAAAGAACTTTTTTATATAAATCCAATTGTGGCCTTTAAATACAAGATAATTTTTAAAATAAATGTATAATAATCAACATATAAAATAAATTAGGTTAATAAAGACGTTTAGTGTGTAATCGTAGTCAATTTGTGTTTAAATACTTTTCATCGGTCATATATACATTTCAGATCGTAAAATCGGGATATTTTTCTTTGAATATATCTATTATTTGTATATCTTGAAATTCGCATGCAAATCTAAATAATATTTTAACTTATATTTTTTTGATCTTGGTAAAATCTCTAAATTTATGAATATTTAAAAATAGATGCATTTTTTTATATTTAATATCCTTTAAATTATTTTTGCTGCGGTCAGACTTATTACTATATTTTTTTTATTGTGCTATAGTATCTAGGATTAGAAATAAAATAATATCCGAAGGTTTTCGTATACCTCTCTTATAAAATTGGCATAAAAATCCCACAAAATAGTTATTTATCATTTAAAGATAGTAATATACCATATAGTTTTTAAATTCTTCTTTAAAGAACTTGAACATAAAAAACTTATTTTTCTTTGTGTCTTGAAAGATAAATGGCCACAAGTTAAGCGCATATAATAAAATTTAGAGAAATAAATAAAATCTGTGTTTTACACTTAAGTACTTAAAGAAAATACACAACTGTGTATTTTATCAATATTTAAAACCTTTTTTTTCAATAAATTTTCCTTGCTTTGTTTGTTGTATCTATACATTTTTTATATTTCAATGACTATTATTTTTACTTTCATATTTAATATACAGCAAAAAGTGAGTGAGGGGCTTAGTATATTTGAAATGTGTGTACAATATTGTTATAATCCTAAAATATGTAGATGGTGGACACAATTGTTTTAACATATCATTCTAAAACATTAAATATGGTATATGATTGCTATTTATAATTAATAATGTAAATAAAAGCCATATTTGAACCTTTTTGCGAGAAATATATAAAACTCATTTTTTTTACATAGAAACTATTGAGTGCTCATTTAAGATACGAAAATCCGATTGTCTGAAAATAATTAAATATAAATTTTGTAAGTTACCTTGTTTTGATCCCTTTTATTAGATACTATCTTTGAAATAATTTCCCCCAATTTTATTTCTGGAATAAGCGCTATATTATATAGCAAAAAATTATAAAGCATGATTTATTATCAATTAATTTGGCGAATATCAAATAATTGAATTGAAAAACCCTGTGATTATTATTTTCCCATCTTCATAACAGTACGATACAGTTATGAATTGAAATATTTTATCTTCATTTATATTTTTATTAATTTTTAATTTACTGGGTTGCGCTGTCTCAAAAATTTGTGTCAATTCAGAGGAATCCAAATAATATTTTTAGATTTTTTTAAATCCGAAAAATTACGCGTTTTTTACCGTTTGTGCGCGAAAAAGTACTCTTCGGTCATTTAAATATATAATCATATATTATATGTTTATTTATTTACTTTTATTCTCTGAATATGTACATATAAATATTTAAATTTAGCCAAATGTTGCAATATATATGCATTTTATGGATGAATAAAGAAAAAAAACAACGAAAAGAAAGTTTGAACGTTTTAATTTGACCATTTCAATTTGGTAATCGCTCCTAGAAAACATACCCAAACATATAAATAATGGCTTTGATACTTGAACTCGCATATTTAAATCGAGTCTAGTTGTTTCAGAGCCCCAAACGCGTATATGTTCGTAGCAGAAAGTCTTATTTCTAAGTAGACAGACCTACCAATTTTTTCTGTAGACTTTGCAGCCAGGTATAATTAATTATCTGTTTCTAATACAATAATTCCTAAGTATGGGAAGAGTTTAAAACTTAAATCACTTAACCTGAAGGCTTTAGGTCGAATATTTGGATCACTAATTCATAGTCAATGCCTAAATACTTTCAAACTCTAGGAATTTTTAATTTTAAGTTTATTAAAAAACGGTAATATACATTATTAAAGTATACAGCACAAAAATTGACATAGCATGCAAAATATTTAAGATAGCAGGGTCTATTTAAAATATACTCGATCAAATCTAACTATGTAGAACTTAATTTTGACGTAAATAATAATATAAATGCTTGAATTTTTAAAAACATCATACCAAAGATAATTCAGAAATATAAGACATCAGGATTTAGGAAAAAACTTGAACTAATAGACCTTGAAGAGAGAAGAGGCATTGAAGAAGATACAAGAAAAGAGGATATAGCTGCGATTATAGATATGATGTGTTCATAAGAAATCAATAACGCTACTCTTGAAGATAATATCTATAATTAGCCCATAAATAAAAGCTATTTGTTTTAATAAAATACAAGAATAAGTTTAAAAAAATGCTGAGCTGTATTAAGTAATTTTTGTGTTGAAGGCTATCAAATTTTCATATAAAAACAAATAAATTGGTTGAAAAAAATCTAAAATTTATGATTAGTCAAATATTCATACAAGAAAATACAGCGCAATAGACCTAAAGTAGTTCACAGGAAAATATATAATACATTTACTATTATTTGTTAAGATACATTTTGGTTTTTTTTTAATCAAGGATTTATTCAAATTATATGGCAATAGAGGGATATTTTAAAGATTATTTACAACTATTTGATGAGAAAAAATTAGAAACAATGTTAATGAAAGCATATTATACTTTTTTCTGAGCATCGAGTCTAAAAATACACTTATGTTTATTATTTAATAGCTATTTATTTTTATTCATTTAAAAATTTTATAGATTCGATGCAACTGTTAATATATGCCAATTCTCTTAGAGGTTTCTAAATTATTTACTTTCTTTAAAGTAGAGCCATTTAATAAGTAAAATCTTTGCTATAATTAATGGTGATGTTAATTATTTTTTGAAATATTATGTGTATAAAATAACTTCTAACCATCTTAAATAGCCAAAACAAACACAGTAGCTATTATTAATATTTAAATATGATTTAGAGTTTACTAAGTAAGTAATTTAAAATTTTGAATTTAAGATTAAATTTAGTACCCTGTTCATGAAAAGAATTACAGGCGGCCAAACAGAAATCCGTTCCTCAATAAATCCAACAAACTCGTCACGAATGTCGATTTCAAGAGTTGAAGACACGCCAAGGAGAGATCCAAAAACTATACGAGATAAACAAAATATGTACTCATCATCAGTAATTCTCGATGAATTTTTAAAAAACAACAATTATCCTGGTAAGCTACCGAGTTTACTTCTGAGTAC
Source organism: Rhyacophila brunnea (assembly GCF_057557595.1). Classification (NCBI taxonomy): domain Eukaryota; kingdom Metazoa; phylum Arthropoda; class Insecta; order Trichoptera; family Rhyacophilidae; genus Rhyacophila; species Rhyacophila brunnea. Next base: position 730,498 of record NW_028232764.1, on the reverse strand, counting down.
ATTTCCATCCGCAAAAGAGGTCCAAGAAATCTTTAAATTTCTTTTCTCTTTTATTGACACATCTTTTTCATTTACAAATCGACAAGAAGATGAAATTATTAGTATTTTGAAATTACTCAAATATCCGTATATAAGTGAAGTGAAAAAAGGTCAGCTGATTGCCAACACGCCACATACATGGCCAGTAATATTGTCGGCTCTTCATTGGCTTGTTGAGCTAGTGGAATATATGAAAGGGGCTAGCGAAAAGCTGGATGCAAAAAAAAATGATTCGGATATAATCAATTCAATGTTTTATGATTTTGTGTGCAAAGGATATATTAATTTTCTCAATAATAAAGATGATTCGGTTCTTGAAGGGGAGTTTATAAATAATGTGGCTATTCTTACAGAAAAGAAATATGGAAATTCAGATGAAAAACTCAGAGAATTGAATTCTTTGGAAGAGAGGATTGTTTCTTTGGAGAATGAAATGAAATCGCCTTATTCGGATCTTACTCGGCATGAAAACAGCAAATTTGATACAAGTATGAATATTAGTAAAATAAATGAAAGTGTTGCTTCTGAAAAGAAAAATGCTAAAGGAATGACCAAGAAGCAGTTTTTAATGGAAAAACTTAGAGAAATGGAACAAGAAGAAAGGAAAATAATGGAAAAAATAAAAAATTATGGGACAAAGGTTCAAAGTTTAGATATTATAACACAAAAACTTAGAGTCGAAACAGAGGAACAAAAAAAAGCCAATATTTCTTTAGAACAAAAAGTTAAGTCTTTAGAAGAACAAGTTAACACACAGAGCATTAAACCAGCAGAATTAGAAGAAATAAACAGAAAGAAAGAGAAATATTACAATGAATTGGAAAATTTAAGGCCTATGAATTTCAGCAAAGGCAACGAATTAAAAGAAGAAGAAAGAAAAAAACTGGTACAAATGGAAGAACTCGATAAACTCATAAACGAAGTTAAAATCATTCTAAAAGAAGATATTCCGTTAAGAATTTTCAAAGAAACGCGAGATAATAAGGAATATTTAAGGGTTGTTGGAGACATAATAGAGCAAAAAAAAATAATAGAAGATCGGATAAATGAAAATAAACACATTATTCTTGAATTAGACGAAGAAATTCACAATTTGGGATTTAAGGGGGATGAAATTATGGAAGAATTAAAAGATGTCAAAGAAAAACAAGAATCAACAGAAAAGGAATTATCTAGGCTTGGTAAATATTATATACAGCAATCGAATCGACTTGAGCAGAACAAGAGAATTCTTTCAATTCAGCTGGAAAGCCTTAAAGATGCTGTAATGAAAGACAAAAATGAAAGAACTGCGGAGGTTTTTGTTTTAGAAAATGACATAGAAAAAATGAAAATCAATTTGGAAAGTTTAGCAAAAAATTATGAAACCGAAAGAAACCAGGTTTACAAAATTGCACAGAAATTGAAGTTTGAACTTGAAAGGATTGTTGGAGATATTAGTGTAGAGATAAAAGATTTTGATTTCCTTGGCCTGAATAATACTAACATTCAGTAAAAGCAAATTTAAACCATCATAACTTAATTAAAAAAATATTATGTAATCAATTAGCTTAAAACCTCGTTAAAAAAATGAAATCAAATGACAAATTGTGCATATGAAGCGATGTAAAATTCTTAAAATCACACTTCTACTACAAAATTTACATAAAACAGGAATCTGACACAATTATCAGAATTATTCATTAAAATATAGTATAAAAAAATGGGTAAAACAGGAGATTCAGAAGTAGAGCACTACAAAGACAAACCATGCGAAACTGCGGCTGTGACCGAGCAAAAAGATGTGGTATCATTGGAATATGTACAAAACTTCTTAAAAAAATTAACAAGACATTTACGTTAGAATCGATCTTCACGTCAACAGAATCTTCTTTGGATGAATGGGTTCAAGATGCTTATGCAGCAATACTAACAAGATACTTGAACTCATCTCATTTGAGAGAAGAAAAGTAGTTGATGAAGATAGATCAGAGGAAGGTGTCAAAATGTGCTTCAAGGGGTTTTGCAATATTCCCAATGCGCTGGCTACGTCTCAATAGATGGAATTGATAAAAAGAAACTTAACCCATAAATAAAAAATATTATAGATATAATACATAAAAACACGAATTTTATATGTTAAAACGTGCTTTTAATATGATATTTTGTAAAATAAATAGAGAATGCACTTATATCTGATATAATCTACGAACAAAATTAATTTGATGTTCCAAAATAATCTTAAAACCATACTTTATTCGATAAGATTGACGTAAAAATAAATTTGATATAAAAATCAAATACTTCAGTAATCCAACCTTTATAAATAGAATGTAAAGGGGGGGTGAATTTGATCGCAAACCCAAAAATACCCTTGATACAATACCTTATCTAGATAAAATTTAGTTAAAGATAGCAACATTTCTTTGATTTTTAGCAGTAGAACCCGAAATCATAATTAAATAAAATTTCAGAAACATCTGATAGATAAAATACAAAATAATAGTTATTATAACTATCTATTTTTTCTATGCTAAATCATTTCATAAAATATCTCTTTTATGGTCCATATTATATAAATTTCTATTTACGGTTGGTTCAATATGTTCGAATAATATCTTTTTGATATTAAATATACTTCGAACTAAAGAAAATAAAATCGATTTCTTTTAGAATTTTTGGGCTTTTATACTGGGTATATATATCTAGATCATTATTATGAGAATAGTGCCACTACCAAGATTACTTTATGTTCAAATGACATAAATTTATAATATTCGGCAAAGTAATTATATTTGCAAGGTGCCCATCATTTTGTATGTTTCCTATGAAGAAAATTTGACACATTTGTTTGACCTTCTATATAAAGCGCCTGACTGTGTTAGATATAAAACTTCAAGAGAACCCATTTTTGCCACCCCAAAAACCATTATATTTATATCAGGAAAAATATAATAATAGATTATCGATAAAGGTCAAAACTATGTACCTCTAAATGATAAAAATATCCGGCTTAAAAAAAATAAATTTAAAACCTTAAGCATTTCAAATTAATACTAGAAATGCAGTCTTGAGCAACAAAGATCAGGTTTATACAAATCATACTTGAGATTTCACAGCATAAGACCATTCAAAAATTATAATTTTTAACTAAAAATATACGAAAAAACAAAATGAACTAATATTAACTTAAAATAATGTTGTAAAGCCATCTAAAAAAATTTGGAATCAGAAACAAAGGTTTACTTGAATTTTTTTGCTAATTTTGTGCGACATGTTATATAAAAATAATTAAATTCCCATGATCAATTTTATCAAATTATTATAAATAACCATTGAATTTAAGTAGGGCCATTATTTGATATTTTCATGATCTATATTATTTCTGTAAATTAAAACCAGATTTAAGACCTTAATTATAAGTTATTCCGTTTATTAGAGCCGGATTTGTGTCGAATGTCATTTCTACGAAGTAAATAAAATTATTTGTCAACGTAAGACATCATGGTTCTTGATAATTAAGAACATTTTTTTTTGAATTTGACGATTACCCTAATTTATGTATAAATACATACAGCTAAGAAAATCTTAGAATGCAATGAAGGTTAAATTATCTTCAAATGCACAGAAATTGTAGCTAAAATATGTAGTTTTAGTAAAGCACTTGAACACGGGATAGCTAAACATTTGCAAATGTTGGTTTATTTTTTGTTTTCTGTAAATCCCAGGAAGCTTAGAAGCCTGGAAAGCGATGGATAATTTGAAATATGTATTTTTATTTTTTGGTATACACTTTGCTAACAATAGTCATAAAATGATCAACTTAAAATTGATTGATTATAATATCTGGAAGTCTTTAAGAGATATGTGCCTGAAAAGCCGCCAAAAATAATTCAGCATAAAAATAGGAAGAATCTGATAAATACTCTATATTTTTCATAAACTAAAAGAAAAAAAAGACAACTAACGGAATATAAAAATTGAGGATAGCCGAAATATAAACTTATTTTTGTAAAGATAGTTGTATATAGTAATATTGTTGCAAAGATATATTTTACGTCGCCCCTTTTCTTATGTTTATTTTTTAAATCTAACAGACTAGTAAGACGATGAAAAAACAAGCAACAAATGAAAATTATTGTCTTTAAAATCATTTAGAACGTTCATTAGATGTCATAGGTGTATAATTCTGTAAATATTTGGTGATGTATAAATTAAAACATATCGGTAAACATAAAGATTATATATTATATCTAGATCTTCTAAAGAAAAATGAGATCAATAAAGATATAAAAAGATGTCATATTCTGGGGTAAAATAAGGAAAAAGGTGTTTTCATAAGAATTCATGCTTAATGTAAGAGAAAAATAGGAAGTAAGACAATGAATTTTTTTGGTAAAAACTTGTGTTTAAAATTAAAATAATTCTAATAGATATATAAATATAAATTTTTAAAAAAGTATTTTTTTATTTATTCTATAATTATATATCATTTAAATTAACAATATGACCCAAAAAAATGAACACATCTATCTGATTTACATCCAAAGATAAAACTAAAAATATTTTGTGTGCTATGAAATTCTCCTCAGATTTTGCGCATCGTAAATAATTTTGCTTCGATAATTAGTGATATTTGAAATTTTTATTTCCTGTGTAATTCTTGTTTTTGCTCTTGAACTTGAAGATATGTTTAAAATATTCTAGAAAAGGATCAAAAACTTTTTAACGAATATTTCTTGCCTCTTAAACTAGCACAAAATACAAAATCCAAACAATATAAGATCAATAATTTTTATCATGATAGAATGAATTTTATAATTATAGCTTCAATGTTCTATGCACATATTCGAATTATAATGATGCCTTCTTTATAAATAGATCGTTCAACCGACATATTTTATCTTATTTGTTCTTTTATATAAATGTTTAAAAAATGATTCATGATTTATTTTTACTGTAATTTTTTTCATTAATATTCTATTAGTTCAGACTTTTTATTATGCAATTTTAGTAACATTATAAATATGTTTCCTATTAGCCCATTTTTGTGAAAAATTTCATAATTTTTCTACGAATTTATAATACTATTAATATTTATTTATCACGAAAAGATTTTTTTTTGAAAATTAACAGTTTTTTTTGCAAAAAATCTTATTTTATATATAAAATAGAAACTACGGCGTATTAAAGGGGCATTAAAATGTAAAATTATTAATTATAATGAGCTGATACAGAATTAAGGGAAATATAATTACAATGAAAAAAACATTACTGTATTTTTTATATTCTATCGTAAGGGATTTTATATAAATAGAAAAAAACCTTAAAAGTATGATATTTGTGATATAATTGAAGTTTAAGCCTAAAGAAATTATAAAAAACAAACATAAAAACGTTCCTAATAATAAAAATAGGTATGAATTTTATATCTAATGGTAAGTCAGAATGTAAGTGATTCAAAAGAGGCATTTTTTTATAGTATTCCTAGGTTATTTTATATAACAATAAAATTTTAGACGGACAAAAAGTGAGATGTGCTAACAATCAGAAGCATTTTTTTATCGATAAAACGCTGTTTTTATGAATATATTAATTAGAAAAAAATTTAATTATACACATATATAAATATATGGTTTTTAATTTACAGGAAATCGGCATACTACCACGCGTAAAATATCCGAATGCGGTAAACCGATAAAAATACATAAATTAATTTTCACCAACATACTATAATCTTGATTAGCCATGTAAGAACCACAAATACATTTTTCTTTTATTATACGCTTATCTTATAATTTTTTTTCCTGGATTTTACTATTTTTTGTGATTGTTTAATTTCCTTATTCTTAAATTTTCTTCATTTTGAACACTTTTCCTATTGTTTACTTTCAAATATATTTCTATTACTTTATAGTCTATTTGTGAATTTTAGATAATTGTTTCCCTTCTTTTTGTATGCTTCCAATGATGTACAACTATTTGATGTATGTAAAGTATCATTGTACCTGTCGTCACGCATTTCAGCTTCTCTTCTAAATTATACACTATCGTTTATAGCTTGACTCTCACAATGCTCTATAAACCTTTCCTGTATTCATTGATCTAGTAGGATTTAGCCTCATTGCGATGATGATCGATCCCTTTTTAGGCAAAATTTTATTATAATAGATAATAAGCCCAATTATATGATCTGTTTTTACCATTTCAGGTCGTTATATACTAATGATCGCTTTTTTATGCATTTATTTATCAGATTTTTACTTTAAACGACATTAGCGAATAATAATCTCATGAACTAGTCGATTATAATCGTTAATGATATTTTTTGATCTATTAAAAATATATCAACTGCTAAAATTCTCAATTTTTTATATGTTTCAACGTATTGTGCTGGTTTTCATCTTTTTTTATCAACTATAATAGACCGCTCCGATCTCTAGTGTATTTTTGATCCCAAGCCAAGAATATAAATTTCTTAATTTATGGTAAGTATTGGTAAACATTGGTGCCCATTTCTGTATAGATTTTTTACCAAATTTGCACTTTCATTTATTTTTTATTTGATAAATTTAATCTTCCAATACTTTTCGGGGTCCACATCTTCATTTTACCACAAATGTTCTTTCTAGATTTTTATTTAAGAGTTTTTTAACTTTAACATCCTTGTATTTAATTTTATTCATCCTGCATAAAACATACACCCTCTGAAATTTATAGGGATCATTATATTCTATTATGAATCAAAATTTGCAATTCTTACAATCCACCTCTTTATTCTCTTGTTTTTATTTTTGGTCTGCTTTTTATATGCCCCATTATCTTATGATATGTTATTAAACATAATCTATTTTCTCCTAATTCACGCTAAAACTCGATTCTTGCTCAAAAAACGCAAGCATTTTTGTTATGAAATCCCATATCATGTTTTAGGGTTGTAAGTATTTTAATCGGCATTTCGATCGGTCTTATTTCTTTTCCAACAACTTGTGTAAGAAATACACCAATTTCAATTTAGATACCCCTGTTTTAAGACAAAGTAAATCTTCTTAACCAGTTAAATACAACTTTCTTATATTTATAATTTTTGATTTATCCTTAAAATTCTTTGTAAATTTTCTGGTTGATTTTACATCTTTTGTACTTTCTTCTAAATTTTTTTCAAATACATCGATAATTTGGAAAAATACCGTATAAATATTCTAAACATTTTCAAAGTCCAAGAAACTTTCTTACCTGTTTTTATTTCAGCTTTGTATATTTTGAACACTTTCTTTCCCTTGTTCGCTATAATTTCTTCATCATTTATTATTACACCTTAAATCTTTACTTCGGGTTTCGCTAACCGAATATATTGTCTTTGACTTTAAAAAAATATTTTTTATAATTTAAAACCTTATGCATTAAACGTCGATGTTTCTTTATTGTTTATGAATACAAAATTATATTATATAGTAATATAAACTCGACACCTTGCACTCTAATTATATCAAAAATCGTTGAATTACTCTTATAAAGATATTTTGTAGATTTTTAAACCCCAATAATTTGGAGTTCCAGATATACAATATGCTAAAAAATTCGAACTCCTTTCTATTTTGGTATTTTTTTTCTGTTTGTATACATTGAATGCTTCTTTTATATATATTTCACATTTAGTTTTTCAAAAACTTAGATTGAGTTCTTCAACTTCACACAAATATTTCCATCATTATTGTTTTTCAAGGTTGTAAATATATTGTATAGTCCTTTCTCTCAGTTCTTTAGAAATATTCAGTCATTTTATATTTACAGAAAAGCCTCTCTTTGTTTTGACTTTGCACTTTCAACACTAAAAAACCGAAATTTTCATTAGAGCTAAATAATTTTATATATTTTGCCTTGCGATTGTTATAAATTAAATTCACTTATATGGTGTTATCTGTCTAGTTTAAAAATTAATGTTTGTTAAATATTAGAATGCCGTTTTTTCCTTTCTCTTCTTGAACCTACGAATATGACCAGAATTCTTACATTAGCAATATTTTTTTCCCTGCACTCCAGCCTTCTTGTTTTATTTTTAGTTTGATACTTCAATAGCTCTTTAAACTTCAGAAGTTCTTTTAAAGAATCCACAATTTCTCTCCCTTTACCAAAAGGTTCGATAAAAATATATGGTCTATTAGCTTCCTATTAACCGATTTTCGAATTATCTTATGTGTTACAATCACTTTCTTAGATTCATTCAATGCTTTTGTCTAACACAAATGTGAAAAATAAAAGTATTCCACTACTTATAGTTCTATTTCGCTTTAGAATATATTTGAATCTTCTAGTGTTATAGTAGTTTGTCTCTTGCAGATTTCCCCTTATCTATTTTTTTCTGTCGTCACCATATGATGATAATTATAGGTTCGGCATATTTCCATATATAAATAAAAAATATTTATAACGGGGAATACTTATTCATTATCTTTTTGGTTTTTTTTTCAGCACAAATTTATTGATCTCTCGTGTGAACAGCATAATAATATTTTCGCTATTTTCTCCTCTTTGAAGTCTTCTTCAACACTCTTCTCCGTTAAAGACTTATTAATTCAACGGTTTTTATCAATCCCAAGGTTTGTTTATATGACTCAATCTGGTCATTTAGCTATAAACAACAAAATATGTTAATTATAAAAAAAACCAATTGTGTGCAAAAAAATCAATTAAAACCCGCATATTCACAATAACCTTTTAAAATATGCCAATGCCGTGCAATTTAGTATAATATAATATAGAACAATAAAGATCCTTATTGATCGCAAAACCAACCCGAACGCACAGTAACAAAAATAATATTTTTAAATATGATTCTTGTGTTTTAATTTTCTTTTAATATAGATTTTTATCAATATAAACCATTTCTAAAGCAAAAAAACGACTTAAATGTATAGAATCGAAGATTGTTATTGAATAATGTTTTTTTAGCTGCGTAATTTGCATTTAATATATTATTAAGGAATAGTTATCGTTATTGTTCCACAAAAACAATCAGAATACGCAAAATCCTTTACTATTACTTTAAAACATCTTTATACTGTTTAATTTTTCAGTTCAAAAATATTGTTTAAGACTTCAAAAATGACGTATAAAATTTTCTTTTATTAAAGAAACGTAATTTGTAAAATTCATTCATATAATAAAAATAAATAAACTAATTACTGCATAAATTTATTTTCCCTTTTCAAAAAAAAAGATGATATTTAAAACTTTATAATTTAAAATAAAACAGATTATTTTTACAGAATAGTAAAAAAAAACCATAAAATATTGGGTTTGATATAATATATACTATCTGTGCAATTTTTAAAACAAATTGTGAGAGATATTTGTTTAGATACAGATATAATATCATTTTTTTCTACCTTATTTCAATAAAAAAAATACATTTTTTGAAGATAAAACACTGAAATAATTCATCAACAATATTTTATTCTCTTTTTCTAGCAGAAAATTATATAATTCAATTTTATACTACTTACAATTATCTTTTTTTAAGTAATATAATAAGATATTTGTAATTTCGGATAATTTTACCTCTTTTTTTTCAAAAAAAATTACACAAACTTTTTTATATGCTTTCCACCCGTAAGTAAATTTTATTTAATCCATTATAAAATATTAGAAATGAAGCTTTAATGGTTTCTGTAAATCTTTAATTGCATCTTTCTGAAATAAATACTAGACTTCGTAAAATCACGCACCGAACACCATTAAATATGTGCTCTTCTATTATCAATTTATTCTAGTTTTATCACGTGATTTCAATAACATTTTTAGCATTCTAATATATCTTCAGTGAACTTAATTCACATTTATTATCTCCATATATACACCGTCCCACAAATTACCCTTTAATGTAATTATTCCCATTATTGGCGTTTTTAAAATATATAAATAAAATAATTCAAATGAAATTTAAAGATTAATTATAAAAGTTAAAACATTTTATGATTAAATTATCTGTTAAAATAGTTACTTGTTATTTTTTCTGTTTTTTTAGGGTGTTCATATTAATTTGTATAAAGTATTTTCAGAATTATATTTTCGACTTTATGATATATTTACTTTTCAGATAAAAGTGAATGCTGAATTTTCAAAAATAAAATACATTAATACTCATTACTTTGTATTATTAAGACTATTTTCTCGTGATTATTTAGGTTGATGTCCGTATTTAATGTGGCATTTTTGGGTCATCTTTTAGTTTTTATACCCTTATTTTTAATGTCGAAAATACTTCGAAAAATTAACCTGTCTCATAGATTAATTCCACGCTAGACTTGAAGAGATGCTCGCTCGACACATTTTTTGGTTTTTTTACGTAAGTTTTAACTTTTCGCCATCTCTAAAATACATTAAGTGCACTTCGCGAATGTGCATAACACAAACTTTGTCTTTCGCAGTGTGGCACTAAATAAATAACAATTACCAATCAAAGAAACATTATTATATATTTATTTATATTTATGAAGTTTTTATATTGAAAAATTGTATATTATAAAAGTATCTCAAGGCACCGCACATCTTCTGTGACATAATCTTAAAACCTAATTATTGTATAATATTATGACTCGGCTTAAAAAAATTAGTAGGGCATAAATCTTCTTTTAAATTGACAAATGACAATTGTGAGAACTTAAAATACCACAGAGGAACAGTGTAGAGGGGGTTAGGGCATTCAATATGGTTGAACGTACCGAATCTTGTCGCGTTCGATACTTTTTGGTAAAAAATCGCACTTCATAAACGCTTCAAAGCCTTATTTAATGTTATTTTTGCGAGGAAGTATAATATTTTCTGATAGGTGGGGTTGTTCTTCTGGAATAACTAAACTTGGCCTTTTGCCTTTGACATTGTGTAGTAAACCATTTTACGCTTTGTTGATCCAGATAGCAGGACACATACGAATACAATCGAGGTAAATTGTTCCAGGCTAAAGTCGATGTCTCATAAGATATCGAATAAGAAATGAATGAAACATTTTTTAGCTTCAAAACGGAATTGTGAAATCATAAAATCCCCTTTTTGGGTTATAATGAAAATTAAGTTTAAAAAATTAATAAAAAATCCATTTTTTATTAATTTTTTTGGGAATTATATTGTTACAATGTCTTATTAAGAAATTAGCGTTTTATTAAATTCTTTTATTCATTTTTTGACCAAAATAATTGGGGAATGAAAAATAAAGTATTGGCGAAAATACGTGATTTGAAACGTACCAGCTCCGATAATTTATGCTCTAAGTATCACAAAAATAAAAGGCTGGAAAAAACACAAAATATTAAGGTATATATGGTGGGCATAAAATCTATTTCTTGGGTAATTCTGTGTTTCCACTTATCTGTATTTAATAAATAAAACCTTTGAATATAATTCAAAATGTAAGTCTTTATAGAATTTTCTTTTACATGACTAAAAGGAGATCATTATGAATTCGCAGTATCAGCATTACAATATAATACTTTATTGAACTATACAAGTTATTATTATTAATAAAAATATTGTATTTTATATTTAACATATAAATAGCTTTAAAAAATGACAAAAATAATTTTTCGGGTTCTGTAATGATGAAATAAGTGTATTTTGCATAAAATATATATAGCTCTATAAAATGAAAATGTAATTATTATGAATAATCATGCTAAAAATATTTTATATTTAACATATAATCAGCTTTATGAAATGACAAAAATAATTCTTTGCGTTCTGTAATGACAAAAAAAGCATATTTTATGTTTATTTTTATAGCTTTATTCGACCACACAAACAATATTTTTAGATTATTAATGTTAAAAAGAATATTTTTTTCGTTCTTAGTATGTATAAGAATTCATCAATAAAAAATAAAACACATATTTTATACATGATAACTATTTATATAGAAATGCCTAATGTGATGATAACTTATAAATTTGATTCGCCTAGAATTCGAATTAAATGTCAAGATTCCCAAAAATAATAATAATTTATATATATGTATTATTAGTTACCAACACCAACTAGAACCATCCATTAAATATTAAAAGGAGAAAACATATATATAAATAAACAAAAACCCAAATTATATATGAGTGAAAACTGTTCAAATATTGAGCGTTATTTTGGAGAAGAGAAGATAGATGGTGATAAATTAAAAGTATCTTTTAACGTTCCACCAAGAACACAAAAAAATGAAATAAATTTAAAGATTTCGAAAAATTCATATCTTATTGAATTTGATAAAGGCGAAAGCAGAAAAGAAGACGGGTGGGTTTATCATAGCACGAGTACTGGTCATTTTATGAAGTCATACCCGTTTGAAATAAAAAACCCCAAAGCAAATTTAACAAATGGTTTGCTAGTTCTGTCTTTTGAAAAGGGTGAGCCTGTTAAAGAAACGCATGATTCCTTGGAAATAGAGTAAAAAAAAGTTAATAAAGGAAAGTTAATGGACTTTATATTTCTTATTAATACAAAATCATACACTTTAATTATTTATTAAAACGCCTTTTCTTTTAAAAAATAAAAATCAAAACTTGGCGTCATTTATTTTAAATCATAAGTTTATTTTCTTTTTTCATATAAAAATCTTAATTTCTGAGTGGCCTGTTCGAAATGCTTAAATTCCAAGTTATTTATATTAGAGTCCATGCTTTCTTGAATGAATAAAGTTGATGCTTCTTTGACAATTCCATAAATATCAGCACCACTAAAACCACTTGTCTTCAAATCATCAAAATTTATACCATTTAAAAGTAAATTTTTAGTATATTTTTCAAATATTTTTTTTCTTTCTTCAAAATCAGGGAGGGGTACTTCAATTATTTTATCAAATCTACCGGGGCGTAAAAAAGCACCATCAATATTTTCAATCCTATTTGTTGCTCCAATGATAAAAACGTCTCCTCTTTCTTCAAAACCGTCCATTAAAGTCAGAATTTGATTTACAATTCTGTCATTATAATCAGTAGTGCCTCTTTTATTACACAAAGAATCTATTTCATCAAAAAATATGATGCATGGTTGTAGCTGCTTTGCTCTATCAAAAAGATCACGAAGCTCTTTTTCTGTATCGCCAACAAACTTACTAATCAACTCGGGTCCTTTTATTGATATAAAATTATTATGTGCCATGCTTGCCACTGCTTTGGCTATTATGGTCTTTCCACAGCCAGGTGGTCCAAATAAAAGAATACCGCTTGGTCTTTTGACGCCCATAGCTCTGTATTTTTCTGAATGAAGAGATGGTAAAATTATAGTATTAAATAACTCTTTCTTTACATTTTCGAGGCCCCCGATTTCATCGAAAGAAATAGAGCCAGTAATTACATTCTTTTCCTTTAAAACTTCGTTATAATGGAGTTCTGAGAGTGTTTCATTTCTTATTATTGATTTTGTCACTGCCTTTCTATTGATAATGGAAAGATCAGAGGGACTTAGTCCGGGCGTATTTTTCGCGACTTCTTTTAAAAAATCCAATTCTACTTGTTCTATGTCCGCAGTATCTAAAATACCGATTAAGTATTTTTTAGAAATATACAATAGTATCTCGTATCTTTCCCTTTCATTTGGTACAGATAACTTTATTTCATTTTCGAAACAACCGTATTTCCTAAGCCGAGAATCTATATCCGAAATAATTTCACCAATAATAAAAACATCATTAATTTCTTGAAGATACTGACACAGATCTATAATAACATTCGTATCTTCAAGTGCTTCCAGATCAGAAATATGTATTAAAGCTTTTTTAAATATCTTAGATTTCTCTACACCCTCTTTTAAGTCTTGTGCTTTAATATCTATAATCACATATCCATTTTCTTTGCAAACTGATTTAATTAAAAACGTTTTTCCACTTCCCGTGGCTCCTTTGATTAACAATTTATTTGAAAGATTCGTATTCTTATTTTGTATTGGAAATATAAAGAAATCATGAATAGCATTTCTTATGCTGTTCATTCCCGGAATATCAGAATAATTTGGTATGTCAGAAATGTTTTGTCTCGAGAGTGTGGATTGTGCAATTAAATTATCTTTGAGCGCGGATTGTGGATTTCTCTTGACTACCTTTCTTTTCTCTGAATACATTTGGGGCATATTTTAAGCAATGTCTTTAAAAGTAGATATAACTCTTTCAAATGGAAAATTATTTAAGCATGAATAGAAGTTAAAATAAACTGTTAAAACATATTATTATTTTACCATAAAAATATCATAGGAAATAAAATAAACAATATTATATTGAATTCAATACATCTTCGCTAATTTATTATCTATATTTTAATCAAATTAAAAATAGCATAAAATGAAATTGTTTTATAAATAAACAACATATTTTAGCTAGTTTAACATCAATATTTCTATTAAATGAAAAATACCATAATTTAAAACAATATAAAATAAAAACCCCAGTTTTTCCTATTTCAACACTTATATTTTGTTATCCAATCAAGAAGTATAACATAAGATAATATTGAGTTACAATCAGAAAATGTATTTGCTATAATGAAATTATTTATAAGAAAAATAATATTTCGTCACTGTTAAATAAAAAAAATTGCACCAATATAAGGACAAAAGGTATTTATAACCTTATAGATTCTCATTATTCAAACCTTGGTAAAATCATAATAAAGAAGTATATAGAGTGATCTTTTTTTATTTGTCCCACTATATATAAATCATAAATTTAGATGCTATAATTAAAAAGAAGCCAATGACAAACAAAAAAAATTAAACAATGAATTACTAATTCCATGAAAAATACAATGGTCGGACTCACCAACTTTATTCATTTAGTTTATTGAAGTATTTAACAACCCAGAAATATTTCTAGCTTGTATTTTTTTTTCAACAAAATACTTTAAATTGTTGATACCCAATTTTACAAGAATTCAAGAGACTTGGCTGACTTTTTCTTGTTTTTAAATCACATAAATCATACTACCACTAAATTTTGACGTTAAGCATGGTAATTTTTAGCATTCATGCTTCACAAAAATCAATATATAAAGGTCTTTAAAAGCTTGGAATTTTCGCTGGCATCACATACTTATTATGGTCAAATACATTTTTTTTCTATATAACAATTATAATTTCTGTAAAAATACAACAAAAGGTTTTCAGCTTGAGAAAACTAAATTATCACGACTCTTTTATACGTAAAACATTCTTTTATTTTCTAAAAACATGAATGATTGTTTTTTTATGAAGCATGGGTAATAATTATAATATACACAGAAATAATAATAAAATCGAAAATGTAATTTTTATAAAATTATCCTAGAAATAATCATAATTTACACAACATAAACTTTAAAATACATTAAAAAAATAACCCTAAGCGTAAAGATTATTTTATAATTTCATGGGAAATATGATTACGCTGATTGAAATAGGTATAACTGGCCTTGATAACTTGACTGAAGTTTGGAATGAAAAATATAGGAAGTATGACATCTTGGTGAATGAACTTGGTTTAATTTACAAATGTAAAACAATAATAATACCATATGTGATGACTTGTGATGGTGGGTCACAAAATATCATAAAAAATATGTTAAGGAGTTAAAAATTCCGGACGAAGTAGAAGCATACATGCAAGCTCTCACACTCCGCAAGACACTTGAACTCATCTCATTTGAGAGAAGAAGAGCAGTTGATGAAGATAGATCAGAGGAAGGTGTCAAAAGATGCAATAAGGAGTTGTGCAATATTACCAACACGCTAAACACGTCTAAATAGATAAAATCGATAAAAAGAAAATTAACCCATAAATAAATAAAATATAATTTCATGGGAGATCGTAAAATAAAACATGTTTTTTCTAGATCACATCAGGTTTTTTTTGAACATTATAAACTACTAAGTTATTCGAGTAAGAAATAAACAAAACCCATCTGGAGTTCTACTATTTACAAAAGGATAATTCGTATATACTTAATATAATAAACCATGTACAACATTTTTATGGGTAAAATTTTAGATGAATAAAAATCTTATATAATCTAAAATTTATTTTTTGATATATTAAGAGGAACAAAGATCTAAAGAATTATTTCTTTCAATAATATTTAGAGCAAAATATGATAAAATACCTAAAATATTTGTCGGTAGTAACCCTTAAAAAATATATTAAATAAATTTACAGTTTAAAAATCACAAAATTTTTGAAATTTCAAGGTTGTTGTCTGTTATTGATGGGTTTTTGAAATAAGAAATGCAATTACAAAGATTCGTTTATATGATTTTACAAATATTCCATCCTACTTACTGCACGTAATGTAGAAGATAATTATTTCATATAAAATATTATTAAAATTATTTTTTACTTAAATTAAACAGAAAATTCATCAAATTTCCTACATACACCATTCAAATTAGCATGAAACTCACAAATATATACCAAATGGTATTTATCTGTGTCTAAATGATCAAATTAAGAATGTATTGCTGAATTTTATGGCTCAAAAAATAATAAACATGTAAAAATTTATCTAGATTTGATTTATTGGGGCCCTTTAGGATTTTTTAATTTGTAAAAATGCAAAGATTGCTCTGTTAACTTTTTTTTATATATTATAATTATTAAAAATATATTTATAGACAAAATAGCCCGAATTATTCAAACCTTTTTTTTTTAATTCCCGAGTATATCAAATATGATTTATTATTTCCTCCCCGATCAAGTTAAATATTTTTTTGTTGATCAATAGATTTATATTTTCAAGGGAAAATCATTGTAATATAGTATAGTATATAACTTTTATAATTATTATCGTCATTTTCTTTCAAATTCTTAAATATACATCTGCCAATTTTAAGTATGTAATTTTATTGTCTTGATCAATCTATTTTTTTGCTTTAATGCCTCGGTTTATAACTTTTAAAAATAAAAGTTATGTTATTATAAGAATAAAATTTCATATTTTTTCACTCAAAGTATTTATAGTTAAAAGTAATTCAATTTTTTTCTTTAATATATTTTAGCATCTTAACACTGAAGATCTTTACATATTTTACTGCGTTATAAGCAATATATCATAAAAAATATATATTTTGTATAATTTAAGATTGGAACCTAAAATTACATGCGAAATAAAAGTGTGAATAACGCACTTCATTTAATAAATTGTTTTTCGAATTATGCTTTCTATAATGGTATATTCGAGGTCATGAATAAAATAGTTGTGTTTGGATTACAATAAGAACAGGAAATAAAATTAATACAATTCAGCCAATATAAATGGGATTTATTTGATAAAAACAAAATCAATTATGTGAAGATGTGAAATTACATGGCACTATTTATATTACTAGATTGACAAAAACGTTGTAAATAATACGCAAAGGAAGACTACATCTATTAAGTTCCCACATAATCACTGTTTTTATTTAAAAACGAT
This sequence comes from Rhyacophila brunnea, assembly GCF_057557595.1. NCBI lineage: Eukaryota > Metazoa > Arthropoda > Insecta > Trichoptera > Rhyacophilidae > Rhyacophila > Rhyacophila brunnea. The sequence goes on along the minus strand of NW_028232764.1, from coordinate 713,063 downwards.
GAATTTAAATCAGAAAAACTTTGCTTGAATATAAAAATTGATAATATACAACAATACGCAATAATTTAAACAAGACGGGTCAATTTTGAACCGAAATACCGTAAATATAATAGATCAACGACATTTTCACAAAAGATTATTTTTTTTTAATATGGTTAAATCTGCTAACTAATTAAATTATCTTATGATTAACCATATTTGAATTCAATTATATTATTTTAGGCAAAAAAACTAGATAAAACAAAGATAGATCTATTGGTTTTCCTAGGTTATTTGTTTTTTAGGGATTCCGCTTTGATATATTAAGATAAATTAATTCTGTGAAGACTATTTAAAGCATATAAATTTGTTTAAACAAATAGTTTAATATAAAAACCTTTACAGTTCTCGATGAACCTTTTAATTACTGTTATTTCCTCTGGATCTTTTTTAAATCTAAATTTTATGTTAAACCATAATTTTGAGCATAAATAAAATCCGAATAAATATCAATTCCAGTGATTACAAGTAATCGAAAAATAAGAAAAATTCCGGTCTCAAATTTCTATCATTGGCTTTCATGCCTCGTTTAAATTAGAAGATATATAAAAAATATATATGAAACTCATAGAAAATGAAGTATGGAATATTAAAGAAGGCGTATAAAAGTGCAGCAGAAGCCATAATATATCTAAAACGTAATATTATAATTTATAAATCAATAAAATATGTTTTTTTGCGGTATAAGTCAGTATTAAATGAGAAAAATAAGAAATGTAGTTGTAAAAAAGCGAATGCAGAGCACGCGCTGCAATAGGAAACCATCTAAACTTTCCAAAGATATGCTAAAAAATGAAGTGGCTTTTTTTTGGCTATATATTTATAAGATGCCAGCTACATCAATATTGAAGGAGTTTAATGTAGTCCAAATACAATTTGTAAATGGGCTAAGAGCATGCAAAATATGTGTGGACTGCAATTAAAACGAGAGAAAAAAATAAAAATACAATCGGGACATCGACTTATAAGCGTATGGGTGATTTAGATTTAGTTAGAATTTTTTTTAAAAAATATACGCAACTAAAGTTTAGAATGAATATACAAAACTATAATGAGCTTCTATGTCAATATACAAATCTGGGACTAATTTTATGTGCAGATGATTGGAAAATCTATATAAAAGTATATAAAAAATCAAAGTTTGATCATAAATTTATCTACCAGGTAATTTTATTAATTATTATGTTACTTGAGTACATAAGATAACTTTTAAGGCCATAATAATAGGTGAAAGTGATAATCATAGTGCGTAATCGAAATCAGAAGGATTTACAAGTTTTCTGCGATATATATAATACATAGAAGACAGAATAAAGGTGATATATGGTTAAAATAATAAACATGTAAAATTTATAACATTTATTCAATTTTTTTTAAGGGAATTTATGCATAAAAAAAAATGCAAAGAACAACTTTAAATTTATAAACAAAAAAAAATTATATCTAGTTTATTAAAGGCAAGAAATAAAAGAAAACGTAAGATTTTTAAACTATTTTTTTTATTTCAAAATTAAATTGTATATTAATTTTAATATTTTGGCCATGTGCAAATAATTTAAATTGCACTTTCATTTTCCGAAGCTGAAAAAATCGAGTTTATTGTTAAATTACATTGTATTATTTAAGCTTTTTGATTTTATACCACTAAATCAGTTATTTAACCATTAATATATATATGATTCTATTATTATATATATGACACACTCAGACATAAATTCTATAGTCATTTGACTATTTAAAATCAATTATTGAATAATAAGCCTTTACCAGATTTAACGATTAAATTCTATATAAATTTAAAATTTTATACAGACCTGCTAGCATTGAACTGTCATTAATATACAAATGCAAGACAAAAATTGTCCCATATGTTATAACATGGGACGGTGTGGTGACACGATATCATAGAAGGTACCTGAAGGAACTAGATGTCACGAACCAGGTTGAGGCATATATTCAAACCTTGGGATCGAGAAAAACCCTTGAATTAATAAGTCTCGAAAGAAGGAGGGGTATTGAAGAAGACTTTGGAGAGGAGAAGATAGCCGAAATTATAAATACACTGTGCGTACAGAGAATCAAGCAAGCTGTGCCTGAGAACAAAAACTCAAATTACGACTATAAATATGGCCGATAAATAAAAAAAAAATTTATACAGAAATTAAGTAAAATATGTGAAAGAGGTATGCACATCGTTTATACATATTAATCTACTTAATTAGGTCAATTAATCATGTCCATAAACATATATACTAAGCTCATAATTTTTTTAATATATATTTTTAACAATATTTAAAATTTTTGATCAAAAAATGTGCGCTTTTCTATTATTTATACGATAATCCCATAAATAGAATTATCAATTTTTAGACCTTATTTTCAAAGAAATAGGTTCTCTATGCGTTAGAGTTAAATAAGATAATTAGTAAAATAACCTGTAGAGGAATATGTCTTCATGTTTATAAAATAAAGTGGTATTTATCGAATATTAGACAACAGAAAAGGTAAAAAAATCAATATCGTGAATATTTAGAAACTATGTTATAAATTGAACCAGATTTATTTTTTAAATATTATTGGAATGTTATCGTCTATAGGCACAAATAGAAAAGCTTAAGTCAAAATAATCTTTGACAAAATTTGAAAATTCAATATATTCAAACTAAATAAAATATTAAATTTTAAAAATTTATATATATTTATATTATAGTAAAAAAGCGGATAATACCAGTGCCATAGGAATATTGTGATGATGAAATAATCTATAACACATTATTAAAGACATATACCTTGTAAGTATATAATTTATAAGATATAGTAAGTTGCTTAGAAAATATAATTAATTACTGAAATAAATAGTAGATCACGTAAGAATATAAGAAATATAAGTATTAGGTGATGATATAAAAATTTCAAACAATAGAATCAAATTCTTTTATGATTGGTTTTTCTTGGTTTAACTCAAATCTGATCAAATAAACGATTGTTTTCAATTATGTACAACTATTACAGTAAAAGTAAAATTAAATATATAAAAAATGTTTCTTCTATATTTGTATGTTTTCTTTGTTTTATTCATGAATTAGGTGAATCAATTTTATAATGCTTACTCATAAAATATAATTCTTAGATATTTTATAGTGTGCTGAGCTATAATTATAATCTTTAAATTTACAAGATAATAGATTCACATTTTTCTGCGTTTTTAATCAAAAATTACCCTTCCCTAAAATCTTTTAATTTGACAATTAATGCCTAATATCAACATAGAATGACTCTTTCCAGATATATTGACCGCATTTAAATGTTATACTTGTGAGTTAGAATTGGATTTAAGATTTGTGAACTCTTTTATACGGCAACCAATTTTGTCCTTATAAATAATTTGATCTAATTGTTAAATTAAGTATTATTTTAAATCAAGTTTAAGTTATTTACCAACAAATAGGCTTTTGTAATATTCAATGCTTATAATTTAATGTAGAGATAGACGATGAGATAAAAGTAAATCAAGAAGATATTCAAAAATCATTGTAAAACATTTATTGATGTTATGTATAATTTAAAATATGAGCTATTTTTTATTTAAATTTTAATAATTGCAAACTTTATCTTTATTAATATATAATATTTATGTGATAATTACATAGCTCCTCCATTGTTATCAATTATAACTATAATAAACTATTATATGTTAGAAATATTTTTTTATAATTATACTTATAAAATTAAAGTCTTTTTTGTAGCTTAGCATTTTTTAATTGGTTTAATGCATTTTTTTTAGAATAGACTGAAATAAAGTAATATTGATCGTGAATTTTATTACCAGTCACGTCTTTTGTACTAGTAGCAGATTACAAATTCTCTAAAAAAATAATATGAGAAAAGCATGCAAAAGTCATATTTTTGTGGGAAAATCAGATGAAATTTAGAATAATTAATTTACCAATATGCAAAAAATCATGTTTAAAACATCCTATTGAATTGAAAGATGCTGAATTTTTTTTTAAATTTATTCTGATTTCGTTTTGAGTTTTCAAATTTTAAAGAAAGGTGCATTTATCAAAAATTCATTCATTTTTATATATTGATCTCTTAATTTTTCTTTTCAACTACAAACAAAAAAACCCATATTATAATATACTGAAATCTTAAAATTTTCTTTAAATATTTGTTTACCACACAGATATATCTTTATAAATATACTTAAATCAAAAATTTGCTTTAAAATATCTAATAAACAATGCATATATCGGACAATATACTGAAATCAAAAAGTTTTAGTTAAAAAAACACACATATAATAACATTCTGAAATCATAAAATTATCTTAAAAATATTTGTTTACCATACAAATATATCTTCATACCATACTAAAATCAAAATTTTCTTTAAAGTACAAAAAATGAAATTTAAAGCCTTTAAGCACAAAAAGCCTTGATAAAAAAGGGATGATATTATAGAATGGTACATTATACACAGCCAGATTCTCTTATTACATATATGGTATCTTTCTATCATATTTTCAAGTTATGGTCTTATAATTTTGATATTTGATAGTAAAAATAGCCTATCTTGTAATTTTCATCTCGAAGATCAAATGTTTGATTATCAAGTGAGTTTTGAATATCAAAAAGTAGATATTAATGTATTTCAAGATTTTATTATTTTAAATACGATGCTCTAAAGTCAAATATAAAGCCTTATACACCAAAATTTAATCAATAAAAAAAAGCATAAATACTAAAATGAAAAATTCTTTGATGCATACGAACAATTAAAAAATAAAACAATGCATTTTTTCATAAAATTATTTGTTTCGCTACACCTGGGCTTCTTTTATAAAAAAAATATTCGTTTAATTTTTTAATTTCATCAATAAAAGGGAGATAGACTTGTCACAAAACTCAAATTTTGGCTTCTAAAAAACATATGTGTCTTTAAAGCAGATGAGATTATATTAATAGTATTTTCTGTGTGCCTGTTAAATAAGAATAACGTAATTTTTGGGTGATACAAATGTAATATTATATTTCTCCATATTTCATTGGTTTCATACATGTTCCAAAATCCCAAATTAAACCTACTTTTCTATATATTTTTAAGTTTTTTTTAATTAACATCAATATAATATATTTTATTACTTTTTTTAGTGTGAAAACAAGAGTCACAATATAATTTACTTGGTTTTCTACAATTAGACTTGCTAGAATCACGAAGCCTGATTCATATTACTCGTATTCGCGCAAAATATTTGAATGGTTTTTATCGTTGTTTTTCAATGTACTTTAGTACCAAACCCTACAATTTTCATCAAAAAAACATTCCCGTTTGTACGTTGTAGATATAGCAAGTTTTTTTTAAAAATTTGGTTTTTTTATATAAAATTTTAATATATGATTTTAAATATATTTTGGATTTATAAATGTGTAAAGTAATATTTTACTGCCATATTACTACAATTTTTTGTTGTGTTAAAGAAATCTTAAAATAAAATTTATGATTTATTTCGTTCTGATGCAAAAAAAACACGAGTTATTAAAAATTTTGCAACAAAAATCAATCTGTTGTATATTTTACAACAAGATTTGAATAATAAAATATGTAGAAATTTACTTTTTTTTTGCATAGAAAAAGGTACGAGAATTAGAAACTTATAAATATGAAAAAAGAATTCAACTTATTTTTACTACGATAATCTAGAAAAAAGAATAAGTATTTAGGATTAAAAAGACAGCAAAATTATAGCTTTTTAATGAGATAAAAAATATTGAAAAATCATAAATTGGCTGTAATAAAAAAAATTGTAAAACAGTAATTATTTCGGATATAAAAATATCATAAAAAAAGAAAATTTCGAAGAAATAATAGAAAATTCCAGATCCTTTCGAGCATAAAAAAATAATAAGATATTAGAACTTTATATTGATATGAATAAGAAAATCGCAGATCATTCCAAATATAAAAAATATTAGAAATCACAACTTGTTTCGATTATAAAAATCCAAACGTTTTATAAATAATTACCGAATGCAAAGATTTTATTATACATCATATAAGACCCAATCGTTTCTAATTTCTATAATATCGGTTTCACAAAGTTCTTTAATGGCGTCCTCGTATTTATTTTTGTCAAAGATTATATGATCTAGATGGTCCATTTTGACGCGCTCAATCAAGCTATTTTGGGAAATTTGTGGAGATCGTTTGCATATTTTGGCGATTTTAGCCTTATAATATATTTTCAAATCAAATTCAGTTGTGTTTAAAGATTGGTACACATAAACAATGTGATCTAGTGCTATGTAAAGAGTTTTACTGCTAAATTTCATGTTTATTTGGATGTAATCGTCAGTCACGACGATTAGTTTTATTTCAGTGAAGGTTTCTAGAATGAGGTTTATGACATTAGCATTCAAACCAGTGGATTCAGGTAGCGCAGAAATTTTAACTTTATTCGCTTTTGTAAATTTCTCGAGTATTAGATATTGATACATGTTTAGTCTCAATACAAACGTGTGTTTCAAGTTTAGTTCTATTATTACATGACCCAAGTCCCAATTCCATTGAAGTCTAAAGCTTTCGTCATTTATTTGTTCAAAATGCTTAGCAGCGATTTCAGTATATTTTTTATATTCAGCGGGTAATTTAATATCTTGGTAAGTAGAATCTTCTTTATGGGGCCATCCACAGAATTTGAGGACGTATACGAAGTATTTCGATACTTCTTCTTCTGATATATTATAATAATTGGCTTTATTCGAAAGAGAGAGATTAAACGATTTTGATAATTCGATATCACGAATCATTGTATTCATTCTGTGTAGTTGGGTCTTTGAAAACACGCCCTTAAGAATTTCCAAAAATTCCTTTTCTTTTTTGGCTGAGTATTTGTGATGCAATAATCTTTTTGAAAGTAAAGGTGAGTATATTTCGTAAAAAATAGGTTTTGTTTTACAATATTTAACAAAAACCTCGAAACAAATCCTGTCTGGTACATAATCACTCATCTTAATACATAAATCAGCATACTCACACATTTTCACGCAAAATGTATTTTCCCCGGCGGCATATGCTTCCTCCTCAAAAATATCATCAACAAGATAAACCAAATTCGGGTCTATAATGTGGATTTTTGAGTTGAGATTCATCAGTATTTCATATAGATTGCTAAAAAAGATTATTGGATCAGGGAAAACCACATAATGACGATATTTAGAAGAAATAATTGATTTTAAATAGGTTTTTACAATCTCAATAGATATATTTTTAAATGCTGGACTTTTTTTTGACAGACATTGGCAGTGCTGACCAAAATTATAGTGGCTTTCTATAAGAAGGTTGTATAAATGATAGTTCAGAAAACTTCTTTGCTCGTGAACAGTAATTCTTTCAACCATATCAATAAGTTTTTCATAAGATACTTCTAAAAAAACAGTTTTCCGTTTAACTTCTAAATCACCCCAAATTATTTTACATCTTGTTAAATATTCATCAATATTTTCGAAATAAAAAGATCTTTTGTAATGATTCTCTAAATTTTTAATGGCTCTTTCTTCATAAACCGTTTCATAAACATATCTCGGGCAACTTCTATCCGGAATTACTTTTAATAAACTTTCTAAGGCGGTTATAAAATATGTATCTGTAGTATGAAGTCTTTTTTCTAGCTCCGAATAAAAATTCATATTGGTTCTCGCATTCAATGGCTGTATAACACTTTTCTCCCAAATCAGATAGCCATAATCTTTGATTTCCCTCCCTTTCCCCGTATTTTCAAGAATAGAATTTAACATTAAACAAATGCTCGAAATGCTTTCAATAAAATAACTATACTCTCTAAATTCATCACAATAAGCCTTGAACCAATTATATGCAAATGTTATTCGCTTACGCTTTGATTTTGCAAAATAATAAAAAAAGTCTCCAAGTCTCCAATAAAGCTTCTCAACATCCGAGTCTTTCGAGCTTAGTAAAATGTATATATTTTCTGCTATCGTACACCCCGAACATTTATGTCCATTGAGCATCTTCTCCATTTCACGTGCTACAATTCGATAATAATCTTCGAAGTCTTGATCTGTTAGGTCGCATTTTCCAATATTCATCTGACCCCTAAACAAATCGAAATTAATATTCTATGCTTCTGATTATTTATTAAGCATCTATAAATCTAGAAATAATAATTTCTACGGTTTGATTAGGATACCAATAACATATAAATATAATCTAACAACAATAATTTCTTTGATCTGATTATTTTACACATAACATACTAAGCTAACAATAATAATTTCTAAGGTTTAAACATAATACTAAAAATGCTTAAAGTTTGCTATAATTTCTAAGATCTGATGTCTTTACCGATAATATATAAATCTAGCAACATTAATTTTATTTATCTTATTTTTTTACAAAGAATTTATAAAGCTAGCAATAATAAATTTTTGGAGGCCTGATTATTTTAATAAGACTCTATATAATATTTATTAAGCTTAAAATAATAATTTCATAAGTCAGATTATTTTACTAAGCCTCTAAATCTAATGTTCATTAAGACAGAAATGATAATTAATTGTGCATGATTAATTACTCTTTATTAAACATTTATTAAGTGAAAAATAATATTTGAGACGCTTGATTATTTTACTAAGCCTCATGCAATAATATTTATTAAGCCAGCAATGATAATTTAATAGGTCTAATTATTATACTAAGTACCTATTATAAATAAAGACACCAATAAATCTGGCCAGGAAATATTTAGTAACAAAGATCCAATAAAAAAAGCAACACATATATTTTACTTATGATAAAATACCATAAACCCAATTCTTTATCCTTAAATTGGAAACTATGTTATACAATAATTGTAACTATTTAATAATCTTCATTGATTTATTTTTATGGATAAAAGCAAATTTTTTAAACACTTCATTCTTAATTCTTAACATAGTTCAAAAATTAAAATTATTCTAATTTATATGTTGGTTATTATTTCTAAGGATTTTAAATGGCATTAAAATATCTTTATTAAAATTTTATTTTTGGGGTTATTCTTTGGCTATGATGCATATTTTTTTTAAAGTTTATACAATATCACACAAATATTCAAAATTTAATAAAAATATATAAGTATTATCCACATGCATAAAGATATATTCCGTTTAATACTATAATTTATTAATAAATCGCATCAGATATCGTTATAAAATGCAGTAATTTTTAATTTTCAAGACCTTCACTTTAAACATAAATAAAAATGATCAATCCTCTTTTATGTAAATTCAGAATAATTAAATGTGATTTTATCAATTTTATAATATAAAGTGTAACAATGAAGGGAGATGATACTCTGGCACGCCGTATTTTTGACCACGCCTATAATTTTTTTTAAACCCTTATTTTTTTTATTCCTTACCAATTTATGAAGCGATACTACAAAAACAATTACAAAAACATATCAAAAATTTTTTTTAATGATTTATATTTTTAAATAAAAGTCAATAGTTTATTTTTTTTATTTATGATTATCATTGCCAAAATAAATAGAATCCTATATTTTGATTTATCGATACGTTTTTCGCATCAAAGATTTTTTTAGCCCCAATTGAGTTCAATAGTTTTAGTGTGCACTCTATTTCCATGGTAGACAAACTTAACACTATGATATACAGTTTCATGATTGAAATCCTATTCAGACAAATCGGTATAGCCTCTCAACAAATCCGTGCATATTGTTGAATTCAAATAGAAATTATATATATTTTTCAATGTTTTCGTATTTTGACTTCTACCGTCAAAAATTGCATTTTCCACCTTTAACTTCACACAACCATGGATAAAACGCGCTCGTCATCTACTCTATGCACTCGATAAAATAGAGACGTCTAAAAATATTTTATCAGCTTTTAAAATCATATTTAAATGACTTTTTTCATTTTCTAGTTCCAAAAAAAAATCTTGCTTCTCTTCTGGTATTTATTTTCAATCGACAAATTGTTATTCTTAAACTACCCAAATATTTTATTTTTTAAACTCGATATTATCCTTCCAAATAAATCTAACGTTGCGTATATTTTTAATTGTGACACATTTTAAGCCTTTGATATAAATATTGGTTCCACTTTTCATCCCCCCACATCTTAATTTTTCTTAGGGCAAAATCCAAAGATTTGCAAAAAATTTTTACTGAAGTTGCTATTTTCCCCTCCTAGTCTCACCGTGTAAAGTATTATGGTTTTTTTTTATTTGTGTGCGTCTTTCATCTATTTTCTAAAAGGGTAATTTAAAAAAATCAGCAACCAAAAATACGAAAAAGATCTTGAGCCATATTTGCCCCATAAAGCACATAATCTATGAAATATATAGTTTTTATGTAATTTAGTTTATAAAAAAACATAAATTAACAGCATAAAATATGTCCAATTTAAATAAATCAGCTGCTTATTTATTCATTATAAATGAAATTGTGTGAATACAAAAAGCCATAAAGTCGTATATTAAGGAGTTATGGATGTATAATGCGTCATAGGTATACACATAAATAATGAAGTTGATAAAAAAAACTTGAATTGATAAGTCTTGAAAGAAGAGAATTTATTCCAAAAATCGGTTCTATAGAGCAATTCAAGTTTTTATTGAACTATATTAATCCTAAAAACAAATTGACACATACATATTTTCTATCTTGGCTGTTTCTTTTTTTAAAATACCAAAAAGCAAAGCAATCAATTAATTAAAATCGAATAAATAAGGCGCTTAATTGCATTTTATTTTCTTTCCAAAAAAATTTATTTATATTTTTAAGTATTAAAAGATCTTATTAATATTTTTAATTTAATTTAATTTTATATATGAATGCAAGACTTTATCTCACCAATTTGGTGGGTTTATCCCTTATTTTTAGGATTAAATCTTAAATAGAATATAAAGTAAAAAAAGTTGCAAAGATTACAGTTTCATAATATTAAGTTCGTTTTTTAACATATATATGTTTCCCTATTTTTTGGTGTAAAAGCATTTAAACACGAAGCTTATAAACAAAAAAAAAGAACAAGACGAGAATTATTATTATTTGAACAGATTTAAAATACAGCACAAGGAACTTTAAAATACAACTTAAGAAACGTTAAATACATAATTAAATTACATATAAGAAGTTTTAAATGCTGTATATTAAAAACAGTCTAAGAACTATTAAATATAACCCCTAAAACGTTAAATGAAATATTAAAATACATATAAGAAACTTTAAATGCTGTTTATAGTTGTTACTATAAAAAATGTTTTTGGAAATTAGATTGCATTCTTTTGCAGTAAAATTTCGATCATGTTTTCCAATAATATTATCATTAAGATTGAATATAGTATTTGATTTGATACTTATTTTATACTAAACTTGATAATTGCGTTTATTTATAACAAAATTGGTTCCTATTTTACCATAAAATATTTTTCTATAATTGAATAAAAAATATCAATTTATGAAAAAAACATTAATCAGTGTTTTTGCGATAGGAAAAACTCAATATGTACTTCAAGTATAGTTATATGATATTACACAGTATGATAAATCCTTCCTTTCAAAAAAAATACATAGCTTATATTTTCTGCTATTTGCTTATATTATTGCACCAACCGAAAGAATAAAAGCTTGGTCTGTTCAATAAAAATCATAAAATCAGCTTTAATCAGTAAATACTTATTTCCAACTCTTTAATAATGAAAATAAAACACAAAAAAAATCATTTAAGTGAACTTCATTAATTCACAAAAAAAGAAATAATTATGCTATCAAGAGATAAATTACAACATCTAAAATTCAAATTTAGGCCCGCATTCATATCGATATAAAATTCTTATCTCCTAATTTTATATTCTAGAAATTTATATTTCATAGGATGTAAATGTTTAATATAAGCAACGTTTTTTTCGGCTATTTTGAATTTTAATTAAGTAAATTTGTTAAAATACTGTGATTAAATTTTTTTGATAAATATAGTATCTATATATTATTTTTAATTGTGTTAGAAAATACATCAAATAAATTCAAAAATTTCTAAACTGTAGAATAAAAAATGATTTAATATATAAAGCAGTTTTGATTGTATAATCAAGTATTTTATTATCTCTCAAAACATAATACATTTTCTTTTATTAAATTTAAAGAACAGAATATTTATTTATTTTAGTAATAAATTATTCGTTTTAATTTTAGTTTTTTTCTCAATACCAACTTGCTTGATCTCTCTTGTGCGCAAAGCGTATTATTTTCTCTGCTATTTTCTTCTCTCTAAAGTCAACTTAAATACCTATCCTTCGTTCAGGACTTATTAATTCAAGAGTTTTTACAATCCTAAGGTTTGTATATATCCCTCAATCTGGTTAGTAACTTTGAGTTCTTTCAGGTACCTTTTATGATATTGTGTCATCACACCGTCCCAATTTATAACATATGGAATAATTTTTGTCTTAAATAAGCGAATGTTTATATAATCAAATTTTATATATAATTTTTTCCTTTTAAAATCTGTGAATATCAAAAAAAACTTATGCATTGGACAAAAATTGGTCTTTTTTTTTATGATCAAAATATATCCATATAGAATAAAATATATTTTTATTGAATAAATAAAGGGTGGTATGGTTTACAATTCGGACCCCAGAGTGAGGGGTCGCAGGCTCCACTTCCACCCACCCCACTAACTTCCGATCGAATTTACTCTAAAGAAAGATACCCAAAACGGCGGCCAGGGAACAATAAAAGGTAAACCATAAAGCATTGACAAGCCATAAGAAATAGGAGGTTGCTGTGTAAGCCGTTGAACTGTGCCTCCAGAATGAAGAAGATCCCATACCGTTCAGCAAGGATATAGGTAAATGTAGATTTTGGTTGTAGCTTTTAACTCTTAGCGATGATCAGTAGACAGAATCACATTCCCTCAACATAATGACTCCTGCCTATGAGAAAGAGCCCAATCAACGGTAATCACGGGTGACAACGGTACTGGGGGAGTTCCACAGAGAGACGCTGCAGTTAAGAAATAGTTCTTATTGGTATCAAGCGAACTTCCTAAAAAGTAATAGAAGTATAACATCAAAAAATAAAGTAAATTCGATTAGAGTCTTTGAATAAATAAATATGTGAAAAATAAATATGAAAAAATATTTTTTTTTAAATGAAATCAAGAGCCATTTTACTTATGTCATGAAATTGACATTGATACTTATTATAAAAATAATTCAAGACTGTTTCCAAGCGTTACTAGTCCGCGAAGCAATGAAAGATTAAATTTCGTGTTTGATGCAATTGCACCCTATGGTACATCAAAGCCTTAGACCAAGTTTACGGAACCTTCCCATACATGCCTCAAGAAATACAATTAAGTTAGAAGTAATTGGGCTTTGTATCATGTAAGTAGTGCGTATCTACTGCATATGGATTTCTCTTCTACTATCCTGACAGGGATAAATTTTGGTTTTTTTATATTAAAATAGAATCAGGAATGTATTAAATTAGTATTGATACATTTAACTGGTATACAAAAAAATTTCAGAATTTATATATTCAAAAAAATATTAATCATCTAAAAGTAATCGAAAACCACTAAAAAAACATTAAATGTCTAATTTATAGCCCCTGGTGAAATACACGCATTGTAATATGCAATGATGAGGCAATGAAGTTCAAGAATATAAATATATGGAGCAGAATATGTCATTAAGATTTACAGGTATATAATTAAAAGAATAAAAAGATGCTAATCAATAAGAAAGAGTAATTTGATCAAATCAATTGATTTTTTAATAGAACAATTATATTAAAGAAATGTTTAGCAAAAAGAAGTTTTATAAACACATGGAAGATACGATAAAATCTTTGCAAGTTTTATATTTAAATGAATAAATTTTAAGTATGGTAAAAAATAAAACAAGCAAATTAAAATTTTTATAGTATTTTTCTGGATTTTATTGCTTGAAAAAGTCTAAAAATATGCAAAAAACAAATAAAAATTATATAAATAGTTTTTTTCTTAAATTACATCCTTTTTTTCATTGAATGTTGTTTATCCAAAATTTGATTTTAACCATCTTCGTCGAAAAATATTATTAAAAAAAGATATACAATACAATTTAACAAACAAAATATTTCGGATATAATAACCTTTGATCTTTCCCCATATTTATTAATACATCCATAGAAATATTTATTTCGTAAGTATTTTATCTGAAATGAATACGAAGGAAAGTTACATGACATAATAAAATGCAAGCCAAAATGATCAAAAAAAACGTTAAAATATTCAGCAATTGTATTAAGTATTTCGATTTCTTTATGTATTTTATTTTAAAGATGGTAAATTATAACCTCTTTCAAATTTAATTTAATATTTCCAACTTTTTGCAGATAAAATATAGATTTAAAACATGCCAATATTTTATTGTTATATAATATCAGAGATTATAAAAATTTAAACTATATTTAGCCTCAAAAAAACAGCAGAAATTTTATATATTAAAATTCTAGAGGTATTTATCTGCATATAATACATTTAAACAAACATTAATAGAAAAGCTATATATATTGGGGGGGGGGGGAACCCAGTTTTTTTAGCATAAAATCTGAAAAATAATTGGAAACGTATATTAAATATTCTTAGGGATGAATTAGATGCAACTGTAGATAATGTGCATGTGAATCTGTTTTATATTTTTACACAATAAAATAGGAATAAATATCATGCTTTGAATATTTTTATTAAATTAAATTAATTATTTATTATAAATTTTTTTTTTAATTTTTTTCACATTATGTCTTAATTCTTTTTTTTGAGCAATAAAAATAAATAAAAAGATGCACAACACTGAATGAAAATCGTAAAGAAACTATGCAATAATAATAAAAATAAACAACATTGCATAGATAATTTATGAAGATAGCATAAAATTAAGTAATAGGCATATAAAAAAAAGTTTCGGAGCACTTTAATGAAGCCCATGCGAAATAAAGACAGAAAATATAGTCGTAAAGTTTATGAGCAATTAAAAAAAGAGATTAAACATTATACTAATGAAGTTTATTGGAAATAGAAATAATAAAAAATATTAAACTGCATAGTAATGAAGTTTATCGGCAATAGTAATTAAAAGGAAATTTTACTTATAGTGTAATAAAGATATAGAAAATATAGGAAGTAGAAGAAAATCACAGATTTGCAGTAATACAAGCAAATTAAGTCTCATTTTGGGTTCTATTTATTTGCAATATATGATTATGTATCATTTTCATCAAAGCATTTTATTTATTTATTATATTTAAGGATTTTAAATTCATAATCGATTTTTATCCATAATATAGAATATGAAGTTAAGAAAGCCTCAAAAAAATAGTTGGGAAGAATTTTAAAATATCCATTTTTTTCTAAGATTACAGTTCATCATGTATTTTTTAGACTTCTGCGAATAATCATTTCAAAATGCTAAAAAGTGGTTTATATCCCATTAAAGAACGAAAAAAAATAATTATATACTAATGCGTGCTAAAAGAAAACACTGGAAAAGTATATGAAAGATATAAAACAAGATGAGACGAGAACTTTAGAAATTCTGAACAGATGGCGTAAATAGGATATTAAAGAGCACCGACTGACTTTATTCCAAGTAAATCACATAAAAATAAATAACGCTTTATCCCAAGTAGCATCTAATTTAGAACACGACTCACAGTGTAAGCAAAAAAATCTTATCACAACGTGATAATTTTGTTATAGTTATTCGATAGGATTGCAGAAAAAACGTATCGAAATAATGTAAAAATTAAAAAAAAAATTTTTTATAGAGCCATAGCTGAATAAATTAGGTACGTACGCTAATAAGTTCAAAAAAATTCGTTTAACATATAGCCTTATTGTACAAAGATTTTCGATTTAATTAAATAGTATTATATGAGCATAAAACTTATTAGATGATTATATAAATTCAAATTTTATAAATATATGGTTTATATTTTCAGATGGTAATATAATACTTATGAGCCAATGAAAGCAATATAAAAAATCTTAGAAAATTGTATCTTCGAATAAGACATTGTATTAAATATAACACACCTGTTTTTTAAATTCAGATGCTAGTGTTTATATAATGTATGAAAAATGTGATATGAATTTTTGTTCTGCAAAAAGAAATCTTACATACCAAAGTTGCGCCATCACTATAATATGACTAAAATTCAATTTAAAAAGATGAGAAAACTAAAGCATGAAATTTACAAAAATATTTCTTTTTTGCTTAGATTTGATTAATCGTTATCGTCACTTTAAAATTTATTATTTCTACTGAATCCAAAAGTTGTTCCAAAATTATGTAAAAATGATACAGATACCTTGTGAAATAATGTTATAGATAAAACCCATACAATTGGGATATAATCCAGCTTAACTATGTCTTTAAATGGATATATAAAAAAATGATAACTATTAATAATAGACTCATAATTAAAATTCGATTACAATACACTAAATTCATATTTGTTTATACGTAATCGCAATTTTATTTCTGATCGAATTTTATTTTTTTAAATCTACAATAACGCTTAAAAATTTCGATGGATTTGTATAATGTCGTTCCCCTTATTTAAGACTTATAATCTTCTCTGGTGCATATACAACCAAATTAAGGATATAGGTAATTTAAATTTGGATTTTTACTTTCTATTAAAAAAACCCCTCGCAATGAGTTCCATTACTAGGTACTTTATATTTTGAATTCAATGAATACATTTAGATTTGTATAGAAAAATATTTAATAAAAATGGTTTTTTATGTATATGTTTGGTTTTAAATTAATTAAAATACCTCTATGATCTCTTTTAATTTCTTTCAGTCTAGTGCTGTCATTTTTTTATTTAAATTTTTAACTATGATATTAAATTTACTCTTTTTAAAACATTTAGTCGATATACGACTTGAAAGGTTCAGCATATTTTGATTATAGAAAATTTAAAAAAAAGTTAGAATGGGGCTATGTTATCCCTGTTTATAATTATTGCAAAAGGTACATTTAAGGGGATATAAATTACATGAAATAGATGAAATATACCTAAGTAAGATCAGAAAACAGGCTAAATAATATTAATTATATTACCTTTTTGAGTGAATCAGGAAAGATTGTGATATCAGCAAATAATTAAAATATATTTTAATATAAACAAATGAAATATGAATTTATAAAATATTTATATAATAAAACCCTTTAATATAATTAAATACAGAGTTTCTAAATATAAATTAAGAAATTTTAAGTTAAAGTAGTTTATAGAGGTTTATTAAAACGGGGTTTCTTTGTTATCTTAAAATAAAAAAAATATAAATAATATTTAATGCGTAAGAAAGTACTTAAAGTATTCTGAAACTTATAAAAACTCAAATAGTAAATTTTTTGACAGTAAAACTAATTATTTTTACAAATCGAAAATTTCTGTCTAGTTGGTGATCACACCATCTTCTGTTCGTTTATTTTCTCCAATAGTTTTAACATCTTCATTGTACATTTTTAGACATACATGAACACTACTATTGTAATTCTTTTAATCTATACAAAAGGCAAACCGTAAATTAAATACCAAATACATAAAAAAATCTTATCCGCATAGCTTGCTAGAAAATCGCATAAAGATATGGATCAAATCAACGAAAATATAAAAAAATTGCACAGTAACACAAATTTTTTGCAATGGTACTTAGCCGAAAATTTAATATGGCTTTTGCAGAAAAGAAATATTCTATTGGCTTGAAATAGGAACTAAAATTGCCAAAAGTTATAAGGCTCTGTTATAACTATTAGACTGGTGAAGAACAAGATAAAGTAGTTCCGATATCCGAAGTATGATTTGAAATTATTTGGTTATTGTTGCTAGAATATACTATAATTTTAATTAAAATAGTTTGAAATTTAAAATTTATTATAGACCATGTCCATAGTATATAGCCCGTTATTAAAGAGTAAATATTCATTTGTTTATTTTATTCAACAAAAAAAAACCAAAGCAATTAAAAAATCAACTAAACAACACATAAAGGGTTTAAGAACATTAAAATGTATTTTCAAGCAAGAAATGCAATAATTTTATCTAATACACAAAATCTATGCAAAAACAAGCCGATAAATAAAGAAGATAGTGATAAATCGTATACGTAAATCATTTGGATAACATTAACATATAAAATCTAGAAATGTCGAATGTAATAACAAGAAATTAAAAAAATTTAGATGCTATAAAAAAAAACAAAAAAACCAAATCAGCTTCAAAATTTTCGCTTCAGTATATTTTAAAACAATAGATACTAAAAAAATCACATATAAAAGCTAGAATTGTTTTTCTTTCGTGTTATACAGTGAAATTAATGCACGTAATAAAACAACCTAATAACTAATTTTATTGAATAAAATATTTTTTTTAAAAAATACAGACATATATTGGTGCTATTTAATTTTAATAATCAGGCATCAGTTTAATATTTGAACAATGTATTCGTGATATACTTTTATTTTCACAGTAAAATATAAAATTTACTATAATACACCAAGATACTGTATTAAGTTGCTGTTGATACTGGAATATCGTATTAAAATAATATTTTCGATTTTGTTTAATTCGCATCGTTCTCGCGAAAAGCGATAAAATCATACTTAAATCTTTTAATACCTTTTTATTAGATGTTAACACAATAAATACAATTTACTATCAGTTCTTAGCAAAATCAAAAATTCCTTGCAAATATTTTGAAGTGCATAATAACTCAAAATATGCTATTCATTCGGTATTAATAGCTAAATTATAAAAATTTCTATTAAAATACATTTATCGCAAATTTCAACTGCTTCTTGACATTTTTCATATTTTTTTTTGCCGCGGCATTGCCCATGTTCTTATTTTTGTGCTGGGATTATCACCAAAAAGTCCAGGAATATTTATTTAAAAATTTATTTCATGAATAAGTTGATAAAATTCATTTTCGACTTTGAAATTTTTTTAATTTAATTATTTACATGGTTATGGTCATGATACAGAATTTTTAAAATGGTTAAATCATAAAAATATTCTCTTTAGAAATATGAAGGTTTTTTTTATCACTTGTGCATAAATATTACATGGATTATCTTTTTAATAAAATAGATTACATTTTATTCTGACTAAATCTGCGTAGAATTGGTTTTTCAAAATCTTAATTTAATCAGAAATCTCGAGTCATTGATAATTTTATAGATTTTGGTAATTTGCAGCTCTTATTGAGTTTCCAGTATGCTTAATAAAATCTTAAATGAAAAAAAATGTAAAAGAAAAAATCAATGATCCAGTTATTTACCTATATGTTAATTTTATTTTTGACTGCTTAAATTTGTTCGAGCAAAAATTAAATTGCTTTTATGAGTGATTTAGCCAAATATTTCTCCAGATTCAGATTTTTAAAACCTGTTTCATTGTATCGGTCTCCAAAGACACATATTATTTCCGTGTATGCTTCAGCCATATTGGCATTTAAAACTGCATCTTTTGTGGCACATGGTGCTTTTCACAATGTAAAATCGTCTATGTGGATATGATTCTAACTAAAAACTATATAATATGTTATATTTTAAAGTTTTGGACGTTTTATCTTGGAACTACAATATAATTGTGTGTTTCAACAGTTACTTTTAAAATTATTTTGAGTACTTTTACATTGTTTTTTAGTTGCACTATTATGTAAAAACGATTTAATGATTTTTATGGGTTATAAGTTAATTATCTAGATATAATTTCAAATTTTAATGCTTGGTTCCTATCAAGTTTATTTATACATTGGACTTATATTTTCATTCTATAAAGCATACAAATTACAATCAAGCTTTATATTTGACTATAGTATAATAAGTCAGAAACGATTAATTTTTTTGAAATCAGTTAGGAATGAATAAATTAACTACATAATACATATGTATTCTTTTAATGCCATATTTTCTGATAATAATTTTGTAATTGAAATTTTTTTAACAGATTTAGGACTGTTTCTTATAAGGAATATGAATTTATAAATATATGCCGTAGCATTAAAGATGAAAAGCAAAAAAACAAATTTTCAGTGAAAATTTTTATCGTGAAAAGACTTACATATTAGAATTAGCCCAATTTGCTTCATATCGATTTTTATGATCAAATAGAAGCTATTTAGTGAACATGAAGGTTATTTCTTACTTTAAATTTTTAAAGAAGATGGATCGTGAATTTTTAATGGAATTTTCTAGCATTATGGCATATTAATAACAGAAAAATCTAGTCAAATATACAATAAACCACGAATATATCATACCAAAAGTATAGTTGCAAGATTATAATATAATAAAACTCTATATATTGCGTAGTAGATGCAAATTAAAGACATGCTTTATCCATGGTGCTATTAAGTAGTTAAAAAGGCAATATATTGCAGAAGCAGTAAACTCTGATGTACAACATTATAATTGAAGTCTAGAATATAAATATTATACAATCTAAAATTTAAAAAAACCTTTAAATGGTCCCAATAGAAAAGAAACATTGTAAATGAGAAAGTGCCATGAAAGCCATCATAAAATTTTACTACGGGATAAACTAAATTGTAACTAAAATTCTTAATATTATCAAAATAAATAACACGAAAAAGCATCAGTCAACAATTAAAATTGTTTATAAATATATTTCAGGTACAGTTTTATTGTTGGGCATCATAACAATAAATAAAAATTATTATTTTATGTCCAAAAGAAATCAGCAATTTAAAATATCGGAGGCAAAAATAATTTTATGAAGAACTATCATTAAGATTTGTCATTGTTGCAAAAAGTTTAAATCAAGTTTCACAAAAAAAAAAGCAAAATTTTTTTAGGGCCTAATTTTTTTGGTTTATGAAGCACAAAGCCTAAATGAAGAACGAATGACAAAATTGAATTTATAAAAATGCAAACCATTTACATGCATGGGGTGAAATTATCATCAAAAATGCCTCTATGGAAACCTGGATCAACAGAGCCTGTACTTTAAAACAAATAAAAGCGAACTACAAAATGTTAAAAAAAAATCGGTAGAAGAAACAATTAAAAAAGATAGATTTATGAAGGTGTATATTTTTACGATATTAAAATTTTAAACCGGATTAAAGTGTTTTTTAGATTAATTGGTGTTGGAGTTATAAAAATTTGAGCTAATTCAACTAATTTTATAACTTACACATTAAAATACAAATAGGAATGATAATTTTAGCATATTAAAAAGGTATTATAGATATTTTTTTTATAAAACAAAAATTTATATAAAGCGACTTACAGACAGAAACTATCTATAACTCATAATGTAACCACAAAAAAACAACACAACCGAATCACACATAAATATTCGCATTCAAAAGAAGTAGAACCATTATAATTAGGGTTAAAAATATTGGTACTATGAAAATACATAATTACAGTTTAAAAACCTTTATCTATAAATTTAAAACACATTTACATATTATTTTTCACAAAACATTTACGTAGAACAGGCTATGATTTCTTTTCTATTTGACATAATTCCTCTAAAATTCAAGATCCAAAACTAACAAATCTTTACTTTAGTAGCAAAAAAAGAATAAAGATATCATTTTGCGTTGTTTTTCGTGTCCTATTTTTTGTATATTTTTAATTTGATGCCATTATTAGTCCATCTATAGTATTTTAAAGCATCGTATGTGAATATTCGTGATTTTAAAGTGATTTACATGCTTATGTTCATATTTCATTTTTCAATAATCCTTTTGAAGTGCTTTCTATTCAATTATAAGTATGAAAGAGAATTTTTCAGTGTTTATATCCAATAAATTGTCATATTTTAGCAAATTTTTTTTGTATGTATCACATTTAGAAAAGTTTTTATATTTTTAGATACTATTCAACGATACATCATGTCCTTACTCTGTGTCCTCTATTATATTTTCTCTTTCCCAATTTCGGTCTGAAAAAAGATCTATATTAAATATTACTCATAATTTTTTTCATAAAACATCTCTAACTACATTCTTTGAAGAGATCCAAACCTTTGCCTTACGATTATCTGAAAAGAATGGGGTTTTGATGATACGTTTGATTGCAGTCATAAGTAATGTTAACTCCAAAAAAATCAATATTTTTTTACGGTAATTTTGTACTCAGAAAATACGCTACTTATTAACGTATTGCCGATCCAAATTTGTAATTTTTACACCTATAAACTATATATATACATTTATAATTGCTATTAAGCAATATATTTTGTATTTTTCTTCAATATATAAACATTTTTACTTAAAAATTTTTACAGCACAGGCTTAGCATCAAAAAAATTTATTGCGCTTTTTTTCTGGGAGATAAAAAAGTTTTTATGATATTAAAAAATTACTGGAAAATTACAAATGGAATAAATAGTTCACTAAGTACTTTATGGTAATTGTATTATGAACATTTAATTAGACACCTACGTACAATTTAGTGCAAATATCAAGAAAGCATGAAACATATTATAGAAAATTTCCCCAGCATATATAAAGATTGTAAAATAAATTTCCTATATGTTTAATAATAGAAATAGAGAATCACAACAATAATTTAGCGCTGATTTTTTTATTTTAAAAATCCGATATCTACTTTGTGTTTCTAAATCATGTACACCTGTTTAACATCGACATTATATTAATGATAAAAAAAGCTCTGATTGAATCGCTATAACTCATGATCCAACGATAATTATTGTTAAAAATTACATAAAATACACCAATATACAATAAAATAAGATGAAAATAAATAGAAAATCGGTAAAAACAGACACATAAAATTACTATGAATACACAGGAATTGAAATTATTTATCGATATAAAAAAGATATAAGCAATTACATT
The DNA here is from genome assembly GCF_057557595.1 of Rhyacophila brunnea. Classification (NCBI taxonomy): domain Eukaryota; kingdom Metazoa; phylum Arthropoda; class Insecta; order Trichoptera; family Rhyacophilidae; genus Rhyacophila; species Rhyacophila brunnea. The sequence continues at coordinate 690,099 of NW_028232764.1, read as the reverse complement.
ACCAATAATAAACCTGCATGAAATATTCAGAAATTAATTTTAGCCTTTAAAAATAGAGAGTACATACATCACTTATATGCCAATAGCAAACATAATAAAGACAAGCTAAAAAAATCAGACACAAATAATAGATATGCGTATGCCAATATGCATGAAGAAAGAAAGTAAGTATAAATAAGCACCCGATTAAAAAATCTTACAGCAAGGTAGCTAGATATACAATCAAATGATAAATATCACCATTCTATCTTAAATTTTAAAGAATTCTGACTAGTTGTAGGCAAAAAATTATTACATTATTAGCAACAATTTTACATTATAAATAATTTGGTCATTTAAAAGTCTTTGAAGCTCTAGAAGTCAGCTTTTTTGCAAAATAGATGGAAGTTTGAGACTTTACATTATCTGCAGAGAGATCAACAAAGTGACAGTTAAATGCAAAAACGTTACCTCTAGAATAATGACAAACGAAAATCATATAAAGTGAATCTATTTTTATTAAAATAGAATACGGATCAGGATTTTAACAAATTAAAATTGATGAGAAGACATGCCCAACATAGTCGATTCGAGTGTGATATGATAATATTTGATTAATAAGATGTCTCTGTAATCATATAAATTACAAAGTATATGATATTTAAAAGAGAGAGACTGATTATGAAGGTCATATTATATGAAATTTAACAGAAAAATTTTATAGAACAACTTAATAATCCTACAAATTGACCAGAAAGACTTAGAACTTCAAACGAAATCAATTAAAAGAATTATTTTTATTCATAAAATCTGAATTGCGTGCCAAGGGAATATTATGACGCAGCAGCTTAATACAATCACATCCCCTTTAAATTTAGCAATAAAAAAACCACATAAAAACAGATAAAATAGACGGTAAAGACCATTTCTGCACCTATAATGTAAAAAAGTAATTAGCCATGAATTGAGCAGCGCACCACTAAACTTTTTCCTACGGAAAGATACAATATTATGTATAAATAAAATATCACAGAATACAGAACTTGAAATAAACTCGAATTCATAAGAAACTCATTGGATTTTCAGAAAAAAAAGAATGAATGAATTCTGACATAACATTTATATCGACTAAAGACACTAGAATTTTATAACAGAAGCAGTTTTATTAGGAAAAAACAATAATGGTGCAGATGAAATATTTTATATTATTTTAAAAGGTTCATACATCACAAATGTTCTATAATGTTGTAGAAAAGTACTTATTAATTAGTATTATATATTATCATAGAAATATGAATTGAAGACAATAAATAAATTTAATTTGAATGAAATATCACAGATACGACTATTTGAACATATCCCCTAAAATTATGTTAACTGATACATCTAAAGATATAAAAATATAGAAAATAAAATGCGTATCGCAAAGATATATGAAATGGCAGTAACATATATTTTCCTATATTAAATAAGAGTGATGGATTTTTTTATACCCTAATTACCCACTTATAAATACAAGCAACATGATGCACACACAAATTTAACAATACAAATCGTGCTTTATGTTTCTATCTTTATCATATTTCAAAAAATTTCATATTTAAGTTCTTACTGTGTACATATGATTCGTGTGTTCTTCCTTTACCAATTAGAACTTTTATTTTATCTTTTGAATTTATAAAATAAATAATTTTCAGTTTCCATGGTAAATCGTTAATTTTTATATGATTATTAATAAATCTGTGAATTTACACGCATTAACATTTTCATTTGTTTTCTGCAAAAAAAATGATACCAATGTGTTTTTTAGATTAATTTTCTTATGTTTTTGACTTTGCTGTATATTCCAAAATAAAAGTATGAAAATGTTGAAAATAATATTTATAAAGGTATTTCTATTAAAAATCAACATCAGACCGTTTCAATCTTCAGAACGACAATGAGCTTAGTTTTATTTTGGACTATGCTAACTAATTATGAATTTTTATTACACTAAAAAAGACATAAAATAACCAAAAGAGTGTCTAAAATATAAAAGTCTGGATTTGAGCATTTATTTTGAATTCTTTTGTTTTGCATAGACATATATAATCATGACAAAAAAAATAAATAGATCGACCACCTTTAAGACCGATAATTTAAATATTATAGCAATAACTTCATATATGAAAACCAATACTCTATTTCAAAAAATAGGTTTTAAATAAAATTGTGGTTTTAAAAAAAATTTTTGCATGTGGAGGCGAGTTTGCAATTGTATTATCAAAAAAAAAATACGTTAGGGAGTGATTATTTTTAAATATATCACAAATGCATAAAAAAATAAAAGAAAACACCATTACATACCAAAATTATTATATAAAAATGCAGAAAGTCTATTGAAAGAGTTACTGTAATATTGAATAATACAGAGGAATTAATATATTTGATCGATATTAAAACATGATATAAGGTAATAGATATGATGAGAAAAGATAATTATCGGGTGCACCCGCTTTGAAATTCGAACTAGGTTTTTGGTGAAATAAAATGAATAGAGATAGATAAATTGATTCCTAAAAACCATTATATTTCAAATATGCTAATCTGTTTTAAGCAAAATATTAAAATTCCACGGATCAATACTAATTTATTGAATCTATATTTTGATATCTAATTTATCAACTAATTCTTTTGTGATTTGATAGAGTTAAAAAAAATTAAGCATTATAATTTATACATTAAAATAAAAAATTTTCATATATTATTTTTTATTCATGGGTTGTGTTTATTTTTATTTATTTTATCTATTGGGACGTAGTCAGCTCATTGGAAACATTGCACAGCACCTTGTTACATCTTTTGACACCTTCCCACGATCTATCTGAATCAACTGCTCTTCTTTCTCTAAATGAGACGAGTTAAACTGTCTTGCGAAGTCTATGAGCTTGCATTTATTGCTTCTACTTCGTCTGGGATTAACTCCTTAACAATTTTTTTTTGCTCAAATATTATTTTTTATTTATGGGCCATATTTACAGTCGTAATTTGTGTTTTTTTTATCTGGCACAGCTTGCTTGATTCTCTGTACGCATAGATTATTTATACTTTCGGCTATCTTCTCCTCTTTAAAGTCTTTTTCAATACCCCTATTTCTTTCGAGCCTATTAATTCAAGGTTTTTTCTCAATCCCAAGGTTTGAATATATGCCTCAACCTGGTTCGTGACATCTAGTTCCTTCAGGTACCTTCTATGATTTTACTCAAATTATTAGTTATTTATATTTAATTATAAATTAAAAGCTATGTTATAATTTCTATAAAAGTGCCATGTATCCGCATAAAATGAACGAACGTTTCATGCAGAATAATCAAATATTTTTACTTCGAATGTGGTCTAAATACTTAGATCATCGTTTTATTTTAATTGATTTTTTTTAATACAATACAATGCTATCTTCAGATAAAATAGAAAAAAAATGATATATTGATCAATCTAAAATCATTGAGCAGTATTTATTAAAGCAATAAATTCTTAATATGAATCTTTTAATTTTTATTTCTATTTTTTCAAAATCTTTGAATTTATTTTTAGCTGGATCCGAAAGCAAGACTAAGACTAAAATTGCCTGTAATATGATATATAATGGTACAAGTCATAAAAATGAAAACGAAAGAAACCATCATACAAAAAATAATATTGAATACCATATGTTTAAAACGTCGGATCAAGGAAACGGCAATTCTTCATTACAAATGACGAAAGGGGGGACTTCTTCATCATACTCATTTAAGGGAATGGACTTGTCGTTTAGTTCTAGATATGACTATCCAGGAGAACGTAACTAGTGGTTCTAAATCATTAAAATTTGTTTTCTTTATACGTTATACTTAAAATTTTCTTTTTAATTTATGAAGTGTACGGTGGTAATTTACACAGAGAAGATACAATCATTTGCTGACAATAATTACACATAAAATTCAATCTTATTTAGGCAGAATTCTAAATAAAAAACCCTTATTTTAAAAAAATATCATGTTTTACACCTTGTAATACCTAAAAATCCACAATTTAATATTTAGATACATGCACTAAATATACCAGATGTTTTTTTTTATAAAAAATGGAGGCTCTAAAAAACTATTTATCAAATAGTTTTTCAATATAATTAAGATATATTTTTCGCTTTCATGCCCATTTTTTTGGTTTAAATAGCTGAGTATCTTTATCCACCTACTTTTTTCTAAACATTTAAATTTCAAACATACCTCAAGCGCTTTTAGATATTAGCATATTTTTATAATATTAAAATGTGTGTCAGATTTTGTTTTAAATGCATATATATTGTAATCTTTGCAGTGTTATCATGTAGACTTGATATTATTTCTTCCAAGATTATTTGGACTCATATTCTTTGTTTCTCGCTTGGTGAAAAACTAAAAATACTGGTAAAATTTTAATACTGCTTTATATGATTTTTTTTTCAATGGGGTTTTAGAAAAAAAAGTTTTTTTCGAGTTATAATTTTACTTTGTTTCAATATTTCAGCAAATACTTTCTAATCTTAGAAAAAAGCATAAAAAAATTTTATTATGAAGTCTAGAAATGATCAAAAAATTATAACTCTTTGGAAACCAATTGATACGTCTAAGGCGCAAAGAAAACCCATAACCTCGCTTTATCATAGTAAAAAAAAATGAGTATTTAGGGCAAAAATTATTGCAATAATATTCTAAGAGCTGCTGAAAATGATTATAAAATTTGAAATTTTACACTTTAGACATCATTTAATGGAGAATAAAATAAGTAAACATTAAATATTGTTATATTATATTCTTCCAGAATTAATTTCATTAAAAAATCTCTCATTTGTGCAATATTTTATGTGTGGCGCGAAATTTACAATATCATCATATTTTATTTGCAAAAAATTGTAATAAAGAGCATTTGGAACCCTAATTATCAAAGTAAAAGATAAATACATGAATATCCTTAAGAAAAAATGGATTTGCAATTTATATATACATTCAAAGTTTTAATATGTTTGTATTCCATCAGAAAAAAAATTATACATAATATAAGCAGGAAGCATTAAAAAGTGAATTTCCATTATGAATATTGTAAATTGTAGTTGGTGTCTAAAATCCTATAATTTGTAGAGTATTCGGTGTTTTTTATGGGTTTAATTCATAAAAAACTATTTTTAAAACTCGTAGAAGTATTTTTACGATAAATCTTTTAAACATAATTTTTTGATCGGTATAAAAAAAGGTACTTTTTATAGAATTCTAAGAATGCATAGAAATTACTTTATTTTAAAATTCAGTAAAGAATCATGGTCGCATTATATTTTTACATCAATTTCATGTCTATTGTTAATTATTAAAAATAATATTTAATTAAATTTAACCAATGAAAATATATATTCAAAGCTTAAAATGCATTATTACACACTTCAACGAAAAATAATTTAAAATTTGAGGCGAATATGAGAGCAATGGACAAAAATTATTTATGAGATCAGAGGATTTTAAATGGCGAAAATATTTGTAAAAACAAAAACAATTGATCTATGATATATTAGCATCCAAAAGTATTTAGTCCAATAGCAAGGCAAAATAGATTAGCCTATTTTTTAATCAAATAATCTATATAAGCCGGTTATTTTAAATGAAAATATGTTCAAAAGTAAATAAATTTAGAATGATAAAGGTTTATGATGTGTAAATAACAAAAATAAATAAGATTACCTGTGAAATTTCATTTTTGCTATCACGCGATTGGTAATTATGCAAATACTTTGCCCCTATCGCGCTAAAAATATGTCAAATTATATGTTTTTTATTTTTTTCTACAATAATTTCAGCGAAATATATGAAGTTTATTATAAAACGATTGCCATGCCAAATTTTATAAATAGACGAAAGGTATACTTATTTCTTTGTAAATATACACTACTATTTTAATTATGTTATTGTTATCAGAATAAAATGAATCTAGTCCATGGATTATATTACAACATAATTTCAATTTTAATCATTTATTTTTAAAATTATCAGCATGTTTTTATTTTTTGATTTTTATCATCATCAATTACTAGATAATATGCCAAATTTCAATTTCATGCATTAGAATCTAAACTTATTTAAAATTACGTTTTATATAAAAAAGAAATATCATCATTCATATACTTTTTGCGCCGATTAATGCTCTTATTTATCGAAAATCGTGAATAATACTTTATTGTTTTAATTATATCAAAAAATATTATTTAGCAAATTTGTAATGACTTGGGATGGAGTGGTTACAAAATTCCATAAAAAATAAGATGAGGAGTTAGAAATCCTGGAAGAAGTAGAAGCAAACATGCAAGCTCTCACACTTGCAAAACACTTGAACTCATCTCATTGAAGAGAAAAGAGCAGTCTATGAAGATAGATTAGGGTAAATTATGAAAAGATGTATCAAGGAGTTGTGCAATATTCCCAATGGGCTAACCACGTCTAAATAGATAAAGATAAACTAGACAACAAATAAATAAGATATTTAGCAAATTAATTATGCTTACAACTTTTTTTTTTAATTTTTGTACATGTCTTTTAAATTTGAAATCAAAATTTTTATCGCTTTCATTTAGAAGAGGTTTTAAATATCTAAAGTATGTGTTAATCATAGGAGGAAATTTAGACTATAAAAAAACAGGACTCTTATTTTTTGGACTGTTCCTATAAATTTTAACATGTTTCTGCTTAATTGGGTGTTTAAATTTATTTTTTGCCGCACGTTTAAAAAAGGCACAAAAATGTAATTAAGAATTATGAAAGCTATTAGAACACTGTAAAAAAAGAAAACATATGTTTATGTGTTGAAATATATTTACTACAATTTCTGAATATACAATTCGACTTTCATTGTGTTTATAATTTCTTTTTAGTTTTATTTGATTAGATTTTGTGGATAAAATAAAAGAAAAGCATCTTGAAACTTTTTTTTATCATGCAAAATTAAAGATTTTCATATTACAAATTGTATTCTTAGATCATTTAAGTAAATTTAGAAATCTTGAATTTGCTACGTATATGCATTTCGATAGTTTACAATAAACATGCGACTTTTACCCTTAAAAGTTTTTAATTGAAAAACATAAATGGTCTAATAGGTATATAAATTGACCCTTTAATTTCCTTGATTTTATATATTATTTTATCAAGGGATGGGGATAACTAAAAACCAGGACAAAGGACTACAGTAGCAAAAACATCCAAATTTATCCTGTAAAGAACGATGAAAGAAAAGAACGGAAGATAAATCTTATGAAAAAAACTATAATGCCTCAAAATACATCTAAAGGAAACTATCTTCTAAAATGCTCTTCTTCAAAAGAATTATTTATAAAAGAGCGTTATAAATCAATCCTTCTACGCTTTAAGCGTATGCCCCGTTTACAGACAATAATGACTTACTAAAACGACAATTTTGCAACGCGCTTGTCTTTAAAAGAAGTAAAAGGTCATAAAATGATATTCTAGTAGGCAAAAAGGATTAAAGGAGACTCGTTCGAAAATTGTATTACGAAATTATAAAAAAAAGAAAAGTAGGAAGTGGTGCTGTTTTTAATCACAACAAAAATTCATAGAAAGAATTTTTTTTGTATCAAATCAATTTTTATTAAGTTTATGCTGAGTTAGTAATCAAGACAAAGGGTGTTAAATGGAACATAGTAAGTACGCTTGCACAAGGTAAATAAGAAAGTCATAGAAGATTTAAAAAATGTCGTAAAGACAACTTCCAGGACCAAGCACCTTAGAAACAGGACTGAAATCACCAAGATTCAACAGAGAACTCAGTCTATTTATATTGAGCAACACCAAAAAAGGATCAACAGTCCAAAAGGAATTACATTACAGTGAATGAATTTAAAAGCTTAAATCCTTTTGAAAAAAAAACGTATTTGGAGATCTATTATAGCGCAAGAAGATAGTTCTCAGAAGAAAAAATAAAAAAACAGCCTAAGATTATGCGATAGCAAAAAAATCCATCACATAAAATCTGATATACTTAAAATTATAAATGAAAATGAAGAATAAAAAGAAACAGATCGATAAATACAACAAAAATGCGAGTTTTAGCTAGTAAAAAATCACTTCGAAGTAAATATAAGACAGTTTATCGTGCATTGAATAGAAGGAAAAACTTGAAATTAAAGCTGATGAGAAACAAATCCCAGCTTTTTCGGTGAAAATAATGAGAGCATGCAGTTTGAAAAGTATCTATACGATTCTATTAAAGAACGAAATGTGGAGTTATGTTTTTTAAATTCTAAGAATTTGAAAAAACTGTTAACTCTGTGCTTAATTTGAAAGTTGTAGAGGCTGATGGGATCTATAACTTTTATCTACAAAGATGTCACATTTACATTAAGATATTTACGATAATATCACTGAGATATGTTTGAAAGGAAAAATCGCAAATGAATGGGTTTATGAAAGAACGAAATATCTCATACCAAAAGATAATGACATAAATGGTAGTGAATTAAGACCTATTATCTCTTTAGATAATCTCTATAAATTGAAATCTAAAATTATGACGGAAATTATAGAGTTGGAAGTGTAAAGGCATACCTATTATTAGAAAATAGACTAAGTACCGTATGTCAGGTACAAGAAGCTAAAAAGCAAGCGCCAATAAACACAGCAACAAATATGAAATATAGCAACAAATTGAGCACCACATAGATTTATTTAAAGAAAGCTTATGACCAAATCGATCAAAACTATTAGATGCCGCTATTGGCAAAACTACTTCTTCTAAAGTATGCATACAAGTTTATAGGGTATTAACGAGTAAAGAGAAAATTAAAGCAAGTATCTAAAAGAAATATTGAGCAAATATGATATGAAAAATACTAAAAGGTGATAGTGTATCACCACTTCTATTTGACTTGTGTATAGGTTCATGTATTAATGTACTTAATTGATCGTTCCTCTAAGTAAATATACCATTAGATGAATCTTTCTATAGAACAAAATATTTCCTATTTATTGATAATCTTAAGCTTGTAAGTAACGTATCAAAAACATAAAAAAATTGACATTAGAAACTGTGGATTTTTTTAATTTCATGGGACTACAAATAAATAATCGAACTCTGCAACAAATTATTTATTGTGTAAATAATATAAAAATTTAAGATAGGTAAAATGGATTTAAATACCTCGGAATAGTAGAAATAGTAAATCTGTAATAAACGTGAAACATTTGCCGAAATCTGTAATGAAATTATATTAAGAATTTTGAGTCTACTCAAAACCAATCTCAACAGCAAAAACCTTTTCAAATCATTTAACCAGCACGCAGTTTTACGGAATAACTACTAAAAGCATTCTTAAATTAGAACTAAAAGACTTTGCTAAAATAATTGTCGGATAAGGAAATTTTAGGTAAAAGAATCTATTCAATTACGGTAAGTAAATCAAAAAAGATTATATATTGTAAGAGAATAAATTGGGTGAGGACTATCGATTTTGAATTTTTATCGGAGAAAAAGACTTTTACATAAATAAGACACTTACCACCGATTAAAAAATATGGCTAAGAAGAGCTGTTATATAAAAAATAAAAGAGGCGAATCAAACAGATCTATCATTAATAAACGTAAACTTGATGACTAAATATAATTTAGACAATCTATCTGAATAAACTACTGATTTGAAGAAGAAAGAAAGTTTAATGTGTAAAATAAAAGATTAACAACTACATCAAAACCTCTCAATGTCTACAAAAACTCAATGATTGACATACTCAGATCTTCAAGGTGGCATAAATCAAAAAAGTTAAGCCAAAAAGGAAGGAATATTTAGTTTCATCCAGGATAGATATATGTTCTTTGGAGAAAAATCAAAATGTAAACACTGTAGGGAAGCATAGCAAACAATAGAGTACCTAGCAAGCCGATGTAAAAGAATGCTTAGTCACGAATATTGACTAAGAAATAATAATTTTTAAGATGATTACTTTTTATTCTCACATGAAAATACAACTTTAAAAAATAAAAATATTCAGAAAATTCACGGTTCAAGAATTATTTAAAAAAGAAAAGGCGGAAATAAAGGTTGATACAAGAATAAAAACTTATCCCATGATACACCAGGTATTTTCGTGTATGATCTGATACAACTTGACTACTTTAATAGAAATAGGAACCACGAGTATTGATAATATAAAGAATTTTAAAAATTAAAAGCTAAGAAAATACGGCCTTAGTAGCTATGAAATCCTCAATATTTACAAATTATGAACTATAATATTGCCAAACGTCAAAACTTCGGATGAGGGGGGGTTACAGAATGCAATAAGTAATATATCAAGGTGTTAGTAATACAAACTGAAGCGGAAGCATTCGCACAAATAATAGGATCATGGAAAGCACTTAAACTAAAAATTCTTTTGAGAAGAAGATGCATCGAGAAAGATTGTAAAGATGTTGAGGTGGGAAGAAGTATCAGTGAAATCTATTCTATATTACAATCTAAATTTTTGTTTGATGAGCTATAAAAAGCAAAAAATCAAATTAACTCATATATAAAAATTTTCAAAATGTAGGATTACGTAATTAGAACCCGATGATTTAAAAAAATTAGATGATGATATAAGAAGTCTATTGATAAAAAACAAGATACATCATCAGCATCTAATAAATATAGATTATACTTAAGCAGAAATGAGCTTGGACGCGAATTAGAAAACATAGAGTTAAAATCCGAGATATACTGCTGCAATTTAGAAAATAATTATTTCGAGAAGAAGTAAAATCTTCTAGGGAGTGTTCCATTCTGAAAATAAAAAATTAAAATGCGAAACACTTGTATTTGCGCAACAAATATAGTTATATATGGATGCCAAATAGAATCTTCAAAATGTTGACATAAAAGTGCCGGTTCAAAAAAAAAAGAACGATTATTGTGTAATATATAATAAAAAATTCTTCAGTGCTTACAAAAAAACATTGGTGAATATTGAATTTTCTTCATAGTGGCTGTAATACGGAAATATAAGACCATCAGAAGAAGCCAGACTCTGCTACATTCAAGACAGAAACATTATTTTTAAGATAAATCATCATGCGCCATTGTAATGAATCTTTTGAAACAGATGATAATGTGGCAATAGGATGTAAAAAAAATGCCTGGTCACGATTACATAATCAGGCACAACATATAATTAAGATGTCTTCACTTCATGCTAGCAAGAAAATCAGGCTTTGAAAAAACAAAAAACCTCGCAGGCACACAGTACAAGAGACTATGGGAAATTAATATGTTGAGATAAAAGTAGATATGAGAATTAAGAGGTACATAACTTATTGATGACAGATCTGCTATATTCACATGTGACAAAAAGAAAAAATATATCACCTTGATATAAATAGGTGTATCTAGTATAGATGATATCAAAATGATCAAAAACGAAAAAATAAGAAAATATAAATTATCATTATCTGAATAGTCATTTGTCTACAGTGTAATATTAATATTATATCATATGTCGTTAAATGAGATGAGGTTGTAACACAATATCATAAAAGGTACATGAAAGAGCTTGAAGTCACAAACCAAATAGAGGCATATATTTAAACTGTAGGATTTAGGGGAAAACTTGAACTAATAAGCCTTGAAAAGAGGAGATGTATCGAAGAAGATGTAAGACAGAAGGGAATAGAAAAGAGTATAAATATAATGTGCGCACGGGAAATCAAGTAAATTAAGTATGAAGTAATTTCTATAGCTACGATACCAATAACTCATGAATAAAAATAATATCATATTCTTTATAAGGCGTGCAAAAATTATTCACGCTCAACCGATAATACCCTCTTAATAAGGGATGAATAATCTTAGAATCTTAAGATTGAATTCAATTTGTGTGTAAAAGAAGATTTACTAATGCCATAAGCTATTAAATTGAAAATATAAATTTTATAAAACCAGAAAGAACGTAAAAAATAAGTTTAATACTAGGGAAACACATTACAAATTTTTTATAAAATTTTAGTGATTCTAGATTTTGGATTAAAATTTAGGAGATAAAATCGCCGAAAATACCTACATATAAAAGCAAAATAATAGCACTGTATTTACTATTTTATATATTTCATGTAAAAAAACCTTAAGATAATAATAAATATTTGCTGAATTCAGGAATCTAAAATTCAAATCATTTTTTAGCGAGAATTGGTTGGCCCCGAAATTGATTTAAGGCACTGGTATGTATATTTTTTTAGTAAATCATTTTCTATTGATAATTTATAGGCTATTTAAATTAAAACAGGCATATGTATTTTCTTTCCCAATTTTATGTTTTTAATCATAAAAAAAACTTTCCCGAAATTTTATACGGTAAGACAATGGAAAAATATATTAATTTGATATAAATTAGCTATCTAGTGACAGTTGTTAAGTTTTATAATTTACTAACATACTTAAAGCGATGAATTTACTTTTTTATAAACTTTTTATGGAGAAAATCCAATCCATGCGTGAAATACAGCTACAGGTGGATTAAAATACACAATTATCTAGATTAAAGGTTTTTTATGACATAATATACTCTTATTTAGAAGATTCATCGATTAAAACATCACATATACAAAAAAATTATATCCAACAGTGGAATTAAATTTTGTCCAAATTTAGACCCAAAGAAATGAGTAAGCGGTTTCAAGACCTCTCCAAATAAACAGTGATGTAGATAAGTAATCAAATAGGAAATATATAATTTCGAAAATTTTAAATATAAAAAAGAAGTAAGAAAGACAGAAATTTTAATAAAAATATGCAGCTCATGATATTTTAGATCATCAATCGGGTCAATCACTCGATAAACGATATAGTTAATTAGTTATTTCAAGAAATAATTTAATAATATTTTAATTAGATTCACAACTTTAAAAAACATATGTCAATATAAATTTTTTAAAATCATCATAAAATCTAATAGTGATTCTTTTAAATATATAGCGGCCCAAAAAAACGCAAAGATATTTTATACATAAATCGTTGGATTTAGGCATTAATACATAATTATTTATTTTTAGATAATTTATTCATGAATTATATGAAACTAATAAAAATCACTTGTACACAAATAGTTTTTATTTTTTCACTTATTAATACCATTAAGCTCAGATCGTTCTCATAAAAAGTGTTGGATCTATTTTAACTTTTTGAATCTCTTTTTCATCCAACTGTTTTTCGTTTTTATCGTCTTCAAATATTATTCTTTTATTCTTTTGTTCATTTTTTCCCATACTTATATAAAATTTTTCCCATTCATAGATAATATTTTTAGCTCGGCTAGTATAGCCGGGGGGCAATGCACTAAAGCAAAAATCGATGCAAAATATTATTCTATATAGCATTGTTCTCACATATTAAAAAATTTTAATAGTCATAATTTTAATATGTACATAAAATAACCTATTTATAAATTAATATTGTTTTGTGTTGATGACTTGTAATATTTTTGAAGCTAAAAATTAGAAAATTTATTTAACCTTAACAATTAATTTCTTAAATGGGCCCTTTTAATTAAAATTTAAATGAAAAATAATATGCATAAGATGATTTTGTCCGTTCCTTACAATGAGAAAAATACGAATAAAATTTTATGTTTTCATATGGACAACCACTAAATCATATTTTTTTGATTTAATCCGATTCGTAGGATTATTTAGCCAAATATAGCAATAATAATATTGTTCTGCGCCTAGAATATCATTTGATTCTACCCATAACTGGATATTATTTGAATCAACACTTTAATCACAATTGATTTTCGTATCATTACACATTTAATATATACGATGGTTAAAAAAGATAAAGAGGAAAATAATCAAAATAAGAAAGAGATAATGTTCATATTTTAAAAAATTAACCAGATATTTAATCCGAAGTCTGCAATATTAAATGAAAACCTCGAAATACTACCATTAAATATTTTAATCGAGGGTATAAAAGTCTAAATCCCTTGAATAATGTATATTTAAAATAAAAATATTACATATTAGCTGCAATTATTTGCGTATTATAAAAGGAGAGGGGCCTATTCGAATATAAATATGATATAATTCGATTATGATGAGGGGGTCGAATATTAAAAAGTGATATATATGCAGTTTCTACCTAAATACTTAAGTATTAATATGACAAAAGCCTTCGTTTTTATTCAAAAAAATACATAGAATAATTTTTAGCTGGGTTTACAAGATATACTAAACCCTATTTTGTATATTATATTCTTCTGTGTACGCGTGCTATATGGAGTTATCTATATAAATATGTGTGTATATAAGTTACCTTACATTTAAAAATATATAGATACATGCGACTTGGATATTGATTAATGCATAACTGGAACAAAGTTATTGATAGAAACTTTTTTTGGATTTATGATATTTAAAAGTACTCATTGATGAGTAAATCACCTAATTTTTTATTATATATATAAAAATTTTATCCGGTTCCTTATTTTTCGATAGAAATCACAGTTTTTCTATAAAATTGTTCCAATACATGTTTATCGGTGTACTTAAAAACGGTTTTGTAATTTATAAGCCAGTTTATACACATTTTTAATAATTTTAACAAAAATATTTATTAAAATATTGTTTTTATAATATAAAATCGGTTCATAAAGCTCATCCGTCTCCATATCACTAGAAATATTTATTAACGATGTTTTACTGAAGAATTATAATAATAAAAAGAAAAATGAACATTAGATCTGTAATAACTATTCATTTTTTATTCTTGTGGATATGACGCGAAAAATCAGCAATTGAATTAGTACCCAGTTCTATTGGTTTTTCATTTTAAGAATGCACATAAAATCAAAAAAATAGCTAAGACAGATCGTAAGTCTATCAATTAAAATATAAATGAACGATTCTTAAAAATATGTTTTAGAAATTTTTTAGGGCATAGTGCTGCATATTAAAAAATAATTTTAATGATAAATATGTGATTTTTGCAAATAATATAAGCCTTTATCATAATAATTTCTAAATTTTCAAAAATAGTGGGCGAATTTTCTTTTGTGTATTCTTATGATATAATCCATATGAACAAGAAAGTCCTGGTATGTCTAGGTGATAAAGTGATAAAATTTATAAATTTCTCAATAAAAGGTTTATTTTAAGATGCGTTCGATACATTTTTTTAATTGATGAATATTTTATCTAAAAATGCAGATTCAGCCTCTAATATATCTTTAAAATGGAGGTATTTGCGATTGGTAGTGATTTTTATGCACAAATACGTTCACAAGAAACCGATATATCGGAAAACCATAATTATAGTTAAATATTTTCTATATATAGTTTCACGGAACCATTTAAATTAACTAGAATAAATTTCTGCTGTAAACTAAAGGAATTAAGTGTTCTTTAAAATTGTAATGAAAAGAATTACAACATAAAATTTATACAGAGCCAATATCGTCTCTTATTTTTTTATTAAAAAGCATTCAAATGATAACCACTGCCTGATTATACTGTATTTAATTATACGCGTAGGTATTCACTTATAATGAAATAACCATATAGTATATATAACAGAAATATTAATATTAGATTAGCGCAATAAAATTATTGTTTTTATGCTTTAAATAATTATATTTTTAAAATCAAAAGCCAGTATGTTTATGCGTAATACGACAATTTGAATTTTAGACATATTTCGTAGAAATTTAATAGATGATATTGAGTTCTGTCACATCATTTCGTAACAATTCACATTATTTTTTATATTTGAGGCTATCAGGTTGTTTCATTAAAAGATTATTATGAAAAAAATTATAATATTGTTTTTTTATCTACATATATTGGCATTTTCTAGGTAGTCCGAACAATATATACAAATTTTAAATTGTCCGAATAATTTTCTTCTTTTCTAATTAAAACTTTCTCAATATTATTCAGATTTATTTCTGGTTTTTTCACTTTGTTTTCATCGAGAATATGTCTAGAGGTTTCAAGTAAAATCTTCCATTCATAGTTTTTGTTTTCCTTACTTCCATAACGACTAGACGGGATCTTAGTTCCAATATTTATAATAAGAAAAATAAAATTTAAAACCAGCATAAGATAAAAAGAGTATATTTATTATTTATATTTTCATGAACTTAATTTGTTTGTTGATATACAAATTGCTATATTAAGATTTTTTTAATCTTTTCTGTATAAAGTGCCTTTTTGAACTTTTAAGCTTTATTAAAATAAAAATTATACTAAATGTGATTAGATTATTAGCAGAGCATAGATCTAAAAATGTTTTGAATATTTCAGAACTAAAAAACACAAAAATGATTTTATGAAATTTAGCTTATATTCATTGAGCAAATTTCACGATTCTTCATCATGGTTTGATAAAACGGTATTTAAAAAAATATTAACATCTCTAGCGGGTTATCACCCTTCACATTTTACTTATTGTAAAAACAGACACAATGTATACCGATTAGAATTAGTTTTATCGATTTCACTTGATGCTTCCGACTCGAACCTAAATATAAGATCAAAATTTATAACAAGGAAATGAATAAGATGCAGAGGTTTTATTATATTGCTAGTTTAATTTCAATTTTCGATTATAAAATTAATATTATGCCTGGTTTTTTGCACATATAATTCGCCTTACATGTTAATCGTTGTATGTTCCTGCATAAATGTGTTCATAATAGTATTCTGAATAAATTTCTTCTACTAAATCTACAGAGAAACGAAAAATATATAATACATCAAATAACTCAAAAATTAAAGCCTATTTATTATATGGGGAAGCTAATATTGTATTTTTTTTAGAAATATAAAAAAAATTAATTCTAGGGTTCTATTTTAAGTTTACCATAGCAGACAAGGTTTGAACAAAAGCCGGGATAATTTTGCACAAATAAAAAAAAAGGGTGAAGAACCTTTGATTTTGTATTTAAATTTTTTTTCATGTATATTATCACAATGTCTTTTTTTGAATCTAGAATAGCATTTAATAACATTGAAGTATCAAATAATAATATTATAGCTTTTAATTAAAGCCAGTGGATTTTTTTGGGTTTTAGCATATAAAAAATAATAGGTACATTATGTCGAAGTGCATGCTATAAAAAACGGTAAAATATTTTTTTTACAGCTCAATAATTAAATTTATAAGACCCTCGAACCTATATAAAGAGTAATATCATTTCAAATATCAAATGAACCAATTATTTTTAGGTCATGTGTTACTTTAGTGCTACATTGTATAAAATAATCATGAAAAGGCCTTATTATTGTGAATTCAGTCCTCTTTTTATGACAATTATCTATGAATTTTTACATAATATAAAAAATAATATATTGAATTAAAAATATGTTTGAAATCAAAAAATACTGTACTTTATATCAAAAAAGTATAATTAAATTGCAAAAAAGCAAAAACATGCACTCATAATTATATTGGTTTTTAAAAATACATTTTTACCTTGCTATCTACAAATAAAATTTAGTGTTTATCTTTTAAGGAGCACCTTTTTTCTTTAAAAAATTTTAAAACAAAGTTCCAAGGTATTTTTCTTTTCAAATATAAAAGCATTTTAGTTTTTTATTTAGACTTTAGCATAAGTTCTAGGATTTTTTTATTTATATTATATTTATCGAGATTGTTTGATGATCTGAACTTGATACAGAATTTTAAAAATAATTATACAAGAAAAATAACTTCTTAAATAGATAATTAGGATATTATAACCTTTAAACGTTATTTATAGATAGAAAGTCTATAAACAATATAGCATAAAAAATAATAAGATGCAATAGTTTTTATGGAAAAAATTTAATAATATTTTAGCACTTTTAATTGTCACTATAGATTTCAGTTATGTCTATTTTTTTAATTTTGTACAGTGTGATTCTATTGAATACTTTATAATAGATCACAGCTAAGTTAATCAGTGCTAAAAAAAAATATAGGGCCTTGTGTGGTAATAAGAATTGTACGGCATAATGTTTTGCGCTATAGTTATAATCATTCACCCTTATTTATGCATATAATTACATTGAAAACATAATTATAATCACTAAAAATGTTTTATTCACTGAGGAAAGCTAGTTTATTTATGATAATAATCAAAAAAAATAATCCAAAGCATGAAAAAAAGGATAAGTTAGAGATATCCTCGAATTGATTCTATATATTAAAAAAAAATCAAAACATTTTTTATTTATTTTTATTGATATCAAAGATGCATTTTGCAATAAAGATAAATCCTTTAATGTATTTTTAATTTTTATATAGATTCAGCATGATATTTCTTTGTATATTACTATTATGAAAATCTAATAAATTATCCTTTAGATGAATATAAAGACTATTTATTTAAGGTGAAATATCGTACAATATAGAAAATATGAACAATTAAAAATATTTATTCGAACCCATGACCGTGATTTAAATCAATATATAGGTAATTTTATATATAATTAAAATTTTATTAAACTTTTATCAACATTCGAATATGTTATGTTATCTATTTATTCGATCAGAAGAATAAGATCGCTTAAATACAATTTATATGCATCATTCGGGATATCGTATCGATATATTTCCCCTACATAAATTCAAGGCTTTTATGTGATCAAAAGGTGTTCAGAAATCGAGTCAAGTGTGGTTATAATGGCAATAAAGTGTATTAAAAGAACATAAAGCTTTTTTTGTGAATAAATTTATATGTGTTTGTTGTTTGTTTGAGGGTGGGCAGTATTTATTTCTAGTTTGGTGATGTAAAAACGCATTTTTCTGTGAATAATTTAAACCAGAATCCTTAAAATTTTAGGGCAAATATACAAACTTTTTAACAATTAACCATAGTCACTCGTTAGTAATTAATAGGCTCAAACTTTATACTATAAAAATTTCTGATCCCTGAAATTATTTACAAGATATTACAAAAGAAAACATAAAACATGTTCTCTAGTTTTTAAAACCTTGTATTTATATATATAAAACCAATAAAATAGCAAAATATTATCCAATATCTAAAACAATGTGGTTTTATTATGGTTATTTGTAAACTCTTTGCAACAGATAGGTTAAAAGCAAACCAAAAATATTATATAAGCAAGGTAAAAAAGCATTTTTTTGCATATTTATATGCTAAATTTGTAAAGTTTATATATTATATATTTATATTTTATAGCTATTTTTCTTTTAATATTCACTTATTTACATAAGTAAAGCCTAGATAATTAAATTTGCTCATAGACTTATATACTAAAATAATTACCATTTAAATTCCAGCTATAAAGGGTCAAAAAAACATTACAATAGTTAATAGAATATCACCACCATTACTGGCAAAAGAATAATTTTTTTATTATTAAAAAATTCCAATAATTCTTTTATAATAACACATTCATAATATATTTTCCTTTAAAAGTGTGTATTTGCATCTATTATAAGAACAAGGATATTTTATGAACAAACTGTGTGCCTTAACATGATATTTTTGTCTTATTACACTGTTTTGCCTCTTTCTATGTTGGTATCTGAACAATATTTATAATTAAGAAGAATGTATACGAACTCAGCATAAGCACTTTAACATTAAAAAGACATTAAATTTTGTCAAAATTTTACTTATTTATATTTTCTATTACCATTGTAAATTACTTGATTTCCTTTTATTGCAATTTACCAATAAAAAATATGATTAGTAACACTTGGATACTTTATATACTTGTAGAATTATATTTTTTTACAATGTATTTGGAAGAAACACTGCTTGCTCAACATGAAAACTTTCTCCTGTTTTGTTTATCAAAATTTAAGCAATTATAAATGTATCAGTTTAGCATATGCTTTTCTAAAGATTACTATTTCACTATTACTGTGATTATCAATATAGAGAAAATAATTTTAAATTTCAATATTTTGGATATCAAAGGTGCATTTCAAAATATAAGATGATTTTTCAGTTCTATTTTTTTTTAAATATATCATGCATGAATAGCAGTTACCAATATAAATTTAATCTGAATGTTCCCATATTTTTCTGAGAATATGTGGTATTTTTGCATGAATTTTATGGTACGCCGCTGTTAATAGGCTTTTAATAGATACTTATATGATATCATGCTACTCAATACCAATAAAATATCTATATATGTATTTCATATTTCTTTAAAATTAAAAATAAATTCATTTTTTCTTAGAAGACTAAAAACACTTACTTCTAAAAAATTCAAGAAACAGAAATAAAACTATACTGGCAAGTCTCTTTAGAAATATTATTTAATTTTGTATATTTTTAATGACTAGAAAAATTTTGTTTTTTTTATCATAAAAACCAAACAAATATATCATAAAGAATCCAAATTTTTAAATATAAATTTTTTCTTTGTTACTTTAACATTTTATATTTTATAAACAAAAACTTGATTATTATTAGACTTGAGATCAATGAACTAAGTATAAGCCTAAAGAACAAAAAAATACACCTTCTTTAAATAATAATGCGATCTATTGGTGCTATGCCAAAAAAACAAATAAGTTATATAAGATTGCATTCTTTCAAGCTAATTTACGGGAACAAATGACATTTATACCATATTAGATCATAAATGTAAATTTTATGAATTGTAAAGGCCAGAAAGAATTACATAAATTCCTAAGGGAAAGATTTAATTAATAAAAAAAAGGGTTAAATTTTTCTGTATTTTTGTCTTTTAATAGCATTATATCTTTTTTTTGCTTATGATATTTTTTGCGGTGCTTTTATGGCGCATAATCACGAGGTTTTTTTTTTGTATTTCGAGCACATAGATATAAAAAAATGGTGAAGAAACAATGAAATACAGAACAGACTAAGCAATTGCAAAAATAGTTACATAACAGCTAATCTAAAGCGCGTAAATTTCGAGGGTTAAAGCCAATTTTTTGATCTTATGTTTTAAAGAATTGAATCTTATATGATGCATAATTTTAAGAATTTATTTATAATAGAAATATGATTTTAATATGGAATACTAAATTTTAATATCAAATTACGAAAAAGGTAAGATTTTGGGTATATATAATAACTAGGAACTACTATACACATATACTGCAAAAACTTATTTCATATTGTTTTTACAACTAACATTCTGGAATTTTAAAAACATGAAAAATGGTAACTTAAATACAAGTAGCTACATTAAGAAGTCATTATGATAAAAGGACAAAAAAAACATAAACTAAAAGGCTGTAAAATGGAAAGAATTAACCAAATAATCTACAAATATAACGATATAAGTCTTATATTAATGGTTTATTCTACTTTATAAATACTAAAATGTGAGGTTTGTGAATAAATAAGGGTAAAATAGGCAACTACCTAAAAAAATGTAAGATAATATTAAAGCGGAATTTGTTTATGTCATTAGAAGCCATATTCTATAATATATTTAAAAAGAAGGTTTTTATCTCGATTTAATTATAATTTCAAAACACATTTATATTGACTTATTTTTTTAAACACTAGAAACATTTTTGGCGCAGAAAACATACTTGTACGCGTCTCTTGAAGATATATTTTAGATTCTGATATATAATATCTAAAAACTGCTTTAACTTTCAACACGATATTTCTGGCTTAAAGATTTATAATAAAAGTATTATTACCCCCAGAAACTTCTTTAAAAGTTTAGAATATACTGTTGCTTATAGCATTATCTTTTATTTTTAATTAGAAAAGAAGTAATCTGTTTCCTAAATATATCAACATAAAAAGGGTTCTCCTGTTGCATGAAAGCAAAATGAATGTTATCTAGATGCGTAAATCGACCTTTTTAATGGTTTTTACGATTTTATTATAAAATACTAATAATTGAGTCCATGAATTAAGCGTAATACTCTCCAATAATAAAATCCGATTCATTTATGCCTTTAAAAAATAAAACAAAAAAAATGGTGTATAAATTCAATTTACAAATGTAATTATAATAAAAAACTGTTTACGACAAAAAATTTGTTTTTCTACTTTAATATAATTATAATTTTATCAAATTGAGTGTGATAAAAGCGTAATCCGTGTGCATATGATGATATTATTATAATTTTATCCTTTTTATACTATTTGATAGCTTTGTATAAAAAATTATGATGTTTTGCAAATGCTAAATACTAAAAAAAACTAACTACTATCGGAAAAATTTCTAGCCTCTTAAATCTATTTAAAAGCCCTTTTGAAATTGAAATGTTCGTTTGCATAATTTTTTAAGCAGAATAAGGAACAAAATTTTATGATTACAAATCGTATTTTCACTAAAAAAATTAGATACATAAAAAGAATGATAAAAAAC
Organism: Rhyacophila brunnea; assembly: GCF_057557595.1. Classification (NCBI taxonomy): domain Eukaryota; kingdom Metazoa; phylum Arthropoda; class Insecta; order Trichoptera; family Rhyacophilidae; genus Rhyacophila; species Rhyacophila brunnea. Next base: position 667,770 of record NW_028232764.1, on the reverse strand, counting down.
CTTTTTTAGTATTTTTATCTCAACATAAAAATTATCTACATATATAAATATACTATAAGCTCAATGAAAAAATGCTATACTACTTAAAAAGACTTGTTTTAAAATAACTTAAAACATATAGAAATTCCAATTATTATTTCATCTTTTCTTTTTTGTTATATAATAGTGTATGATATTATTTTATTACAGATTTTACCTACATCATAACATTTTTAAAAGAACAGTAATACATATGAAATTTGTCTATAATATTTCTAAAATTGTCCTTATAAATGTGTTGCAAACAAGGTTTATTTTATTTAAGCGTAACTGTGAATAAAAATTCTTTATTGAACATCGAAGTTTGGAAACTTTATTACCTACTCCATTTCGAACGGATTTGATAACATTCAAAATTAAAATTATATAAAGATCAAAGTGTTTCTTTTATACATAAAATAGATGATCTCATAATTGTTTTCCAGTATTTATATATTATAAATTTTATGTATGCAGTCTTAGGCTTAAAGTTACGCAGTTTTTTGCTTATAATAAATAATATTTTTTAATCGGCAAAAGAAACAACTAAATTAGCAGTTCTTTTTTCTCTGAATATATAAAAGTAGAATTAAATTTTATCTTTCACTTATAAAGTACATATATTCCCACAAAAAACCCCAAATTAAATGCCTAGAAAAGTCAGACACGAGTCTTTCATTAAATTTACTGTTGTATATCAGAGACATAAAGCACATTTAAAATATGATCGATAACCATCTTTTATTAAAAAGGTATTTTTTAAATAAATACATTTTATACGCCTTTAAGAACCTTTAGAGGGTCACGCACACAAGAATATGCTAAATCTTGCGTTTGTATACTTCAAATACTTGTTTTCTCGCTTCAAGAAGTGCTTTTAAAAAACATAAATATATTTTATCTGATGATAAGTCTTTCGCTGCTCGCTTAAATTTCTACATTTTATGAATCTCACGCTTTAATCTTTTATAGAGATTCTAAATACAAAGAAAATTAACACATTATCTTTAGTCAATATAATAATAATATTAAATTATCCTAGTTTTTTCTTTACATGTAAATATATAAAGAAACAATCTTGAGGTTATTATTGACTGGTTTATATGATCATTTTGTTTCTAAATAATATTGAAAGTATGTTTTTGTCACACATATTTTTTTTACTACAGGCTAAAAAGTATATAATTTATTATATTATCTTTTTTAATCTATAAAAAGAAATTTTAATTGTTTTACTGGATATAATCATTTTAAGTCAAGGTTAATTTAAGAATAAATTTATTGAAAAGAAAATAATTGAACTAAGAACGCTTACTATGTGGTTTATTAGGTACTACACAATAAGATAGTGGTCTAATACTATTATTGTTTGTTTTCAGACTCTAAATTTATATTTATCTTGAGAATGAAATTATATGCTTACATTGGAAAGGCGCATATTGTATTCTTACTAAAATATGTTATGTCATAATTTAAATAAAAAATAAAGGAAGTTTTAGTTATATTTTATATAAAAAAAAAGTATGTATTTTTCTATTTTTTTGGGTTGGCTTAATGTTTCTTTTTTTATCTGCATTTTAGACATTTTATATAGAAGAAACCTTTTTATGCTTATTCTTTGTTTACAATATGAACTAGTATATAATAAGGGTCTTTGCAATAATAAAATTTCCGATTTTATGTCAGAATATGTATTATACAATTTGGACATTTATTAACCATTAAAATTGTTTTATATACGATTTATAGAACATATTAAAAGGAATTGAAAGGATTTTGCTGTTTAAGATTTACTATAAAGCAGTGAAGCGATAAAAAAATGCCACTGTTTCCTTATTACGGGTCTTTTTAAACATACTTCCAACATATAGCACATTTTTTTAAAAAATACTATCAATTTGGAATTTTTTTAAGAACGAACTAATGGCAATGTAACTCGTTATAATATATTAAATATATTTTCGTAAAAATTATATCGATGTAAGATTTTATTCTTTTTAAAATTTATTTTTTCCATTAATTCAATCTTTCTACATGGTATTATCCCCGGAAATACTTCACCTAAAAAGAGCGAATTCGATAAATACTCGATTGTATTAAAGTATTATAATCTTTTATTGGTAAATTCTCTAAAATAAAATATTTTAAGAAAACTTATATAAATAAACAAATATTAGCATGTCAAATTATAAATTACAAAAATCAATAATTCCACACGTAAATATTTCGAATCTGTCTGTAAAATTCACAATAGAAATAATTTTAATGCAAAAATTGATTTCATGAAAAAAATTGCAGTTTTATACATGTTTATATTGAATTATAAAATAAATTAATGCTTTAGTATAGCATATAAATTTAAATATTCGCACAAAGTTATTAAAGTCTGGTGTTCAATACCTTTTTTTTATACTTGAGACAATTTTGAATTACAAGTAATGATTATTGATTTTTCACGCATTATAGCCATAATATTTATAAAAAAAATAATAAGGATATTTATTGATTGGTGATCAGTAATTTTTTTGAAAATTTCTGCTATATCTTTCGAAATCTACTTTAAAACCATAATTTTGCTTTTAATTATAAAAAAATAAGATTAAAAAGTCTATATCACGAGTTATTAACATATATTTAAATTTTTGACCATATTTTGTCGCCATAAAATGTCCTTAAAAAGGTTTATTATGCGGTTCTGGTAAGAAAATAGATTTCAGGAGCATCTAAGTTGTTTTTTTTCTTCTTATTTTCATTTAAATTCTCCTTAGTGTTGCTTGAATCTATTTTTGGTTTTTCTAGTTCGTTTTCATCAGAGCCGTGCCCAGATTTTTTTAGAAAAGTCTTCCATTCAGCAATCGTATTTTTCATGCGTTCATATCTATTAGCTGGGATTGAACTACTGATAATGTAAAGTAATATTAATAAGTTTGAAAATAACATATTATAAGACCCTTGCAAATATTTAAATCCTACTAATTTAATTTATTCTAAAATCTACAAATTAGTGTATTTTGACAATTTCGTCAATATCAAATCCAATGTGGTTCATGACTTTTTATCAACTTATTAAAATTTTTTAAAGAACGCGCTATTTTTTTGTTTAAGCATTCTATTGATATTAGGGTGTAAAAATACTTAAATAGATATTAAGTTAAAAAAATCTTCCTAAGGGTTAATTTTCTGATGAAGTTTGATACGTTATTCCTTATTTAAAGTCTTTATTTCTAGGTTCTGAATTTAACCTGCAATATTTCCCTCTGGGGTCTTATTATATATGTAATTTATTCAACGAAAACTACCGTTGCTACGCAAAAAAGGCGAATTATTATAAGAGATTTTTTTCTTCGGGCTCAATAAATAAAAAATAAAATTTTCTTTATTACAATAACATCTATTTATAGAGAAAGACGAATTAATTTGATTCTTATTATTTATTATTGTCGTAATGAATTTATAATTTAATAATATCAAGCTTTTAATTTTTGCCTAAAATTGTGATGCTGTCCATTTGATTATCACCCTAAAAAGTTTCAAATTCTTTAAAATAGAATTATATATTTTTTTATCGGCGATAAAATATAACGTCTACAATATGGTAGACATATTTCATATTTAAAAAATTTTACAAAATCTTGTTTTTAAGAATAGGATTGTAATTCTTCAAAAATTTAATTATTATAACCCTGTGAGGATGATTAAAATAAAAATAGATCCCAAAAAATTACTATATTTATAAAAAAAAAAATTGAATTTTTTTTGAGATTTGAGCCAAAATAACTATATCTTGTATTAAATATTATTATATAAATTCTGGTTTCAACTAAATTCACCATAAAATATCATTTGAAAGATCTTCTATTATGCAAATGAAAACCAAAATAATCATATTTAAAAGGATAAATCTATAATAAGCAGTGAAGCTTTAATTTTTTGCATTTATGCACCACCCTAATGTATCTTATTGAAAAAAATAGGCAATAAATACCTTCTAAATCATGTTTTCATATGAGACCATGGTATATCAGCGCCTTTTTGCTAGATATGTACACATCGAAAAATTATATCCCTTCGTTATTTTTCTTATAATTTGTTATCAATTCATTTAATACAGCTGCTGTTGTAATACACTTTAAATAACTTTATCTGCTGTCGCGTATAAGAAATAATGTCCGTAAAAAAAACATATTCTAAAACATTGTTTTGCTTAGATATAGCCCTATAAATCTGTTATATATATTTCAATGACTTTAAACATAAAAGCAAAGATTCTATCAAATTCATGTATCTACAATATTTAGTCTGAAAGATAATAAAAAAACCGATTTTAGGTTATTACAAAAGTAATTAAAAATAAAAAGACTATATAATTTAAATTTAATTTATGGGTTAATTTAATTTTTAGCTATTTAATCTTATTCAGACAAAATTTCATTTTCCACCTAGAACACATTTGGCTGATACTTATGTCACCTTGTCATCTTTACGACCTCCTTCAATGCCCTGTATTCTTTCCAGAGTTATTAGTTCAAGTGTATTCCTCAATCCTATTGTTTATGCGTACGCTTTTGCTTCTGTCGTTAACCCCAACTACTCAATATGCGACTTATGGTAATTTTTAAACATATTATGGCAAGTTATTGAAGCATATGATTTAAAATGTTTATAAATTATGGGATTGAAAATACAAACTATGTTTTTTCTTTTTTTTAACTCTATAAAATATGTCGAGCAGCATCACAAAAAATAGAAAAATATTCTAAACACGTGATTTTTATATGTATACTTCTGCTAATGAAATATTATTCCTTATAATGTGTGAATTAAAATGACTTTAAGATTAATTAACACGAACTACTATTATACGATAAAATTTGATACTATTCCCAAAACTTCTTAGACCTTAAATATGAAACGTTTTTTTTTAAACTGGAGTCACTAAAATTCTTACGCCAGTTTTCTTGGGTCTATATTCTTACAATTATGTATATCTCCGAGTATTATATAAAGTCACCAACGGTTTTTTCTATTAATTTCCATCAAATAGAAAAATTCCAGGATAATATTAAATTTTAAAAAATCATTTCACTATATTTATATCTTAATAAAAGTATAATAATCACCAATAAAATAGCGAATGATACAAATGGAATTGATTTTTTATAATTTATGTTTCTGTTCATAATAAATTTATTGGATAAAATATATGGCAAGATAAGTAATTAGATGTAGAAATAAAAAAAGATATGTTATAGATCGCCTTGATATAAATAATCATTATTTGATTCTAGTTGGAAAAAACGATAGCAGTATCAATATTTTATTTGTTTCTTATTGATATATGAATTATAAGCTTTTTAAATGAAAAAAGGAAAATTATATTATTTTCTGGATTATAATCGAATAAGTAATTATATTTTATCTATATTATGCCGATTTACGTTTAAAATTATTTTAAATAAGCTAAAATGATCATCGAACATTCATTTACTTATTCTGGGCTGAATAAATACAATATATGTGCATGTAATTTTGAAACAACTGTTGTTCAATTATCCCTAGATTGAATTGTAAATATTTAGTAAAAATTCATGGTATTATAGCATATACATAATGTAGTCTATTTCATATAAATTGGAATGAAATATATAGCCTGAACGGTTTTTTAATTTTTTTTATTGTGCCTTCGTACAGATTAAATTCATGGACAGCGAACCTGGCTATATACCTAAATTTATTTTTGTAAATTTGCCTTCCGAAAACTTTTTTTGAATTTTTGTTAGCATGCAAATATTTTTTATTTTATAATAAAAAATAGAATAAAGTAGTTTTGATATAAATTTTAAAATATCGGGCTGTAATAGAGCTTATATAAGAAGCCTACCTTTTGCATAATCAAAAATAGCCATGATCAACACATCTTACATGTCACTTTTTAGTAAAAACATTTATTTATAGTAAGCTTATTATATTTTTAACTATTAAACCAGAGAAATTCACGTATATTATTATTAAATTTATATTTTTCTCACTAAAAAGTATGATAATAAGTGAACCTACTTATCAGAAAAGACATTTTTTTATTGAATCTGAAAATGCCTAAATAATAAATTTAACATGTACATATTAAGATATATTATTAAAGAGGTTCCGAACTCATTCTATTTTATGAATTTTGCGCAGTATTAATAGTTCTTCTGTTTCATCAAATGTTTTAACTTACTTTTTTTTCCCATACTTTTCCGAATGCATTATATAATATGCTTATAAATTTTTCAGTTCTCAGAATAAAAATGCAAAAAAAATATTATGATTAGCTATTTTTTTCACCATAAAAAAACACCTGTCTTGCTGCTCCCTGATTCAAATTGAGCTAAGCCGAGGAATAGAATCAAAAGCAATTCAATTTTATATATACGCTTAATTTATAATTATACTTTCGGCTATCTTCTCCTCTCCAAAGTCTTCTTCAATACCCCTCTTTCTTTCCAGACTTACTAATTCAAGGGTTTTCCTCAATCCCAAGGTTTGTATATATCAACCTGGTTCGTGGCATCTAGTTCCTTAAGGTACCTTTATTGATATCGTCTCACCACAACGTCCCATGTGCCCATAAATGAAAAAAAAAATTATAATTATTGACATTCTTTTAACAACATAATATATTTTAATCTGAACCTATATGATTTAAACCAGAATAATAATATTTAATAACAAACTGGATTTTTTTTATATGATTTTTAATAGTAAACATATAGATAAAAACCAAATGATACAATTAAATATTAAAAAAATTATAAGTTCCAACACTTATAAATAAACTGCATAAAACATATCATAAAATAATTTAAATGTCAGAAATTTATTTTATGAAGATAATATTTTAAATGAAAGAAAATAAATATGTTACTACACCAATAAATAATTATATCAGAATCTCTAAAACATTAAATCGGATATAAATTATATTAGAATCATATATATAAGGTCGCAAGATTTCCGTTACTTTTTGGTGTTAAAATATACGTTAAATAAGTATATGAGTTAAATTAATTTATTAGCTCAACAGAACAGAATAATTTGAATATTTGCTTGAGGAAATTAAAATAGCTAAAGATCAAATTAACCCATAAATAAATATATTATAGTCTCGATTTTTTTTATTTGTATTCGGTATATGGGTTTCGAAAATATATCTCTTCAATCATTCTATTACTATGTATAAGCCCATGTTTTTTAAAATATATCTATTCGGCTTTGATACTTCCAATACTATTTCCATAATAAAGTTAAGTTTATGCATATATTATTTTTTGTTGAATTTTAATTTGAGGAGCTTTGTAATTCCATATTTAAGCTTGATAAAATCAAGGTAATATATTTACATAAATTATTATGAAGTTATAGTTCCATGAACTTAAACGATTATTTATAAAATTATGTGCTTAAGATGTAATACCATGATAATAAAATAGAAAAAACAATCTACAATAAATTAACACAAAAATCTGGGATTCGCACACTATAAAAAGATTCTGAAATATTTTCGCGATTATAATTTAAGGGTAAATAATTGTTTATAAATCTGATACTTTGGTTCTCACAAAATATACTTTTTAATAAACGCCATAATTTACATCTATTATATTTTTTATTTGGTAAAGGCTGTAGAATTGTGTTTATAAAGAATTTTATTTTATTTATTAACACCTGTACCTTATTGGAAAAAAAAACAAAACTAGCATATTGATTCAACTTACAATGTTCAAAATTGTCACATTTTTCTTAATTAAATAAAAATAAACCCAACAATAACCTTTATTTAGCTAATATTATTAAAAAAAAATTTGTTGTACCTTTTGATTTTAATATAGATGTTGAGAATCAAATTATTCATCTGTTCGTTCATATTTCTATCTTTTATAATTTTATAAAAGAATACACATATAATGATAATTTTTTAAATTAAACAAAGAGTCTTGTGTTTGCATATCTTATAATTTAAAAAAAAATTGATAATCACAATTCAAAAAATAAACTTAAATTGCCAAGTAGCCTTATCTTTGCAATTTTTTTATATTATCTAGTATATTTACAAAATTTAAAGTCGCTGTTTCATATTTTTTAGTAGAGATAGATAATACAGCGTAAAAATCTGCTTTATCATTGCGTATTATAGCGTTATAAATAAAAAATCAAATTTTATATGAAAATAAAACATGGTAATTATGCTGAAAAAAAGTAAAATAGAGTGAATTTATAAATAATATAAGGTCTAAAAATGTTTATTTTATGATATTAATAAGACTTATTATATTTTTTCAGAGTATTTTTCGATAGAATACCTTTTTTGAAAATTTCATAAATTTAATATGATACTAGAATGTATTCTTTGTTGATGGATTCGCGCGGTTTATATAATTCCAGGTATTTTAAATAAACTTGTATCTGCGATACAATTTTTTATATTATTTAAGGTGTGCTTTGGCATTGCAAATATTGAATTTGTTAATTTGTTAATTTAGATTACAAAAGATAACAATAAATTATAATCGCCCGTAAGTAGGATTCAAATCATCAGTAAACTATAGAAAATTTATCTTTTTTGCTTTAGAAACCAATTAATAAAACTTATAGAAAATTTTATGATAGTTTATATTACTTTTTTTATGCAGCAAATATACGAATGATTTTCAGTTTAACAATGAATATTATACACTAAAATCATAATTAGAAAATTAGATCCTACACCCGTATAATGTTAGAATCTAAATAGTGCTTTAAATAGCGCAAACTACGTATTATAATATGTAAAAAAATAATATCGAATGTAGAACCACAAACTAACTCTAGCCATTTCGTAAAAAGCATACTTATAGGTTCAATAATTATTTTTGGTTATTTTATCATGATATATAACAATGAAAGCCGATTAAATATATGAATTGTAAATATATTAAAAATAATTTGAGCTAAAACCAAACGAATATAATTTTTATCGTTTTATTTAAAAAGAAGAGGAAAGTGAAAATATGCAGGATTCACCAAAAACTGAACAAAAAAGAAGAATCAAAATATTTATTTGTTAATAATGTGTAAATAAAATATAAAACAAAAAAAAAACATATTTAAGGCTTGCTTTTTCATTAGTTTGACTTGGAATAAAGGTTCAGAGTTTATATTATTTAAAGGAAGACACATTCGATCTAATAACTTCTATGTATAGATTATTACAACGATTTTAAATAGGACAATTCATAAATATATAAACAAATATCAGTGTTAAAGAAACAATTTATTTAACCATTTATTTTTTATAATTTGTGATTGTATCAAAGAGTTGTTTAGACCCCACAAAAATGTTGCTATTTTTAATTAACGCAGTACTTGGATGGAAACACAACTTAATTCTTGAACCAAAAGAAACATACGATTTTTATGAATATATTCCAAAGGATGGTCTTCAACTAACAATCGAACTCAATAACATTTCGCCTGGTCAAGTGATGTACCAGATAATCGATCCACAGGCGAAAGACACTAGCCAGAAACCTCTAACAAAAGCGAACAGTTTGATTAAATTTAGTGGAAATGGTACGTATAAAATTTCATTAACAAACATGGAGCCAGAAAAACTTCTTTTTTCAATAGGAACGTATGTGGACAAGGAATTTGATATTGATGAGGACAATCGACATTTAAAAGGTATTATTGAGAAGCTAAGAACGGATCTTCGCCACATTTATAATTCTAATATCAGACTAAAGGAATTGAAGGAGCAGAATATTAGGTTTATGAGACGGGATCGTAAATGGTTAAGAGGGTTGTGGATTCTGCCTTTAGTTTATATTGCTGTGGGATTTTTGTGCTTGAAAGTCCAAAAAAGCTTCTTTACTCCAAAATAGTGTTTGAAAATCAATATCAATAAAAAAGGCTTAAATATGTTATTTTTATCTTTTTTTTCTGTATGGTTTCTTAGTATTTTTTAATGGAATTAACCAATAAATTTAAGTTCTATTATAAAATTCACTTTTAGTACTTTTTTCAAATTAAAATTTATAACTAGATTGGTTTTATCCTTTTAACTATTTTTTAATGTACTTAACCAACGAATATCCAATAAATTTAGTTCCATTATAAAATTCACTTTTAGTATTTTTTTCGAATTTTAATTTATAAGTGTGTTGGTTTTATCCTTTTAACTATTTTTTAATGTACTTAATAATGAATATCCAATAAATTTAAGTTCTAGTATAAAATTCACTTTTAGTATTTTTTTCGAATTTTAATTTATAAGTGTGTTGGTTTTATCCTTTTAACTATTTTTTAATGTACTTAATAATGAATATTCAATGAATTTAAGTTCTATTATAAAATTCACTTTTAGTATTTACTTGTCGAATTAAAAATCGAATTTAAATCTATATGTGTGCTAACTTTATCCTTTTAACTATTTTTCAATCCACAATAACTTTAAATGGCCCTTATACCACACCAAATCATATAATCAAGCATTAAATAATTAATTTCAAACTATAAATATTCGATTTTGTTTTATAAATCATTTTAAACTAAGCGAAAATCACATGGATTTATAGTAATGGACGATCATATATATTGTATATTTAATTTATGTATTAGTTTTACCCCTTCGCTTTTTTTATTATTAAAACTGTACATAGCTCTTAAATCAGGGTAATCATATACATTTACGAGTTAAATATGTTTTATACGCTAGCTGAGCAGTATCATATGTCATAAGATGGGATAGTGTGGTTACAAAATACCATAAGTCATATATTATGAATTGGGATGCCAGTGTAAGTAGAAGCCTATACACAAATAATAGTATTATGAAAAACACTTGAATGTATAATTCTTGGGAGTAGAAGATGTTTTTATGAAGACAGTAAAGATGATGTACTTGAAAAGGTATATTTCAAATATGCAATATAGAGCAATCTAAAGTTTTGCGCGTGTAAACATAAAAAGTTAACGAAAAATTAGCGCTTAAATAAATATGTGAATTCTTATGCGCTAGCTGTATCATTTCACTCCATTTATAACCAACCCTCCCTATAATAGCTCTATAAGGCAAGATAGTCAAATGATTGTTCAATAAAAATACATTTATATTTCTGAATTAGCTGTTTCTTATTGCTCATCTTCGACCAATAAAAACTATACACATTTCTTTAAAGCCAAAAATCATATATTTTTGTGCATGTCACATTTATTCGGTATTGGTTGTGCCCTATCGCTACTTGAAAACCAAGCAAAACTCAAGATAAACCGATAACCACAAAGATTATATATTGGTTTATGTAAATTATTTTTTTATATTAGTTTAATTTTTCTATTTTTTTAGTAAGAAAAACTTTAAATGATGCAATATAGCACGCTAAAACATATTTATATTAAATGTTTAATTTGCTGTTATTCATGGTGTGGTTGTACCTATTGCTACTTTTAAACCATGAAAAACTCAAGATATACCCATAACCAAAAGGATTATATGTTGGTTTGTTTAAATTATATTTTAAGATACTTTTATTTTTTATATTTTTTTAGCCAAGAAGAGCTTCAGATATCTTAATAAAGTACACACATCATATATATTTCTGTGTAGAAAGCTTAATTTACTTGTTATTTTTACCCATTTACTCTTTTTTCACCACATAAATTTTATATTGGTTTATAGTGAAGCCTAAAAAAATAATTCCTACGACCTTATCTTTTCACGTTTTTATTTTTACTTCATGATATAATGGTCGTATATAATATATAACTACAGTAATTGCCGAGTAAAATAAACCATTACTATAAACCGTACTTAAACGACAATATTAATTCAAATATTTGACCAAAAATTAATATTTACACTTATTAAAATCTTTCCGTTACCATTATAAACTCTTGAATATACGACTTACGGTATTTGTGATCTTATTTTATAACACCCCTATCTAATTAAAAATATAAATTTCTCCTTTATAATTATTTCTCTGAAATACCAGTTAAATTAAAAAAATTAAAAAATCATAGGTACGTAAATTATCAATACGAAAATTTGTTTTGTTTTTTTTCATTTAATGTATATTAGAAGTCTAAGCTATCATAAATAAGAATTTTTATTTCTCAGAAAAACCATTGCTCTGTAATTTTAAATCTAAAAAACCCAAAAAAAATATAATAACGCTAATTTTCGTATGCTATAATGTAGTTATCTCAACAAGAGATTATATTTTCCATCTTGTGCTCTAATAGAGTACAAAACCTAAATACAAATGAATTAGACTTTTGAATTCATCGGCCTTATAAAAAAATATTGAGTTTGCGCTAAATTATACGATTTTTAATAGTAATTTTTGGCACGTCACAACCACTATTAGAAATTAGAAATTTTTAAAAAAAGTGTTACAAAATATTACATATAAATTCAAAGTTTTTTTTCAATAAAAACATGTGTATTATAATATAAAAATTTAAGAAGGCTTTTGCTTTCCAAATGAACGAAATGTAAAGTATATAAAAAAATGCGTAAATAAAATTATTTTGATATTAAAATCACCTAAATATGACAATAAATTTATAAATGGGCTTTGTCTATTTTTATTGCTTTTTACGAAAAAAATAGGCTTATTCTTTATTCAAAATATATATACCAAACCGGATTTTATTAAAATTACTCCCCCTTCAATAAATTTAAGACACAGATTAGCGCATCTTATAGTGTTTTTTATTTTTTTTATGGAACCTTAATTATAAATGGATGTTCCTGAATATTTCTTCATTAGATTTTCATCAAACTATTCTCCTAACTAAATAAGTTATAAAGATTTAGAAGACAAAATAAAAAAACACAGTGTTTTTAATTTATAAATTGCCATCTGAGAAAATTTAATTAAGTTTTTTAAAAGTTGAATATTGCTGGCAAGTTGGGAATTCATTTTTAAATTTTTATTTTTTGTTTTTTATTTTTTATTTTTTTTTGGAATACAGTGACTCATAATATATGATGAGCGTATTATTTTTACCATTCTTGTTTTATATAAGCCCAAGGGGCATTCAAAATTATTTAAATTGCATTCATTATTCTCAAAAGAATAACACGATCGAGTTTATATAGTACAGTGTATTATAATATTATTACTTATGTATTACGAAGGGGTATTTTCATAAATTAATATTATAATACTGTTTTGTTTTAGATAATAATCAAACTAAAAAAAAATTATTTCTAAAAATAATTTTGTATTTTAACCATTAATTTTTCAAAATTATGATAAGTTAACGATTTTTCTAGTTTTATAAATATACTAAGTTATTCGGCCCAAATTTTTTTTTGGAATACATTAGAGGATAACAATATTACTTAATATACATAAATTGGCAATAAAAAATAATTTTAAAATCCAATAGCTCGTGTTTTTTATATTCCAAATTGTGTTTTAATATTTAATTTTATTGGAAAAAAAGAATTTCAAATAATTATACTGTGCTTGAATGTAAATTGATTTTACATATTATTGTATGAAACGTAAAATAATATATAAGTGCAATTTTAATCAATGATCATTATTTTTCATTTATAGTTATATTTATATCCAAACAAAATTATAATATTGGCTCAACCAATAAACTAGGTAAAGGTATATATGATATGAATTTATTAGAGAAGGATTAATATTTTTAAAAATATGATTTTCTGAGGCCTGAATTATAATAAACATAAAATCATAACACAAATATTGTAATACATGTAATAGCATGTGATGGTGTAGCAATAAATATCAAAAAAGCTATCATAAGGAAATCGAGTTAGTAAACTAAATCGAGGCATACTTTTAAACTATATAACAGAAGAAAATTATATTAAAAACACTTGAAAAGAGGGTTAAAAGAAAATGATGTAAAAAAAAGATTATAGTTCCAAAGTATTAATAATATCTGTTCAAGGATTTTTTAAATTAAGCTTGATGAAAAAAAAGCAAAATTTTAATGCGAATATATAGCATTAAAATAAAAAACTTTTTAATGTCCCTTATTCCTTAGCTTTATAAACCAAATATTATTTTTTATGAATATAAAAATATATGTGCTTTATTTTGGTATTTATTTTTACCACATGATTCTAGTCAGTTGCAATCTAATTTTTAGGCATTTATCATAACTCTAAATATATATTAATGGGCAAAAACCCCCATGGAAAGTAATATAAAATTAACAAAAAAATTTAGTCGATTTATATGGGATTTTTCTGGAAATTTTAAACGCAAATTACTATTAACAACGCATTTTAAAATATTTTTGGAATTTGTATGACATGGTTGAGAGATTAACAAATTAAAAAAAATTAAATAATATGTATTTTAGCACATTAATTTGAATAATTTTTTATAAACATATTTTTAATAAAAATTAATTTTATTACGTTGAAGCATAAAATTTAAAAACATATTTGTGCATACGCATATGGATACAAGAAATAAATTTAATTAAGTCAAACTACAATTTAAAAAATATGAAACTGGCATAGAAATTATCTATAATAGTATGAATTTTAGAATGAAAAAATACAGTAAATCACACAAGTCATTTTTTTTTCACTTTTAAATGGGTAGATCCTTCAAATAATTTATGTCATATTCTGTATAAAATTAAATATTAATGCCTACAAATCATTAGCTTTTTAAATAAAGTGGCATGAAAACCAATTTCCAAGGTTTATAAAATAAGTCAAGAATATATATATCGTATAATGTCGATATAAATTCTCAAAAATAAGTGTCGAAACGATACATATAATTTGTAAAATATATTTTACGAACATCAATCTATATATGATTTATCAAAACATTTGACAATCACTAAAAAAGTATACGCAGAAATTTAATATTCGAAGAATTATAACTACAATGTTTTTGGCCATAAAGGACTAAAATAGCACGAAAAGTGATAAATATTATTTTAATTCTCAAAGTGTCATATTAACAATCTTAAGTTAGATAATATAAATGAATGAAACAGAATTTTAGATATGTTTGAAAAGGTATTTTAAATAACTACATTTGGGCTTTTTTTCTATTTTTAAATATAATCCGTTATTATAATTTCTAAAATTCAATGAAAAGATTTATTTGGAAATATATTGAATATAAATATATGAAAAATTATAAATCTAAATATTTTACCGTCATAGAAAATATAATGAACTATAACTATTTTTATTGGTAAAATGTAGTTATAGTACAGCAAATATTTACCTAAGCTTACTCTAAAAAATGCATGCATCCACAAATAAAGTATTATGTATTTTAGTTATTGATCAGATAGATGTATTAGAAAAGCTCAGATCTTGAAATGGTATAAATGAATATAAAATCATATAAAAAATCTAGATTTTTTTCACATAAACACGTATTAAATAAAACCAAAATAAATCTATAAACTGATTCTTTATAAGAAATACACAAATAAAAAGATAATCAATTGTAAATTGATATTTTTTAACTTTACTATAATAAAAAAGAAATTTTAGGTTTTTTATTCTGTTTTTACATGAAATATATGCAATGAAAACTAAAGCGAAATAATTTTACAAGGTATTATTTAGTAATCTATTCGAATATTTTTTAACTGTGCATATTTAGTTATTGTATATTTCTCAATATGTTAGCTTAATTTTGTCGCAATCATAGAATTATCAGTGCACAATAAAACTACAAATATGGAAAATATTAAATTTAAATAAAGAATTTAGAGGCTGTTAAAAATTTTATATCAATATTTGGTTGTATTTTAAATAAAATTTTTCAAAAATTAGAGTTTATTATTTTTCGTTCCTGCTTGTGTGATTATCACGAGTTTTGTAAGTTTTAATAGAATTAATAAGATTAAAAATAAATTTATAATAAATTTATAATAAAATCTTGCTGTATCGCAAGTTAAAGAGTGCATAAAAACACAAGTTTTGTGATTTTATATATAGTCAGCAAGATTATAGATTAGATATATATTTAAAACTAGACAATTTTTAACAAATAAAACAATAGCTTTGATCATCATAAATACGTCTAAAATTATTTATAATTAACATTTATAGTAGTTTAGGTTATGTTCGCAAAATTAATATAAGTAAATTATGCCAGAATCAAAAAAAAATAAAAAAAATATTTAACTGCTTTTATTATCTTAAAGTACAATTTTTTTATTAATATGAAAAGCAAACGGTCGAAAAGAAATAAATTTAGCACATTTTTTTTCATGCGAATAAAAACATAAAGATGTTATGACTCGATTTTGAAGTAGCGTGTTGTGTTTTCCACCCTTTCTCGGATTTTTTTAAGTGAATATTCAACTGTTTTTTTTATCATTAAAAATTTCATAGTTAAAATATAGAGAATTTAATTCTTTATAAGCTTGCTCAAAAGGTACTTTTTGTTTATATTTAATCTAAGCGATAAAATTAAGACGTTTAGTAAGTTTTGAATATATGAGTTAATCTTTTATTTTTCAATGTTTTAGATTATAAAGTACAGACTATTGGTACAAATTATAAAAACAGGAAATATAAATACCAATTATAAGCTTATACAAAGTATTAATAGTGATACTAAATTAAATAAAAATTAAATATTAAGAGGTGTATGTGTATTAGAAAAAAATTTGCTATAAATTTATATCAAAAGTAAATAGAAATATATAATTCTATTGTTCTCAAATATTTTTTATGCAAGACCTATAAAATTTTATTATATTTTTCTAATTGATGATTTTATGTGCAAAATCATAGAAACACCATCATTTTTTTTGTTATTGTGCATCACATATGAAAAGCCCATAAATCAAAAAAACTTAAACAAAAATTTTATATTTAATTTGAGACGTCTTAGTGATTTATGAAATTTAGAACCCTATCAGTAAATCATTTCTTAATATTATGCTCGGTTGTTATACTTCTATCATTGCTTTTAGGCCTCGGCTTCTTATAGTCATACGAAGTGCAAAAAAGTTAGATATATAGAAAACCAGTTGACTTAAATAGAAAATTGCCCTATATCACAATCTAAAATAGCACATAAGTTTACGCGGTATGTTTTTTAAAAAAAAGATACCATGATCGAAGATAAAAATAGTAATAATGTTTATTTATCATAGAATAATAGAATTTAAAATAATAAAATGGTACCATGATTGAAGATAAAAATAATAATATATGTTTATTTATCATAGAAAATAGAATTTAAAATAATAAAATGGTACCATAATTGAAGATAAAAATAATAATATATGTTTATTTATTATAAAA
The DNA here is from genome assembly GCF_057557595.1 of Rhyacophila brunnea. Classification (NCBI taxonomy): domain Eukaryota; kingdom Metazoa; phylum Arthropoda; class Insecta; order Trichoptera; family Rhyacophilidae; genus Rhyacophila; species Rhyacophila brunnea. The sequence continues at coordinate 650,444 of NW_028232764.1, read as the reverse complement.
TAATAAAACAGTTGATATGTTTATAATTTCTTGGTAACCTAGATAGCTCTATGCTATGAGATTTATATTTTGTGTATAATTAAGTGCTGTTTTGTTAATAAATTTAAACAATAAATGATCAGCAGAGGAATCCGTATTGTATAATAAAAATAAATAAGCCAGATTTAATAAATATGAAATAAAATAAAACTAGTAAATAAATTTTAATGTTATAATGGCGATTTTAATGTTTTAGAGGGTAATAAGAACAAATTATGCTAAGTAGAGGGAAATGGTATTACCATTCACCATAAAAAACAAATTAAATCATGGGATAAAATTTCTATTCCATAGTTTTCAAGAATTTATTGATAAAGGAAGTTAATTTTACAGATAAAATTATAATAAATCAAGAGAATGTCGATTTCAAAATATTAGATGCTTTTAAATTAAATTTTAATAGTTATTCCATGGGTTTGATACCTCTTTTGAGTAGTAATCCATTGAATATTCTTCTAGTGTATTAAAAACCTCATAGGGGTTCAATATTGGCTTATCAAAATTAAGACCCCAGTCAATGCTAAGCCTTGGACAACTGACTTGAACAAAGGCATCACAAAATGAAAATGAGGCAAGTGAGAATGGATTTATTTCTTTGAGAACGATTTTATATATAAAGAATTTTTTTTCTTTTAAATGCTTCTCTAAATTATTAAAAATTTTAGGGCTTCCTTGCCTTCCAAGATCCCCCAAAATCAATCCAATTTTCTTACATTTTTCCATAAAGATATTTTTACTTTTTTTTCTATTTTCAATCATTTTCTCATAGTCGTAATATTCACGGGTCATCTTTTTCATAAAAGGACAATATTTGTAGTAATTTAATGTTGGATTTCGAATCATTATAGATTCAAGATGAAATCTTCCATCAGCAATATAAATAACTATTTTCTTGTCCTTTATTTGTGGAGACGTACATCCAAGAATCTCACCCTTTGATAATGGTTTTATTTGTGGTGTCGGTATCTTCAATTTTTTAGATATTATGTTGACTGCTGTATTGAACTGTATAGTGCCCAAAATAGCCATGTGTTGAAAAACTTCAAGCCCTTTATCGTCAACATCTAATATAGTACTAGTAGCATTTACGTTTTCCGAATTAAATTTTCTTTCTTTATCTGTATTTGATTTTACTTCAAAATCATGCTTCTCACTTTTTATTCGTGCTTTATTTATGAAATCCATACCAACAGCCTTTATCATCTTAATAGCATGCTCTATATCAAACAAAATATCTACAAATACATATAAACATTTTACTTTGCAGTCATTGAGAGGTACAAGACATGAATGTCCGAAATGTACCAAAAGATCACATCCCAATTCGTATGCAGCTGAATCATCTAAACAACATGCACCATATACAACGTCTCCTAATAATAAGATATCGATTTCGCGATCTGATATCATTCCCTTTAAAGTATCTGCAATTATCATAGCGTATTTTAAAAGTCCATCGGGCATCTGTAATGCTATTTTGCTGTGAACTCCTCTCACAATTGTATTTAATATTTTATTTAATTCAAAGTTATAATTTTTAGGAAGATGCTTCGTATATAAATCTAATTTTTCTTGATCAATATTATTTCTTAATTTTAAAATTACCATTGGGGGTATTTAAAATAGTACGTAAAGAATAAAATAAATCAACTTGAAAAATATTGTTTTATTCGAAAGCCATTGTATTCTGCTGTTTTAAGATACGGCGTGAAAAGTATTTTTTTACTAAGGCTGGCATTGAATAAAAAAGGTATTTAAATTTGTAAATAAAAAAATAAAAAATTCAAAGTTCCAAGAATACTCGGTCACTATGTTACGTTATAATATATATTATATATTATACTTTTGAATTTAATCTCTTTTGATCTTACTTATTCTGTTCTAGCGGCATTTTTCACTGTATCATATTTTAGCAGTGAAGAAGATATTTAATTTATTGTATTCTGGCAGAATTTAAGAATTGAGAGCACTTTAATTTGACCAAGAATCTAAAGTTCTTTCATAAATTAACTGTATGGTAATATAATTTTCTTTTTTTATTTTTAATTACGTTTTGGATAACTAAGCTGATGAAATCTTCATAAAAATAATAAACCTTTTTGGCCCTAAAAATGCACATAAAAAAACTACAGAATCAAAAATTTTAGTTAATTTATAATATAACTATAGAAATTAAAATCAAATATAATTTGGAAATTTTTGATAGATATCATATAGCTTTTAATATTACCCCTTCTGTTTTTTCAGAAATAATATAACGCTTTGAAATTATTATCTTGTGTCTCGTTAATTATATTTATTTCTCTATTATTGAAGATATTTTACAGACATGTTATTGATTATTCCTTCCGTTATTATCCTATAAAGTCGTACTTTAAGAATTTTTATCTTGTGTCTCGTCAATGATGTTTATTTCTCTATTATTGAAGATATTTTACAGACATATTATTGATCATTCCTTCTGTTTTTATCTTATAAAGTCGTACTTTAAGAATTTTTATCTTGCGAATGTACATTATAAATTTAATTCCTTTTATGAGCAGTATTTATAGAGATATGATCGATTATTTCCCACTTTTTAAAGGTGTGCTTTACGAATTGTTGTTTCGGGTCTCGTAAATATTAATTTATTTCTCTATTTATGATGCAGTAGTTACAGAGATATGGTTGATATGTTAAAATGAGAAAAAAACATATACTATTCTACACCCACAATTCGTAAATATATCGATTAACTTTCATATTGTGATAATGTATATCTATAAATTATTATAGGAATACTAAATAGTTCTTCTAAAAATCATTTTTAATTTTTATTAGTCAAATAATGACAAATAAATGTGAATATAGCTTATAAAAAAAATATACAATCTATTTTTTTACTTTTTATTTGATATAATGTCCATCTAATATTTTATTTTTTTATTTAGGATAAATTCATGGCTAAAATATAAAACATCAAATAATATATAATTTTCATTGAATATACAGCTTGACTTTAAATAATATTTATTTAACACGTTGAGCACATCATTTTGCACGTTTTAGTCTTACATGAATTATTAATGAAAATATATCATATTCATTCTGCCATTACTTTATGTTACCATAATCCTAATGAAAATAAACCTACGCTTTTTTAAAAAATATAAAAAAATATATATTTAAATAACACCAAAAAATCAATAAAAATTTTCATGGAATGAATCATTTGAAATTAAACCGATATAAATTATATACCATTTGTATTTATAAGCCCCAGATGTCCGACATTCTCTTCAAATTACTAACGACTGGCATTTATTATACAGAAAATAATCCAATAGACATATCATCCATCGCTTCGGATCTACGTGTTCTTAATTTAACAATAAAAGAATGGTACGATAAATCTTGCATCATTCTTCTAGATCATGAACAGCCAAAACCAAATTCGGAAAAGCCAGATGACATAAACACAAATATAAAAAACATAAAATGGATACTCAATAATATTCCTGTTAAAGAATCCGAAGTAATCGGGCTTCTGGATTCTGGATGGATAGCTAGAAAATCCATGTCAACATATTCTGATCGAAAAAATAGTAAACCAGCAGACTGTGAGTATGAAATTAGTAAAAGATTCATTATACAATATAAAGATTTTATACTTGAAAATTCTGATGAATATAAAGAATGCAAAATTTGTAATATATTGGTTAAAGGAAATTCTATACATGACCATTGTAATCGAATGATATCAGAAAACATACAAATTTAAATAAATACGCGTAAAATATATTCCGCTGATGTTATTTAATAAATAATTAATTTTAAATTGATGGTGACTATGTTTATTTTAGCACATGATCATCATTAAAGCCATGTGCTAAAATTATTTCTAGACCCTCTTGTGAAGCCACTTCATATTTAAATGATAAAAGTTCATAATTTTTATATTCTTATAATTTAAATATGGGTTGATTTTTGTATTATAAAATTATCCCATATGTTATAACATGGGATGGTGTGGTGACACGATATCATAGAAGTGACCAGAAGGAACTAGATGTCACGAATCAGATCGAGGTATATATACAAACCTTGGGATTGAGAAAACCCCTTGAATTAATAGGCCTCAAAAGTAGGAGAGGTATTGAATAAGAGAAGATGTAAAAAAGTATAAATACACTGTGCGTGCAGGAAATCAAGCAGGTTGTGCTCGATACCAAAAACTATAACAATAAATTTAGCCCATAAATAAAAAATACAATGATTTTTGTATCATTAATTAAAATTTTTTCTTGATCAACCATAAGTCATATATTAAGGTGTTAGGAATACCGACTGAAGCGTAAGCATACGCACAAATAATGGGATTTAGAAAGACACTTAACTAATAAGTCTTTAGAGAAGAAGACGCATCGTTCAATATTGTAAATATTATGGGGTGGAAAGGTATTAGCCAAATCTGTTCTATAGATCAGTGCAAAGTTTTGCTTTAACAACTATAAAAAGCGCAAAAACATTAACCCATAAATAAAAATTTTGTATTTCTTGATACATATTAACTCGATTAGTTTCTCATAAGCATACTTTTATATCTCTTATATTATATTCTATGCTTCAACACTTTATAATGTGCAATTTTTTAATATATGAATTTAGTTGTGCCATAATTCGACTTTTAGCTATTAAATTTGTTTCAAGCAAAAGTTTAAAATCAAATTATTTACAGATTTGTTCAATAGTTCTTACAACATATTATCTTTAAAATTATAATCAAGGTATTTTTTTCTTCAAATAATAACTAACAAGTATTTTACTAGATACTATTGTTTGTTCATAAACTTCTGCTTAAATTCGTATTTCTAACTCTCTATAAATAAAATAAAAAGATAAAAAAACGGTTGTTGGTGGTTTATTTTACTAATATCTTAATTATGTGTTTTACAAAAGACAATGCCATTAGAATAAGCTATAAAACAATGATCCATTGGATCTTTTATCTTGATTTTTATGCTACAAATCCACCGTTTCATATGATATTAAATAAAAATAATTTCCAACTATTAAGTTTTAAGTTTTTTCGAATTAAATCTGTCGCATTAGTGGTTTTTAAATTTATATTGTTTGAAATAAAATGTTTTTAGAATTCTTTATTTAAAATAAGAATGCATAATAAACATTAAATCAATAATAAAAGGCCATGCTAAAGTTGTTATGTAAAATTATCATAAATATATATATTTAGATCTACAAATAATCAAAGTTTAATCTAAATAGTGCTTAACTTGTGTGTTTAAATATATATTTAGAGCTTTAATCTGGTTATTATCAGTGCGGAATGTCCAGATCAACACGCATCAATAATCCTTCAATGCGGAAAAAAATATCGTCAATGGATTTAAAAAACTGGAATTATTGTATTTTTAAGGGGATTTGAAAGTTTAAAGTTTATATTTTTTTGGTATTGCTTTCCCATCTTAAGAATGGTTTTTATTATTTCCTGTTCATTTTTTAAGTTTTTGGAAAGGTCGATTGTATTATTTCCTTGAACGAGCACTATTGTATTGCACACTTTGAATTCAAACTCACAAAAAAAACACTTTTTATATAAAATTCTTATCAATCTACATCAGAAGTCGTTTTCTATCATGGACAACGTGCTTCTATAAGTGAATTAATTATTTTAATTGCATTCGTATTATTGCATTAGCTAAAATCGGAATATAAGAAATATTCTTATAGGATTCAGCAAAAAAAGATTTAATTTTTTTTTCGAATAAGAAGTAGCACCCACTTATTATAACCGATAGGTGTTTTGTTTGATTAAAAGAGATTTTTTAATAATAGAAATGCAAATTTTGACTTGAATTGAAAATTTATTTTCGAAATAATTTTCATTTGAATCTTTTCTTCTATCGATTCGTCAAAAAAAATATTAGTTGAAAAGTATATCCTGGTTAATTCTTACGTGGTCATACTGGTTATCATAAAGTTTATCTAAGAATAGTTATCCGCTGAAAAATTTCATAAGTGTATTTTTAAGATGCTAGAGAAGCATCTTATTTTGGAAAAAATAAATTACTAGTATTTATATCACTTTAGAATAAATTCAAACGAATTGCATTCTTAATTGTATAAAAGGCAAGAATTCTTCTAATTTTTTCAAAATAACTGACAAAGTATATACTCTAATAAAGTGGGTATTTTAAACTTATTATACAAACAAGTTGCGTGTTAAAAAACTTTTTGTTTACATGTTTTACGATCAATCTACTTTTAAAAATATAATTATTCTTGAAAGTTGGAGTAATCCGACATGGGAAAAATATGCACTTATAGAAATTATTTATTGCAAAAACATAGCCACACATTCCAATATAAAGAATTCAACAAAGAACGCTGGTAATAGAATGAATATTAAAGAATTATCGTTTTTATATTTGTGAACCTTGATATTTTGGTCTTAAAATGTTTTATGATAAGAAGATCTAAATTTTTCAATAAATAAAGGCTAATTCTATGGAAAAAAACAAATAGGATTTTTTTAATCACAAAACCATATTAGTACTTTTAATGATGCTACAAAATTGAAAAGAGCTAATTAACTATATAAACATTAAAACAGTTGTGGTTATATTTAATTTTAGTTAAAGCAAAAATGTATAAATACTACTTTTTTTTTAAATTAAAACAGCGGTAATTTAAATATTTTTTAAATCGAGTATAAATCTATAATTTTTTAAGAAAAAGGATGTAGTTTAAATCGATTTCTTTAGTGAAATAAACTTAAAAGAAAACGGTAAAGCCGCAGCATCTAATTAATAACATATTTGCCTTGAATATTTCCAATAAATCTAGTTTTTAAGCTCTGAAATCCAAGAAAGTTTATACTCCATATATATGATAAATAAAATAAATCTGTGTTTAAAAGCCTCACCTACACAGAAAATTTTCTTAAGAACTAATTTAATCATTAAAATGTAAATATAAAGTTTATTCATAATTTTAACAAACTCCTTAAATAAGTACTTTAAAATAGACTTATTATCAATATCGCCTAATTAAAACACAACAAAATATTATATTATTATTTTTTCTAAGAATTTAATGTTTTTAATATCTTATATAAATATTTAAATGCAAAAAAATGTTTTTTTAGATCAGCCAATATTTCTATTTTGTTAAAATTTATCCCTAATGATCTAGTTGCAAATACACCTAATTAATAGAATAGAAGAACATTTTGGCTCGTTCTATAGCATTATATTTTATAATTGATATATAATTTATTTATACTTTTATTGATTTATTATACACACCCTATATATTACACAAATATTTTAAACAAAAACTTAAAATATATTAAATGCTATTGTGTAGTTTTTTAATTTTAATCAATCATTTAAATCATATTTTTATGTTTAGAGCTCCACTAATATCAACGGAATATCGAGAGAGAATGCAATTATTTAGAAAACTAATTCAAAATATAGAAATGATAACACCTGAAATTGAAAATAAAATACTATTAAAAAAAATAAAAGATAACGAATCACAAAACATATTAGATCCAATAAACAGTTATTATTGGAGAACATGATATGCGGATTGTAATAAATTGATTTATTTAACCTTTTATTTTCAGTAATTGTACATTGTATAAAAAATTTATTGCTTAATAACTTTTTTATAAAAATGATTGGTAATTTTTTTAAATTCTAAAAGTTATATCTTCTAATAAATATATTTTTAGTACCGAGGAATCGTTGTATTCTTAAAAAAAAAACAGACCAAAATAAACAGAAATACGCTGCTAGATGAGAAACTTAAGATCATTTTCATTTGTACATTTTTTATTGCCCCCAATAAATGCATTTTATCTATTATTTTTTCGTTTAGAAAAATTTAAAATAGCTTCACAGAATTTTTCCTGATTTTTTTACAAATAAATATTTATGGTAAAATCGAGTTTTTTGGATAGGCTGGCAATATTGATGATGATTATTTAGGAAATAATAAGATTAGAAAGAAAAGATATTACAAATTCAGTTTTCAATTTATTACAAAAAAGAAAACAGATTGATTCATAGAATAAAAAAATTGACATGAACTACGAAATAAACCTTAATTCAGATAAATTTTATCTGAATTTATTTTTTCAGATGCTCCATTTTCGGCTTAAATCCCGATTTTTTGTTATTCATGTCGTTATTTTAGAGGCGTCAATAGTCTTCTAATTTATATATTAAGAAATCAGTTAAAAAGTGGATGATTTTTTTGTAAAAATCTTAAAGGGGTTATTATTTAATGCATTGTTTATATTTATATGTAACAATCATGAATATTTTCATGTCATTTCTGAGGTAATTTGAAATATTAGATAGGTACTCTCTATCTTTGGCGTGAATAACTAAAAAAATAGATTTTAAATTTAACAAGCCTTTTATTGACAAAATACACCACGTACTTCATGAATGCTACATTTAATCAGTAAAATTAATTTTCATTCTTACAATTTTAGAACAGGGGAAACATGGAAATACTTATTGTGAAATTTGATGTACTATATTATGCATGCTTTATGCATGCTCAATTGAAAAACTGAATTTATTGTTATAATTATGTTTTGAACAAAGAAATTAAGATTAGTCATCGTAAAAAGCATAAGGAATAAGATCCTGATTGTATTAGTCTACATTTTATGAATCTTTCAAGTTCATCAATTATTAAAAATTAAAAAATCGCCTTATTTGAGTTTTAAATTTTACAATACATTATTCTGATCATTAAACCTTTATATTATTTTATTGTAAAAAAATCTTTGAAATCGAACCATAAAAATCACAAATTTTTGCCTAGAAAAACTACAAAGAATATAATGGTATTTCAAGTTGAGAAGAAAATATAAGAATGATTAAAGGTTATGATTTAAACCTAAAAGCATGTAAACCTGTTTATAAGCCAGCTTATCTCATTGTCTTATGCTATCTCAGTCGCAAAAACTTCATATAGTTTAATCGAACAAGTCTTATTTATACTTGAATTAAATAAAATATCTTTTCAAGCTTCTTTAGTACATTTTTTTTACTTGAAAGAGCTAATAATTCAAATTTTTTCTTCATCGCTGTTGTTTGAGTGCATACTTCAGCCTTATTTGGCTTCTTAATATACGATTTTGTTATTCTGTGATGTCTTACCTACTTTATGACATATTGCTAATACGCACAAAAAATATTTTTATATGTATATTGTAGAATCTCTTTTTTTTTACATTGTGGCACTAAGCATATAAATTAGACTAATTTATATTAAAATCACGATTTTATGTACTAGGCAGTTTAATATTATGAACATGATGCTTTAATTTCCATCAAATTTTGTTCAGAAAAAAATAAGTGCGCATATAAAATTATACCAGCAAGACCATTAATTATCAACTTTTAAAGTGTTCTTTACGCATTAATTACTATTTTATCTTGTATTTAATTCTTTTACTTTAGAAAAGATGCCAACAAAATATAAAAATATCTGGGTTTTAGCTGATTTACTATCGAACTTTTATATATTTAAAAGATCATATTAAAACTATATTTTTTTTTCTAATACTGAAACAATAAGTTCTATTGAAATTTCTGTATATAAAATTATGTGATTAAGGATTAAAAATTTTTAATAATGAGAATGTATGCCATTATAATTATAGATATCTTGTTTTAATCTTCTGGGAATATTAAAATATCTCACATATTTAAATTTTGTGTGATATAAGATATAATGCAAAAAAAATATTTTAAAAAAGTACTAATTGGAATATCTTTATTATTATTGAAGTTATTTTTAAGTTCTGAATAGGGAAAATTCGAGGTGTCTTTCGTTGATTTCCGGGGTATGATGATTAACAATCTTTGGTTTTATCATAAAATCAATTCTATTTTCAGCTTGGTACTTTCTTACAAGTTCATTAAAATCATATTTCTGTAATACACGATTCAAATTACTCAATTCTTTATAATATAGGTTATATGTTTCGAATGAGAATATTTTAGACATAGCCCACAAAAGAAACATTTTATTTATTTTCATTATAAACTAGATGATAAAAAATCATTTCTGCCATAAAGTACATTAATATCTAAAAAACACAATTTTTCCTTCTGTAGATTAATAATTATTTAGCGCATTATTTATTCTATATACATATTAGAAATAAATATATATTTATTCAATAAAGTGATTGGTTTTAATCTAATTTCATCATTGTGCTATAAATAATTAATTCATGTCTCTTTTTCAAATCATTCAGCTAAAACGACCATTTTTTAAAATTAAGGCTATATTTTTTGTTTTTTTAAGCTAATCTTGCATTTTTTTATTATATTTCTTTGCATATACATACCTTTTTCCCAAAAAAGTTTATAAAGTTTCACATAAATTAAAGTACCTGATTTTTAATATGACAAACGACCAGTTGCTAGTATCTGGTTCAAAATTGATAAAAAAAGAAGATCATTCTCATATTTATAGTTAAAATTACATGATATGTGGATATATAGATAATTATATAAATAACGCATTTTAAACTCTAGGAGATAAAATAGGTTAAGTTTATATTTTATATATTAAAAAAAGTACATGAATAAATTAAAAATGAGATTAAATGATGTTATTTTAGAAATTAATTATAAACTACAACCTAACATTCAAGATTAGCGCAAAAATAGAACTTCAATATCTTGATATACCAAATAAAATGATAATTAATTAAAATCAGATATTCTAAGTTATAAAAAAAAACATAAAAAAAAGAGTGTAATGAAAACTATTGCTGTCTAAATAGATAATACATCGATGAAAACAAAAAGTAAATTTAAAAACTCTTTTTGTTATGAATATTTCATGCTTGATAGCATAGGATTTACTAAAATAACTTATCTACGGGGCAGTATTGACTTTAATTCTGACAGCCCAATAGATGACTAAAAAATGTGCTTTTTTCGCAATAAACGTTTTGTTAGATTGCCGATTCTTAAATTCTAAAAACTACATGTGAAAAAAAATTATTTTCCTGAAAATATATGCGAATGTATTCTTTATATTTATCTAAGCATTTATCTTATATTGAAACGGTATTTATGAGATAAAAACTTAAGGTGTAATATTTTTGTACTTTAGACCGGTTATTTTGATGTTTTTTTTCTTATTATGCACAATAGCTGAATATACACCTGTTTTTTTCGCATATTACAATATTTTGTCAATCTATATGCTATTTAAATGACAGAAAAAAGCAAATATGCATATAAATAATTTTATATTTAACATAAGTTGTTAAACTTTATATTAGAAAAGAATAATGATCGTATACGCCATAGATTTATAATAATAAAAAATCTCGTTCAGGACAATAAATGAACAGAAAAAAAAATTATTTGTGAATAAGATAAAATATAAATAGTCTGAATTTGCTAGTATATTTAAAGGTTACCTCAGATTCAGATTATAGGGGAAATTAAAAAAATTTTAAAGAAAAAAAATCTGCGCAATAAAACTTAGACATGAAAAATCATTTTATTTAACCCAATTCAATAAAAAAAAACACAGCTTAACCTTTTTTTAAAACCATAATTTTAATTCATTTAATAAATTGAAAATAATTATGACTTTCGAAATGATATTTTGGCCATATTTTTATAAAATTTTAATATTACAACGTAAATTTATGATAAATAAAAATGAAAAACCATACTTATTTTTTGATTTTAATTTTAAAATATCTCGTATAGAATAAACCCCTGTATATTTTTATGTTTTTAGTTTTTATTTACCCTTTAGATACATATGGCTTGCACCGCCACATTTAAAAGACCTAAAAAACCTATTATTTATATTAAATGAAAATATTGGGAAAAGGATTATTAATTTGCCTCTTATTTCATCTATAAAATCAAATTAAAGTAAAAGAAACCAAATTAAATACAACATTTATATTATTTTGTACAATTAATATATAAAATATATGACTTGATAAAACAAGATTATTTTACCCTTGGTAGTTGGTATTTATTATATTACACATTTTTCTAATTTAACTGTTATTCTTTCTCGCATAATGGCTATAAATTGAATTTTTGCTATTATATTGGGATTTCTTTGAGCATCTTCATTTTAAATTTATTTGTTGAAGTGTAGAAATGCGACAGAACCAAATAAAAAATCAACTTAGGCATAATAAACATATTTTTAATTATTTATCCGATAGAAATTCTAAAACTGAATTATATAAAAGCACTAAATCAAATACAAAAAAATGTCAAATAAGGGTCATGTGCAATGTATGAAAAATAATTATTAATAATCAAAATAATGCCCTTTCAATTTTACAATTTATGGAATTTATGCTATAAATCATGTAATTTATCGATATAAAGCATTCTAATATATATTTATTGGTTAGCTTAACGATAAAAAAAAATATAAAAAAACAGTGATGATGTGTCCCAGTTCCGTCAAAATAACATATTGAGCACTGCGACCTGATCAACGACCATTTAAGAAAAATAAATTGTCATAATCGGTGGACTAATAACTTGTATCGGTATAAAAATAACTTATAGTATCTTTAAAAATAGTTTTGTGATTAATCATGTATATTCATATATGAGAAATGATTGATGATCATTTTAAATTAAGTAAAAATATTTTGGAATTGTACATGGAAATGTTTATGATCATAATGCAAGAATGGCTGCGAAAATAGACAAAATTTTCAGGAAAAATATCTGTATTAATAACTATCAAATATAATAATCCGAAAGGCTCTATTTCTTGGTTTTTTATATTTTTATCGCCTTTGCATAGCTTTACTTCGACGAAAATTTTAAATACATAAATATTCCAAACAATATAGATGTATTTACATTTTGTACAAACATTCCCGGGTAATATGATAATATCAAATAGAAATTTTTCATATAAAAACATCCATAACCTTTAAAACTTTAACGATTTATGTTGTATAATATATTTTTTGTACTCTTCAGCATAAATGATGAATTAAAATCTTGTATTTGAACATTATATGAAAGGGGAATTTATAGATTGCAGCATGTTTGATCATAAGTGATTATAAACCCTTTTTTCAATTTTTTTTAATTTTAAAAGCTATTCTTTTAGAATATACACATTTTTTTCTGCTAATAAATAGTAGTTTCTGATTTAATATTTCTATCTGATCTTCTGCTTAGATAAAAAGATTTTTTTTGTTAACATAAAAAAACAGATCATTCTAACCGACAGATTTTCTCTATTTATTAATTCATACTGATTGTTATATTTAAGAATCAAATGTTGTCAAGTTGAATGTAAAAATTTCTTGCTGATTTATATGCTAACTCAAAGCATAGTTTGTGTGTATAAGGATAACATCACGAAACTCTTGACAATCGCGAATCTTTGTAAGTATCTGGAAGTATCTAAAAGGTTTATTTCTGTCCAAATATTTTAAATCAATCATAAATAATTCTAATTGATTTCTTCCTTATGCGCGCACTTATTTTTGCTTTAACTACACACATAAATTCTAATCATCAATGGCTTTTTATTAGTTGGTATATATGGAAAAAATATAAAAGCATGTATTTTAGAGATTTTATAACATTATGGATGATTTTAGGTAATTAAGTTGTTTTTTAATGCATCAAACCATTGTTTAAACAGGAAAAGTACTCTTAAAAATATATAATGTCTTATTAATATGAATTAAACTCTAATACGATATATAATTCGATTTCTGTTTAATTTTTTGTTGCATAACTGAGATAAAATTTACCTCTTAGCTGATTAAAAAGATTCTTATAGATGTGGTTTGACTTATTCAATACAACAGAAGCCATATTATGATTTTATGCGTTATATTTTCATTAAAAAAAAGTTTTAATACGATAAAATTTTTTCGTTCTTTAGATTCTATAAATTTTAATTGACTTTTAAGCCATTAATCGTTTTAAATAAAGCAATGGGAGAACCCACCTATTCAGAACTCGTTAGAAAATATATTATAATGCAACAGATGGGCACAAAGGAATTTTCAAAATCAATTCATCGTGTAGGGCACCATCATTTACTAAACATCGAAAAATATACAAACCCCATCAATTTTTGTTATGTATAATAATTATAGTTATTATTTTACACTAATCCTTATAAAATTTCGATTTGAAATTAAAATACAGGATTGAACACTATTTTTTATACTTAAGCCATAATTAAATTGGTGATTTAAAATAATGACACAAGTATTATAATAAAAAACAAGGAATTTGATATTTAGGTTAAAATCCATTAAATCGAATTTTAAAAAATGGAAACACTTTTTCGGCATAAAGCAAACATAATCATCACAAGAATATGTTGGATTGTGTGTCTAAAATTATCTTTTTTAAAAATATGCGAATTAACCATACTTGATTTAATATACCGAATATAGGTGATATCATGTCTAAATACTTTACGAAATTAGCATGACTCATAAAGGTATCGATAGTTTAGGGGCTCATATATTTAGCTTCAAATTTAAATTTGATGATCTAGCATTATGTATTTACAATTTCATTGTTTTATCGCCAGAAATTGTAATTATAATATTTTGTTACGAGCTTTATACTTTAATTACTATACCTATTGACAATGGAGAAGACCCGTTATTTTCTTATAATAAATAAATAATTCAAATACTTTTAACGGATTTTAAAATAAAAAAAAGGAAAAGGTAATATTAACATTCTTCTGGCTGTATTTATTCAATATTCAAGAATATTCCTAAAATATTTGATTTGAATTTTACCTAAAATAAAATGGTAAAAAATTATGTGGATTTATTCTTACCATTCTGCACAAAATCATGATAACGATATAGAAATTTGAAAATATTAAAAATTTTAATGTATCCCACAATCAACTGTTGTCTTATAGTAATAAATTTTTCGAAAAATTATCGAGAATCAGAGTCTAAGTAAAAAAATGTGCGGATTCATATAAGCTTATTAGTATGAAACTAGTAGAAAAACTCTTTATAAAACACAGGAATTTATATAATAAAGAAAAACGTAAGCTTTAAACGAATTAAACGCCTTATGAAGCTATATTCTGCCTGAGACGGAATATAAAACAGATTATATCTCCCCATATGTATTAATGTTTTTGTATCTAAAGAATGCACTAGAGACGGAAGATTTTATTGCAATCGTTGCAAATATAATTATAATACTTAAATTAAGATGTTTTTTCCTGGAATAATCCATTACTCCCTTAAAATTATCATTTCTGACCTAATTGAGTTTAAAGTTGTACTAGAATCAGTTTTTTTTAAATTATATGTTCATTTTATATCCATGAAATAAAGAATATTCGCGAGTATTTTTTGACTATATATTCTAGAGGATGTAGACTCTTATAATCAAATAAGAATTTTTGAATAGTTAGTTGCCTATATTTTTCTAAGAACATTACTGTGATATTCATAAATTTATCTTATTATTGTCATAGTTAAATGTTTTAGAGCAAATATAAAATCAAATAGCAATTTCGTTTTCCACAAATATATCGGCAAAGGTCTAAATTTATAACTTTAAATCGATAAAAACATCTCTGGTAATGTTATAACAGACATGATTATCTCTTATCTCTATTTTGTGCTAGTATCTAGTTTGATACGATATTTTCTAGAATTTAAATAATTATTTATAGAAAAAATACAAAATCAAGCAAGTAAATTACTTAAGATTTGCATTGGCTTTGAAAAGCAACAATTTCGAAAAATACTCTATGGTGAAATTTCAAAATACATACGATCGATGTTTAAAGTAATCCAAGCATTAAAAATTTGATGGTGGCTTTCATATAAATTTAAGAACAAGATTTGAATTAATCCTTACTTTTTAGTTTTTGGCAATTATTTGCCATAGAAGAGAAAAATTTAAGGGGCAAAAAAAATTTCACTGCCTTTTATATATTTTTGAACCTCTTAATATGATATTATCTATCCTCTTCATTTACTATTGTTGTATTAGAATACCCCTTAAAAGTAGCTGACTTCCTTAAATAAATCTATAATACACAGCTTTTGCTTAAATATAGGTATATTATTATTCCTCTTAAATTACACAACTATTTTTATAAACTTAAAGTACCTTTTAGCAATATAAAACCAGCCTTTAAACCATTTATTATTATTTTTTGCAAAACCTTTGTAAAAACATTTTTTTAAACTCAGTTTTGCATTTGTTAAGTTACGTTTTAATTTCTTTCTATCAGATCGGTATCAAAAATATTCACCAATGATCTATTGAGGCTACATTTTATACTTGTTCAAAAGATTGTATTGTATACTTCTGTGATTTAGAAACATCATATATGCATTTTTATATCATGTTTTTGCTTGCTACTCGCTCAATATGCCAATTACTCTTTCCACTAATCTATTCACTCATAGTGTTTCAAACACCTTTATTCCGATGTTATTATTCTTTTTTTTGGCATTAAGCTCTTAAATATCTATTAATTAATATTTTTCTATTTTGTGTAATTAATCTTTAAGGTATAAATCCTTCTTTAAATTCACTTTATAACGCTACAATAATTCCCTTGCTGTTTATAATAAAAGAATGCTGTTACCGTCTATTCTATATATAATTAACACTAACTAATACGCCTATATCTTGACTCTAACTTTAAAAATCGATAAAAACCCCTAAAGGGTTTATGTGAATCTACACTATAGAAGATAGTTTGTTTTCCCTGTTATTAAATATTCTGCTCGCATATCTTGCATTTTCATACTATTGCAGCAAAGTATATTTTTTAAGTCTTTATAAATATATTCTTGCAATCCGTGTCCGATTTTAACTTGATTTGTTCACAAAAGTCCATCCTTATTGTATTTTTCAATATAAAGAAATTTTTACATTTAAAATTTCCAAAAATACATTTCGTTATCATTATATGTGTTTTTTCCCTTTCTACTAGTTTATTGCGTCGCTTCTTTTCTCTTTTATATAGAATTTTCTATTAAACTTATCTGATTTACCCATGTATTGAAATTTTAATTGGATTTTGTCAAAAATATATTCTATTGCTATCTCGACCCACCTTTTTATTCAATCATTACCGTAATCAACTTGTTCTTTTTATCATTTCCACAGCCTTATGATTAGTCTTTTTTATAATATAAAGTCGTCAGTTCATATAAAAACATTTTTACAACAAATCAAACATATAAATTTTATTTTCAAAATATAATAGCTTTATTCTGTTTCAGCAAAAAAAAATTAGATTCGTTTTTATTATATATCTATTGGTGTTCTATTACTTCCGCACTACCCTACACCAACATTTGTAAATCTGTTTTTATGTATAATCTTTATAATAGTAAAGAAGTATAGCTTATTTAAATCTCAAACTTCTAAATTTTGTTCATTGAATTCTTGTTCCATTTTTTATTCCACATTCATTCTTTTTCTTTTTTTAGTTTCAAACTCATTGTTAATCTTTTTTTCATAAATATTTCATATAATTCCTAAACCATTTCTCCTTTTATGATAATAATTTACACATATGTATCTTCTTTGCCCTTTTAATTTAAACATTTTATTTTTATGTTCTTTTAGAGATATTATTTTGGCATCATTTTCTTTTACTCGTAAAATAATGACTTCCTGTAATGATAATTGAATTTTATTGATATTTATCATTTAATCACTATTTTAATTCTTTCGACTTTTCTGCAAATCTCCTCATGTTCTGTTCAATTTTTCAGCAAAATAATGATATTATTTAGATATATACGGCATTTTTTCCTAATAAGTCCCCTAAAATTTTTATAATAATTCTTTACTATATCATTGTGTATTTTATTCTAATAATATGCTATACCAGATATCTGCTCTACGCTTGGGATCAAATCCAGTTCTAATTGGTTCATTCTCTAAATTTAAACACAGTAGAAAGCCTCTTTTAGATCAATAACGTTATCCAGTAAGAAGGATAGGTGACTAGAATAATATCTCTTACATTTATAAATTTAAAGTTGTCTCAAATACTGATAATTTAATTTTATAAATAAATAAACTACTTATAGCACTTCACCATTGATTTTTTTTATAAATCCACAGGGTTTAACCTATTTTTATTCCGCTATATATTACCTGTATTCTTTCTAAATAATCTAAATATCACATATCTGTGAAATTAAAATGCCAATAAAGTGCGATTCCATTTTTGAGCTACGATTTTCACTGCTGATATATATTTTTTATATTCCACTAGTGTGCAGTGATTCTTTCATTTTTAATCCTTGTACTTAGTTGGAAAAGCATCTTTTTTATAACATGAATTTCCTAATATGAAAAACTTTGACACTTTAAATATTTTTGGCATAAAATACATAAAAAAATACCAAAAATTACCATTTTCAGTCTATTCATCATTATTAATTTTTCAATGAAATTAAAAGCCTTATGACTCACTTTTTTATGCTTCTAGCATATTAAAAGATATATATTTCTCCTATCCAAACCTTTTTACCCATAAAACAACTTCTTTCAATTGCCTTACGCTGCATTCACAACTTCAATTTATTCAGATCGTTTTTAATTTGCCACGTTCATCAATCCTTTGTTTCACATTATTTAGACTTCTTTTTCATATTTACCACCCTTAGCTTTTGGCAAAATACAACCAATATTCTGCTACTCTTTTATATGCCATTTTCTCGATCTTTATAAACCTTTTCATAAACTTCAACATCACTTTCTATTTAAAAAAATTGTTCTAGTTCTACATAAATCTACAACTTCGCTTTATTGTGCTATACAAAATTATTTTTAAGGATTTTATTACACTACTAATTTTTTTTATTCTCTCCTGATTCTGGATATCTTTATAAAAGTCTACTTACGCCTGTATGCCATTTCTTGGTGTTTCCCGATGTTAGCTACCTATTTATTAAATATTGAAGCGTTCATTAGGATACGGAAAAATAAAATTTGTTCAAACTTATGATATTATATCTGAAATAGGAATTTATCCGCGAATTCGAAATATATCATAGTTTTATTTATATAGCCGATATATTGCTTCAATTTTTTCAATCTTTGTATTTTTTATTCCTTTAGTGTAATAAAGTAAACACGCCTATGTGACGTCATTTGTTCCATTTTAAATTACTTTAAGATTTATCGTTTTCTATATAGGAGAGCGATTGTCTTTATATTGTTGCTGATGCTGCTTTACTCGATCATAGATCCCAGTTCAACAACCTAAAAAATCTTTTATTCTGGTTTAATATTTATAGAACGATTTTTCAAAGGCTTGGTAAATTGATAACCCCCCATTTTTAATAAGATTTTATTTATACCCTTTAGAATTCCAATATTCAAATTGTTTATATACATTATAATTAGATCTATGGAAAATCTAAATGTGATTTGTGTGCAGACCAGGCTTCAAACACAAAAAATGAGTTCCGGGGAAATTCAGTCATCTGCAGAGTTTGGTGCTGATATTCAATGTCATGGAAGCATGATTTCAAGGAGTGAAATTATGGATTCAAGTAGGGAAACTACTGGCCTTAAAATTATTTCTAACAGAGACAAGTTGCGAGTTTATAATAACAGAAGCTCTTCTATCAATTAAAAGACATAATTATAAAAGCATGCACCGATACAAATATGATATTGTACACATGGTCGAAATTTACACAAGTATATGTAGATGCATGCGAAAATCTTTATGTTCATTCGCCAATTTGCGAAGGAATAAAAAAAATACAGGAGTCTAAACCAGACTATGACCCAGTAGCTTGTAGTAAAAAATACATAAATGACATAAAGGTAATACTGATTTTAGAGCCATATGTGACAAATTCAACTGAAATTGAGTATATTTATAAGCATAAAATTACTTTGTCAACGATTAATATATGTATTGTGTTCTCTAAAATTTATATCACGCCCTTAGAGCATATTCCAAACATAGGATTTATTTCATTAATCACAAATCTTAGAAACAGTGTTAGTGATCTTACAATTATAAATGGAAAAGCGAAAAATTGTGATAAATTTGAATTTTATCAATATATCAGCATAGAGCCTTTCTGCAAGGATAAAGATTTTTGGTATTTAGACAAAGATGGAGTAAAAAAAATAAAATGTTATATGGATAACGAGAATGAAAAATTTATTTTTCTAAATAATAAGTTTAAAAAATATGAAGAAATAGATGGTAAAAAATATGTAAAGATCGAAAAATGTTCGGTGATTTATATTGATGATATAGAATATCATATATGTGATTCCTAGAGGGGGGATAACCCTTCATACTATAAAAACATGATTTTATATACTGTAAAGACTATAAAAATCATAAATATATAATTAAAAATTCTAACCTTTCTTTCTTAAACGATTACCCCATTTTAAGTTTCAATTCCGAATACATAAATTATATTAGGAACATTCTTCAGGCTTTAAAATAAGAATAAAGTTTAAATAAACCAAAATTACATTTCTAAAATACCAACATCTGTTAAACTTTTAGAATTTGCTAGTGTCTGTTTTCATTCTCTTGTTAAAAACATAATTCGAAAAGGCAATAAATCATGTGAGCATTCGGAACTGGCAGTGAATTGCTGTTAAAAAAGTAAAAACACCTTTTTAAATTTTCAAACAATCTACCATAATATATAATACATTTAATCATTAAAATATAAGTAATATCGCGTTAAGTTACTGGCGAATTTTTTAGTTCAACAAGATATAAACTCTATGAAAAATATGTTTGTATATGCAAATATGCTTGTGAATTTAACAATTAATTCATACTTTATAGCTCGATACAGACTAGAAAATCATTTTGGAAGATATCGTAATGGAGTTCCAATCGATTTTGTGATTTAAATTTACCCTGAATAAAAACTCTTCTTGGACGATCAGTTTCTAAAATGAATCAAAAAAAACATTCAAAATAAATAAGCTGACTTGATAAAGCATTTTATCAAAGATTTTTGAAGTAAATCGACAGCATGTACTAGTTTTAAGATGTGAAAAAAAAATTTAATTAAAAAATTATATACTCAATATTTTTATGAGTGATTTATTCATAAAAATATATTAAGATGTTTTAGATATTTCAGCATTGTTTATTTTGAATCTTTTTTTGCTTATGTCAGATCAACCCCATGTAAGTGTACATTCGTACAATTATTATGATTATATATTACGATTTAACTTAAAATTATCCCAAAGTGAAATCAACTTGGTATGAATACTATACCAATAACCCAAAATTAAACAAAAGGGTTCATATATACTACAGATTTGAATAATATAAAAATGCAAACTATTCATATATTTTTATGGTTATTTTTCAAATAAATACAGCAATTCATACAGTAAAACTTTCATATGCAAATTTTTCTATTATGAATAACACAACTTGAGCAAAATTATTATGAAACCTAAAAAAATACCTAATGAAAAATCAAATAAATATAAAATTAAATAGTTTTACAAGTATTTGAATAGAATTTTTGAATTTATATTTTAAACTATATTTTTTTAGATTTCTTAAACTGAAAAAAATGTCTATTTTTCTTATCATTCTATTTGATTATGATTGTCTTTAGCTACAAATTAAGAATCGAATAAAGAATTTCTGTGAATTTTCTTTTTATTTCTTGTAGAACTGATTACTTTTATTATTTTTCAGTAGGGATAGTTTAACAATTTCAATAGTGCCACTTCTATTGGATAACCGATTCGACTAATATCTTTATAGTAACATCTGCAGCTTTTATTTATTGCAGTTGCGCTCGGGTAGCGATCTTCTTGTTTCAACAATACAACCGAGTGTATTTTTAAAGTTCAAAAAATTACATTTACATGTGTCTGTCTACCCGTAATTATTGTATGGCTTACAGCATAGCGGAATATATATACTTTTGTGAGAGAACTTAGAATTGATAATCATTTAAATTAAAGATTCCAGTCTGGATTTGCGCTAATTAATCATTTCTATTATTTGTTTTTAATCTAAATCCTATTCCAAATCACAAAAAACTTCACCGCAGGTTGATTCAAGTGAAATAATGTGCCATTATAAGATTGAAAACTAATGATAATGAATAGAAACCCCAATAATTTCACAACCAAAAATACTAGATTCTAGCCTAATATCATATAGAATGAATCTGAATAATACATAACATTTAGGACTCAAGAAAACCAAAACATACCAAAAAGTGTACCCTCTATTATTTAACTTTGACCATTTTAAGAACAATAATTGAGAAATAATAGCGTAGCGTTTATAAATATACATGTTTTTATATATTTAAAGGCTAAAAGATCCCATCCTTTTTGATTAACACTCATAATTATTACACGCTATTATATGTATGATATATACCACATACACGCGATATAATGTTGAAAAGGAGATTTATGATATTATATTCTATATTGATACGAAAATATATAAATATTCCCCAATATAGATACCATATGTTACAAAAAGTTAGTCTGAAACCAGTAAATTCCATCTTCTCCGCAAAAATTGTTTATAAATTTTTGAAAGACAGTATGTGATTTTTAATTTACATGAGCATATCTTATTTTAATATTTTGCATAAAAATATACAAACTAACATAAAAATAATACATGGTGAATAAATCATGGTTTATTTAATAACAAATTTAAATATAACCCAAAGTTCACAGCTAGATATAAAACATGAAATGTCAATAGGAAAGGAAAATTTTAGAGCTAATAAAACCATTATGAGAGAATTTTGATCATATAAAAAAAAACAACGATAAGGGTAGTTATAATAAAAAACAACAAAATATTATAAGGATTACATATCTCTCCATATTTGCATTACAAGAAATAGCCACTAACCTCCCCCCTCTACGCAAATTTTTAAAAATACTCTCCGACTGTGAAAAAAAAAATTGGTTCGTCCTAGACGAAAAGAATAATGAAAAAATAAAACAATAAGAATATAATGCGTATCGAGCTGAAATCTAGCGCCAGTGTATACCAAAAATATGAAGAAAATAAAAATACGCGAGCGTATGCGCCAGAGATTCACTTATTGATATCTTATGAAATAGAAGCTAATCGAAAACGTAAAAATGCTGTGAATTTTGATTCCTAAAATTATATCTCCACTGTAACGTCAAAATCATTCCAGGACTAATCGAATGTCAATTTAAACGAAACACACAGCGAATATGTTTACTTTGCTTATTTATTATACGCCTATTGAATCAAATTTAAAATGCGAAATATATAAAAGTTCTAAATGACTTATATTTAAGAAAGCTTAAATTTTATTATTAAATGAATCCTTATTATCAATCAAGCCTTTAAGAGAAAAATTTGTGTGATTTTGGTATTTAAATTATGCCAAAGAGCACACATTAGCAGATCATAATTTTTGTCATCAAGAATAAGTTTTTTTTAACATCAATATCATTACCTTAACCGGCTCGGCTATCTTATTTACATAAAAATATGAGGTGCAACTATCATAGTATGATTGAAATGAAAAATCCAAATGCCTTTTTATTTATTATTATATTTAGCACTACAATTTATGAATTTTATTCAAGAAATACATGATGATTTCCAGAGAACATATGATATTATTCTCTTGTATATATACTCTTCTCCTACATATTATTCGATACCTCTTCACTTTTCAAGATCTATTAGACAATGGGCTTTGTATAAACATATATTTTAAATAAATTTCAGAATTTAGGTTCTGATTTTGAGTATTTTCGGGCATTTTTTATGATATTGAGTACGTGTATATCTCATGCTACGACTTATGCTTTTATGTTTATCTTAAACTATCAATTTTGGGCAATTCAGATGCTAGTGTATCACAATTCGTGTGTTTGCGCTGCGAAACATGTTTATATTATATACTGGTTGCACTTATTTCTATCAATTATTACATTTTTTTCTTTTTTATGGATATTAATTCATTAGTTGCACCCCCAAGAAGTTTAATGTCTGTATTATTTCGCGAATCTACTTTTTCCCGCATATTTATTCACTATAATCTCTTTTACTGAGTGAATTCGGATTTTCTTTGTTTATCTTAAACTATATTTGCTTGCCTGCATAAATAATTGGACATATTATCATATAATTGTACCTTTTTTGTAATTTTGGTTTGGTAGCTTATTCCATCTGATTGCAATATGATTATAAAATTGGAAGGATTCATATATAATTTGATAATAATAAATTTTGTAAGTGAATTTAAGATCTCGGATATATTATAATGAATAAAGAAAACATCCACAATTCTTTATGTGAAGATAGAAATTTTAGGAAAAAATTAAAAGGTATTTTCAAAAAAAAAATATATTTCGATAAATAGCTTAAGATTCAAATATTTGATGTTACTTTTCAATACAGGGAAAGGTAATCCCAAAGTAGTTAGATTTTATAGTTTCTACATGATAAAATAACATGTGTATCTTATAAGAATATGTTCGAATTAACACTCAAACACTGAAAATTGAAAGAGCGAAGCGTGGTTCAAATATAAAAAAAAGGTACTAAATCTTGTCATTGAATTTTTAATTATTAAAAAAAACTTCACAGGAATAATAAAGTGACTGCTATGACGCTAAAAAAAAATCTTTCAAAAATATAAACTCTGTGTGCTTATTATTATATATTATTTAAGCTTCTATTTCTGAAAGAAAGATGCCTGTGTTATCTTAATCGTATATTTACATTAAATATTTTTTAATAATTCATATTTTTACTTTAGATTCATTTTTGTATTGATCATAAAAGACATCAAAATCAAAAATACAGATCAAAAGTATTTTTGGAGCTGGGCTGTAATAGAGCGGGTAACAATATGTATATAATCCAGGCAATATATATACAATGGCTTCAATAAGTACTTACATGTATTATTATATGATAAAAATCTTTAAAAAAATATATAAATTGCAGGTGCTGCCCTTAAGTGATTTTTTTTTCAGATTTACATAAATTGTCTTCTGATTTATGTCTATATTGAATTTAATTTTTGATGTCAGGCAAAACATTCTCTCGATACGGGAATTTTAAAGACTATTTATATTTAAAATAAAAATTTATTTCATTATTGTTGATTTTCTGATATTAGAACACATTTGTAATACAATTTTATTTAAAAAAATACCCCTTTTGAATCAGATCCTAACTAATAATTTTATTAAAATTTTGTATTTTTAGATTTAAATTATTTAGTATTTACTTAATTTTTTGTTTTCATACCTAATTGAAAGTAATTATAAACACATGATCCAATATGTAAGCCCTGAAAGGTTGACTTTATTGAAATTAATATATAATATATGATAAAATAGCGCACAAAGAACATAAAGCGGTTCTGAATTACAATTTTAATTCGTTTTATAAATAAAATACATACCAAAATATAATTATAGTATTATAATGAGGCTACCATTAAAAATGTAAATCGATAACTAGGCAACACAAAAAAAATCAACTAAACATTATTATTCTGAATAACTTGTTTTTTTTGACTTTATTTGCTTTTAAAATAGGTACTTCTTACTTTTAGACTAATAAATTGCAGAAGCCCAAGTTATTTTTACAAAAATTATCCGATTAAAACACAAAAACCTGTATCATTAAATTATGATTATTAGCAAATAATTTTTTTAAAAATATCAAGCATATTTCATTTCTTATAACCAAATATAGTTTAAAAATGAATAATGTGTGCCTATAAAATTAGATTGAAAAGGGATTCATTTGCTTGAAGCTTTTTTTATGTAATTTTGATAATATTACTTGCAATTCGATAAATCGAAATTTATCAAATAAATAATTCAAATACAACCATAATCTATTATATGCCAGCCTTTTTTTATTTGAATGAAAGTTTCTCTTGAGTGCCAACTTTCGAAGATTATATTACGGTTACCATATTTTCGAATGTTCTAGATTAAACGGCAAACAGCTGGAATATTATCCGTAAAGTTATAAAAAATTTTAATAAGCTTTTGTAAAAGGTTTTCAAATTTCATCGTTGTTTTAATGAAAAGATCTTCATATTAAACTAATTAAATTCTTTTTAGAATTGCATTTACCCAATATAAATTTATTGATTTTTTATATAAATCTAACATATGTTTATACTATAATAAATATCTAATTAACGTCGATATGGTTAGTAAAGTAGCTATCAATTCAATCCAAGTATGCTGAATTTATTTTTTCACAGGTGAACAAATTAAAAGAATTAAGTCTAAAAGCATAGTCTGTATTCACTGTTAATTAAAAATTCATTCAATACTATACCTTTAATCAAATTATTCTGCGTTTAACACTTCGACCAGCATTAATATCCTTTCCAACAATTTTCTACGATATTGAACCATTGTCTGTTTCTTATCAAATTCTATATGATGTAATCTAGATAATTTGGAAATTTCAGTTTTTATCATCATTTCTTCTTCAGAAATTATTATATTTCGAGTTCAAAGTATTTGTGTAATTTTATATATGATACCTTATCGGCTAATTTGGGTTTTTTTCGATAGCAACCATCAATTCTATTATCTTTAGCCAACTTTGAATTAAAAATTTACAAAAACCAAATTTTAAACTAAACATCCATTTTTAATAATGGAACTTCTTTCTTATAAGATTAAAAAATGTGAGGAGCACAGTTTTGTTTTTAGTCATTATTAGATTAAATAAAGTGGCTATTACCACACAAAACTGCGACCTTAATAAAACAATTATAGAATATTGCTAATATCCTGATGTATTGTCGTGCTCTAAAGAAAAAAATAAAGGGGCAGGTAAAATTTTTGATCGTAGGGTAAATGTGCCATAAGGAATCCATTATCTCTAATAAAATGTACAAAATGTATTAGGCCAACAGAATACATGGGATATATTTAAGAACACGAGTAAATTAAAAATAAATATTTATAATTCGATGATGGTTTATACAAGTAGTTTGTATCTAAGAAGGAACGATCAGATATTAAATCTGCCAGAAACATTTATCGCACCAGTTTCTAAATTTAAATTCTCTATAATAAATAGAGGCTGTTATCGTTCGATGATTGTGATTTAAAAATCAAAATAATTTGTAAATACTTGAAGTATAAAAACAATCGATTTAGTATCTTTTTGCAGCTACAGATTTGAAGACGAGTATAGCATGAAAAGATATTTAATAATAATAAGTTTTGTATAAATTTTAATGTCACATTTCTTTTATTATATGAGATAATGGTCTTAAATTTGCATTTCTTTTATCATAATCTCCTTACCAATGTTTTTTTCTTTAAATTGACTTTCAATTGTATTCGCACAATCTTACCACACGCAATCTAAAATTAAATACATATCTAATGGGACAGACATTTATTTTTTCACCTCAATATCTTAATCATAGACACTTCTTAATTTTTATTAAATTTACCATGTAGTAATCATAAAGTAATACAATTACATGCGTCATCGATAAATTAAGAAAATAGGCGGTATTTATAAGTTTTAAAAATGTTTTTTTAACTCGAAACACACTATGAAGAATTTCTGGAAGTGCTTTTTAGACTAAAACATTTTACAAAGTATTATTAAACAAAAAATCTTATCTTTGTAGATTTAAAAAATATCATAACTAAAATTCACAGAAAAAGCTCTTAGTTTTAAACCGAATTGGGGCACATATTCAAATTATAGGTTTTCAGGAAAAGCTTGAACTAATAAGTCTTGAAAAGAAGTATATATATAATAAAATATGAGGGAAGATGATATGGCTTGTTTTTAGATATGATTTTTAAATTGGAAATAAAGACGTATTTCTTATAGAATAAAATCCAAATCAAAATATAAAAATTTACAGATATATATTAAGTGGGTTACGTAACAAAATTCAAAAAATAAATCGACTAATATCACCACAATTATTGCTGTATTTGTTATCTGATCGTTGATATTTATTTTCGTTATATACTAATCTGTGAACTTGTGTATTTTTCTTTGTTTCATCAAATAAGAAATATAAAAGTTGGCAGAGCGAACGGATGTATATTATCATTCTTTACAAAAGAGAACCGAAGAATATTTTATTACTTTCTATATAAAGATTATAGTAACTCGAAAATAATCTACTTAACCCACGGCCACCCTTTTTCAGCATATATAGTATCATATGGTTGTGTTTTTAGTTCAATCTGGATTCTCGGTATTTGATATTTAAAGTATATTTTTCCATTCCACAATATATCCATCACAATAACGGATATAGCGTTTTTTAATAGTTTATATTCTTTTTATGCTATCAAACAGACTTGTTTTCGTTTTATCATTAAATTTTAATTTAATCACTGATCAATTTTGACTTAATTTACCAGCCTGAATTCAGTTGAAATCACTTATTCTACGATATAATATGATTTTAAATCGAACCTTTAATTTTCTTAAATAACAAATTTCATATTTTCTTATGGGTTCTGATGTTATATAAGATTAGATAGAACATTAAAATGAATTTTTATACATATTGTACCGGGTATAGAATCTAGATATATTCTATTAAATGGCTTTATCTCGTTAAATGTTTGCGAAATATGGTTTTGGAAGCTATTAATGTTATCAGAACTTGCATAACAAAATTCTGGTATTTATCTAGAAAATTAAAAACGAAATTTTCGTCTACGCTCATGTTATTTCATTAAAAAAAATTAAGATTTTTATTTTGAACCTAAGAAAATAATAGTTTAATAGCTAAATTTCCAGTTTTGGCTATGTTTTTCAATTTATCATGGAACTGATAGTTTGAAATTTTAGAAGATTTATTTATATTTTTAAGTATTTTTTATATAATTTCTGCCAAAAATAATAGTTTACGAATTTGGAAACAACATATTAATTTTTAGATTATATTTTTCAATTTATCATTGGAAAATATAATTGCTAAGTATGATAATTTTATTCATATTTTAGGCACATTTATTCCATTCTTAATCTAACTAATACTTTCAAGGCTATTTATTTTGCAATTTTTTATTTATTATAGGCTTGTACTTTAGTTTTAAATATTATTTCATGTAATTTCACCATTATACATTTGGTTTTTAGGGTTTTGTAATACTTCTACTTATTTTTATAACAAACTTTATTTAATTTCTGAGAATTTTTTTTATAACCACAATTGGTTTTTTCAATAAAACAATAATCTTAAAAACAAATAAATATGATCAATCAGATTAACCAATAACATTTATTCATTAAATTAGAAACTGGTACAATATGGACAAGAAGATTAAATATTTAATGAAAAGCCAGTAATATTTAAGATCGATTGTTTTAAAAGCAGAATCAATTTTAAAGTATGTTTTTCGCTTATATCTGACACTGCATCGTTTATATGATGATTTTAAGCCCGGTATTATTCAATCCGGTGGTGTTTTCGTGCTACCGAATGCACTAATGGGTATTTTTATTTGATTTTATAGCTTCATGGTTAATTCTATGTCATATTCTTAAAAAAGTGTATTTATGACTTCAATGTTATCGTAAAGCGAAAAAAATTCAGACAATCAAAATGAATTCATTTTTTAAAATAATTTAACAAATATAAATATCGAACTTCACTTATAAATTTTGTGGTTCTTTTTTAGATTACAAACCAAAATAAATTAAATGACACTCATATCTTCAAAACTAAAAAAGAACTTTACATTTATAGATTAATTCTATATTTGACAAATAAGTTCACTTAATTCGACCTCTTGGGAAAATAAAATATTAAAATTATACGACAGTTTTTCTGGAATGAACATAATTTTATGATGGGTTTTTTTTGTTCGAATGGTTTAATTTCATAAATATAATATGTAAGCTAGAAAATTTTTTTAAGAATTTTTTTATAAATTTTTTTTAAAAACCGGTAAATAATTATATACAATCAAGTATTTACTATTTATGCTCTAAGTGCAATATATGTTTGCTAATTTTTTTTATAAAAATTGAGTTTTATTTGAATTTACAACGCACGTATTTTCAGCTAAATTTTTTAAATCGGATTCTATAATTTCACAAAATCAGATAAAATAACATAATTTATATAAAATAAAGATGATATATCTTTTTTTGTGATCAATTAAATAATAAAATCTTTTTAATTCCTAAATACCATTTATGCAACAGTTCTAGTACTGACTAAAACACCATTGAATATAGGGAATTTTATATACTAAATTCTAAATCTTTCCATCTAAAAAATATATGATTTTTGCTCAATTCAAAATAATAAATCAAAACTTGCAGCATTTTACTTATATATGATCAGCTTAATTTTCATGGATATGAATCGCTTTATAAAATGTATTTAATATTTTATTAGGATATTTTTATATACGTAAAAACCTTTATTTTAAATACTTTGATTAGAATTTAACTTTTATTTTATCTAATTTTCACCCAAAATACAATATTTCCATCAACTAAGGCTATTTTATAAAAAATCTTGTAGATGCCCATATATTTTAAATAATTACATTTTTGCTATTTAAAATTAGAAAATGATATATTTGTAGATTCATTACTTTTATATGGCCTAGGAATCTAATGACAAAAATTAATATATAAATAATGTTCAAATAATCGCAGTTAATAATTAAAGTAAATTTCTTGAACTTATGAGAAAAATAATTTGTAAAAGAAATAGAATAGATTCACAAGCAATTCTATTGTGGTATTAGAAAGATTTTGGCTTATAAAAAAGGTGCATATCATATTCAAGGAATTATAGTATATGTATTTACAAATATACTGCAATTAATTGAGAAAAAACATAAAAAATATTTAAATTTATGAAATATAAAATTAAATATTTATTCATTCGGAAAAATGATCATAGAATCCGATTTCTTGACAATAATATTTTAGTCTTGGAAATTTAAAAATCTATATTTGTTTGTTGACCAAAAATCAATGCAATCTGATTTCAAAAAAATATTGTTTTAGAGTTATAAAGTATAAAATTCAATGTACATTATGCTCCAAAAAAATTAATAAAGTTCTACTTTACATTTAATAATTCAATTACAAGGAAATAAGAAATTTCAAGATTAATTAGGCCATTGAATAAGAAATTTAAATATCATAACAATCTAATCTTTAATTGATCAGTGGAGACATTTAGATCCAAGAAAGTTTTATCTATATCACATATCTTTACAAATTCAAAAATCCATACTTCTTATTTTTACTTTTATATTTATCGTTTTGCCTGGATTTTTTGTTTAACTGCCATAATTTAATATTTTTTGCTTTCGATAATTTTAGCACTCTTCTTCGATTAAAATTTACTTCATTTTTCAATTTTGTAAATTATTATTTTTACCCTTCAAATGAGTGGCCAAGCTAAATCCGATGAATACAAGTACGTAAGAATAAAAGTTATGGGAGGCGAAGTTCCAGGGACAGTCCTTTCAACAAAAATTGGACCACTCGGATTGTCACCAAAAGTTATTGGTGAAGATATAAAAAAGGCAACAGCAGAGTTCAAAGGAATGAGAGTTCATGTCATGCTTGCGATAAAAGATAGGAAAGCCACAGTCACAGTCTACCCAAATACAGCCTCTTTAATAATACAGGCTTTAAGAGAACCAGTGAGGGATAGAAAGAAAGAAAAAAATATTCTTCATAATGGTTCGCTAAAAATGACTGACATTATTGAAATTGCAAGAAAGAAAGCATCTATGTCACAATCTAAGAAATTGGTGGGAACCGTAAAATGTGTTTTGGGGACTTGTCTTAGTGTTGGATGTAAAATTGATGGTAGAAGCCCTAAAGATATTGTCAAGGAGATAAATGAAGAGTTGATCAAGATACCCGAAAAATAAATAATTTATATTCTTATTTGAATTGCTAACATTTTAAATTTTTAATATTATTTTTTATACTAATCTATGGCTAATGCGCGCCCTCTTGCAAAATTTATTCAAGTTATTTCATTTCATGTTGAAAGAAAGGGCATTGATAAAGATAGATCAGAGGAAGGTGTCAAAAGATGTATTAAGGAGTTGTGCAATATTCCTGATGGACTGACCACGTCTAAATAGATAAAATCGATAAAAAGAAACTTAACCCATAAATAAATAAAAATAATTTAAGACTACACTTGAACCCATCTCATTTGAGAGAAGAAGAGCAGTTGATGAAGATAGGATAGAGGAAGGTGTCAAAAAATGTATCAAGGAGTTGTGGAATATTCCCAATGGGCGGTCTACATCGCAACAGATGGAATTCATAAAAAGAAGAAACTTATCACATAAATAAAAAATTTTGATTCTATTTGAATTACTAATATTTTAAATTTTGATATTATTTTTGACGCTAATTTAAGCAGCCGCTTTCTTTTTATTGATGAAATTTGAAGAATCTTAGCAAAAAAAAGGATTAAAATCAGAAATTGATGACAGATAAAGCAGCTCAGCTCTTTGATAGCATAGGAATGAATATAAACACAAAAAAATCAGAAAAAAAAATAATGTCGACAGCTCAGCTCTGTGATAGCATAGGAATGAATATAAATACAGAAAAATCAGAAAAAAAAATAATGTCGACAGCTCAGCTCTGTGATAGCATAGGAATGAAATAAATACAGAAAATTCAGAAAAAAAAATAATGTCGACAGCTCAGCTCTGTGATAGCATAGGAATGAATATAAACACTGAAAAATCAGAAAAACAATAATGTTGACAGCTCAGAAACAGCAACATTACGGGGAGGAAAGACGAATACAAACACTTTGGAATATTAGAGGACTGTAACTTGAGAATGAAAACCGAAACTTTTGAAAAAATAATAAACGAAATGTAGGAAAGGGTATAAAGTATATGTAAAACTAAACAGAACGGCAAAAACGTAATAATTTCTTAAATGAATATGCAATATCGCCAATTAATTATCATGTCGGTTGCTGGAATTAGATCTGATGATTTTAAAAAATTTAATAGTGACACTAGAAGCCTATAAATATAAAAAACTTAGAATCAGCAACGATCCAATAAAGATAGATTTTTTAAAAATAAAATCAAATTGGACATGGATTGGAAACATTATAATAATTCCAATAGAATAGTGCTGCTGTTGAAACAATCATTATCACTGAAAGAGGGAATATCGCCTAAAAAACTTGCTATATAGAAAATGGAAAATGAAAACGCGACATGCTTGGGCTTAAACAACATATTTTAAGGAAAAATACAATATTGAAAAGGTATATACTTAAGTGCTGGGTCAAGAACATAAAAATTTGTTTTGTTATATAAATCAAAAACACTAAATTAAAACCCTTCAACGCTTACGATAATTCAAATCCGGAAATTGAATATTATTCAAAGTATCTAATTTCAGCTATATAAAACTATAAAAGAAGCCAAAATCTAATTCATTTAAGACAGGCACGCTTTTTTTTTGCGAAAAATCAGTATCATCTTAATGTAATTAATCTATTAAACTGTCGATAATATGGAAACCAAGCACAAAAAATGCTAAGCCACGATTATATAAGCAGGAATAATGATATAATAGATGCCAAAAGTTATGCTAGTAAGAAAATAAAGTTTTAAAAAAACAAAGAAAATATGCAGGTATGCAGTATAAGAGATAATGGAAAATAAACATGTCAAGATAAAGGAATATACGAGAATAAAACGGAAAATAAATTTTCTAGTGACAGGCCTGATATATTCATACACGATTTAAAGAAAAAATATATTGCTTGATAGAAATAGGTGTAAAATTATAGATATATAAACATGTTAGAAAGCGAGAAACCAAAAAAATAAGATTTACTAGTATCAGAATCGTATTTTATTTACAAGCTTAAGGCTGAGATTATACCATATATCGTAAAATGGGGCGGAAATGCAGCAAAATATCATGAAATGTGCTAGAAAGAACTCGAAGTCACAAACCAAATCGTTTCATATACACAAACTATGGAATAAACAAAAAAGCCTTCAAGTAATGTGTCTTTAGAAGAGTAAAGATATCGAAGAAGAAGTAAGAAAAGAGGATAATGTCAAATGTATAGATATGATGTTCCTATAGAAATCATTCAAGTGCAGTTTGATGAAAAAATCTAAATTAAAATACCAAAATTTATTTAGTTAAAGTATATTCAATTTGAATTAATTTTTTTATCGATTTTAATATTACTTTTTATGCTTTCCTGAAAATTCAACCATAAAGGAATGAGTAAAGACGTTTCACTTGGTGCAAGAAATAATATAAAACAAACTAGCAGGAATAAAAGTAGACACTAGGATAAAAACTTATATGAAATAATCGTATGATCGACTAGATATTTTCGTTTATGATGAAATTAAAACTCAATCACAAGCATAAAAATAAAAAGAAAATTGATTGTGATTAATAACCTAACTAATGTCGAAAATGGGCCGCTAAAAAAATATGATTTACCAGCAAGTGATCAAACTAAATTTATAAATCCACAACACAAATGATTTCATAAAATAAGATAGTTGCGTTATGAAATGCTATATCTCATACATTAAGGGGCTTCGAATACCTGCAGAAGCGTACGCCAAACAATCAGATTGAGAAAAACGTTTGAATTGATAAGTATTGAAAGACGAGGATATATTGTAAAGACGATGAAGCGGAAAGAAGCATTAAGAAAATCTGCTTCTTTATAGTAATCTAAATTTTTTAATGAATAAGTTTAAACGTATAAAAATCTAATTAAAGCATAAATAAAATTTTAATATTTAA
This sequence comes from Rhyacophila brunnea, assembly GCF_057557595.1. Lineage (NCBI taxonomy): Eukaryota > Metazoa > Arthropoda > Insecta > Trichoptera > Rhyacophilidae > Rhyacophila > Rhyacophila brunnea. The sequence continues at coordinate 615,545 of NW_028232764.1, read as the reverse complement.
AAAAAAATGCTATATTATTTATATAGAAAGCATATTTTTGCTTTTATCTCGTCACAATTTCACGCAAGACCATTATTTACAGAAATACAATCTAAAAAAGCAGATTATCATCATGATATATTAACAAATTTACTTATTTTATAAAATCTGTATAGATATTAAAAGAAAACTTAAATATAGAGATGGTAAAACATATATGAATTGAGACCCGTAGTGTTTAGTTATAAGATGTATTCCCACAATCATAAGAACAACTAAAACACAATATGGTAAAATTCATTTTTATTAATAAGAGTTATTAATTACAATCATATTGGCATATTTATAATTATTTGTTATCATTTCTGACTTCTTACGCTTAGGATCATAAAAAGTAGCTCGGTTCGATCCTATGATTTTGGATTGAAAAAGTAAGTACTAATTAGATGGAATTCATCAAATAAAATTTAAGCTTTTGTGATTTTCGGGAAAAAACTATCCATAGAAGTATATGCTGAAGCTATACTTAATATTCTAACTAGGTAAAAACCCTAAACTATCGTCAACGAAACAACAGGTTGAAATGTATGTGAAGAAAAACAATATTTGTTACTATGTAAAATTAATTAATCATGATGCACATGATCCCGTGTTATAAATGACACTTTCATACAGACAAAACCGTATTTATAATCTGACTGTATATCGTGTGATTAAAGTGTTTAAATGATGTAAAAATGGGCTTATGCGCATGAAGTTTTACCTGTTGCATTTGCCGTATTTTTTTATAAAATAATTTTTAAGAAATTTTTTCTGCTCTGTATTGCAAGTAATTAACTAATAAGAAATGTGTGATAGCTGTCATTTCTTATTTTAAACCCGGTTATTTAAATTAAAGCTGTTTTACTTGGTTTTGTAATGTAATATGGTCTTAAACATTCATGATTTCAGACTTTTATTATATGGTATGTGCTGGAAAAAACAACAATGACAAGATGTTAAATAAAATAATTGCTTAATGCAGCTTTAATTTTCAATATAATATAAAAGTGTCTTTAAATACGCAATGTTAACACGAAAGGCTTATTGTTGCATATATTGGTTGCCAATAAATAATTATAGCTATAATTTATTTCTTCGTAGAGAATACTATCCCCAATCAACTAGTCCAAGCAAAAAAAACTAAAGTGGTTTGGCTTTTTATTTGTGATTTTTTATGATCAAAAATATTTTATCATGAAATTTTTGATGAAGCTTGAAAAAAAGTTCGTAACTGATTTAGAAATTTATTCGTGATATTTAATAATCACAGCATTTTTGATGTAATTAAAAGAAAAAATTTAAAGTGATTTAGCATTTTAATTTCAATATTGAATAATCGCTAAATTTTTGATGAGACTCAAGGAAAATTTTAAATGGTCTAGAAATCAATTTGTGAAATTTAATGATCCTAAATTTTTGATGAAGCTCGAAAAAAAAATTCGTAGTTGGTCTAGAAATTTATGATATTTAATAATCATTGAATTATTATCACAACACGTTTGACTGAAGCACAACGCAACACCTTATCCCAGTGAAATTTTAGATAAAGAATTTTAAGTGGATAAATCCACTTAAAATTCCACTTGGTGTTTAAGTAAATTAAAAAAAGCAATGTAATGCAATATTATAGCATAAGTGTATAAATACAGTTTAATAAATTTAAATCTGATTATAATAAAACTAATAAATAATCCGCATACTTTAGAAAACCTACATATATGTAATAATATGTACCTAAAATTTATAAAATCACTAATTAATTAGTAAATAAGTGAAATTGAATAAAAAAAACTTTGCATTGTTTCAAATTTAATTATATTATAAAACATATCACTGGTGGTTTAAAAATTTATTTAGCCGTAATCTAAATTTTCATAATTTTTTTGGGCGGTAAGAATCAAGCTTTGAAATGTGTTTTAAAATTATTGGATCGATTAATATCCATCCTCAATCTTAAAATGTATTTAAGATACAAAAATAATTTTACCATAGAAAGTTATAGGTAAAATATAGAAGTAAAAGTTAGGCCTACAGTAATTTACAGTGCAAAAAGATATTCAGGCACGTTTTAATGGCAATATTTGAAATACAAACAATGATTAAGAGAAATGTTATTTAAAAGATAAGAATAAGGCCTTACAGCTTGGTATTAAGTCCAACATCTTTCATATAAGATAACCAATACAAAACCAGATGAAATCTCACAATATTCAACATACTTATATAATAAAACAAATATCTCACGGGTAATTAACCATTATATTTTATTTTATCACTCTTAATAATTGCAATGTAATTTACAGCTATATATCAGATCGCAAAATTTAAAAGGAGTTTTTGTATTAAGCTTCTGATAGTTTGAATTTTTTAAGTTTTTTAAAAATGAATATTCAATAAATTATGATCACAATGATCAAAACCTAACATAAAAGGAAAACATGGATGATTCATGTGATTTTTAAAAAATAAAGCTATAAATAAAACATAAATATACACAAATATGAAGATAATTTACAATTTTATATATAGTTTTTTATATCAATTTATGTATTATTCAACCAGTTACGTGGATATTATGCATAGAAACAAGATTACTTCTATGAAATGGAAGAAATATATTTTCAAAGAACTTATAGACTTCTATAAAACAGAAGAAAAAGGAGTGATTGCAAATGGAAATAAAATTCTAGTTTGTATAAAATATCCAAAAATGCTTTTGCATGAGATGCCTTACACAGAAATAAACAAATGTTTTGAAAATTTTTATGATAGAAAATTATACGCTGCATCGTATTTTTCATCTGAGATCTCTGCAGCAAAAAAAATATGATAATCTTCTCGATTCATTGGAGTATTTCTTATCCTATACAGGATTCATTGACCGAAATACACCAATTTTTAATTTAAAAGATATAAAGCGTGATTTTGATAACAACGGAAATCGCTGTTTAAAATTAATAGAAACAGCCGAGTTTATAGAGATGATGCAAAAAAAAGATTATGAAAAATTTATTCCGGAAATATTTGATCGAGAAAAAATTATCGGCGACAATATTTGCCACGTAGAGGATTTTATCTTTTGTAGAGATGATATTCTAGATGATTTCTCTTTAGCCTTCATAAATAAAACTATAAGCGAAATCATCAAAAAAGATCAAAATTATACTAGAAAAAAAAATAGAATCTTTATTAAAGACTATATCGAAAAAATACAGGACATATTGACATCAAATAGCAAAGAATTAGATAAAAATAAAGAAAATGGTAAAATAAAAAACCCCTTTATCACGGAACTTGAATCCCAGCACAGAGAAAAATATAAACAATTTGAAAACTTTAAGAAAAGATATGAGAATAAATTGTCTGAACCTCTTTCTGTTGATGAAATACAATTAGATGCATGCTCAATCATTAATAATTCCGGGCTTACGGATGTTTACAGACCAGAATTAAAGAAGCTGGAAAATTTGGATTGCGGATATCTTATTTTCTATGTTAATGAAAATTATAAACCGGAAATAACAGCAATAACTGAGTTTTTTGAAGATAAAATAAAAAATTCGTCAAAGGTTTTTGAAGCAGAATTGAAATTGGATCTTTTTAGATTTAAATACTTTAATTCAGAAAAAAACAAAGAAATTCTATATATTCATGAAGATCTCTCAAGAAATAACCATCCTATACCTGTTAAAGAAATTCCTCTTCTTGTCTTAAATGAAACTATAGAAAGTATTAAATTGATTTCCCCTTTTTATCATATTGAATTATTGATAGAAGTTTCAGATATGAATAATAAGATCTTTTATAATTACGATGCCTCAAATCCTGGGTTTAGGGTTTACTTATATATTATGAATAAGAGCATAAATTGCATTATGTACGAGAATCTACGTATTTTTACATCCTTGAACAAAGTAGAATTTCAAATACATCTAGAATCGATATCTAAATCCCGTATTAATTCAAATAGTGTTCTTCCTCATAATACAAATATGCTGATATCTTATATTAAAAATTTAAGATTCTTGCTAAAAAATTTAAATTCACCTAGTTTCAGCAAATTAAAAAATTGCAATGCTAAAATGATTGATACGCCGATTCTGAGAAGAATGTATGAGAAATACTATTTGTGTTATAAGGAGAATTTTCTAATATGCGAAAAGAACTCGATTTTAACCAAGATAACAAATTTTATATTAAATTTGTCCAAATGTTTTTGCGATGAGACGTCTATAATAAAAATAATGTTGTTTGATAATGATCCGATGCTTTTCATGATGAAAGAATTTAATCGTAAGGTTCGAAACACAATTTACCTAGATAATAGTAAAATGAAATATGACGCTATATATAAAGAAATAAAGTCACACTTGTTTATGAGTCAAGTACTGCATAAAACAGGGATAGAAATAGACGGTCAATTGTTACTAATCATAGATGGCAAAAATCAGAAGAAAGAGAAATTCACATTTTATTTCAACTGTAAAAGTGAGGAAAAAATTGAAAAATATATGGAAAGATTTTCTAAAGAAATTAAATGATGAGGTCATAAAAAACCGAAAAAAGGGTAAAATAAATAGTGTCTGGAAAAAGCTATTTTTCAATTACTTTTTGCAACTATTATCTAACGATTTGACCAAGAGATATTTTACCTCTTGCGTTTGCAGTTTGGATTATTCTTATGAGCAATTTTTATATTTACTCCTTGACAATACCATTGCTACAATCTACAAAGAAATTCTTTCCAACTTTTCTGCAGAAGAGATGCCTACTGAAATTGAAATAAAAGCATTATCTAATTCTTTTGATTCACTGGAAATTGATGCCGACGGAATTAAAGAATTAAAATATGCACTTCGTGCTAAAATAAAACGAACTTGCAATAAATCACTTGCAAATAAGAGATCAAAGAGTTATAAAAATGAATTTAATAAGGTTATTGATGAATACATATCTTTAGATCCCTCGATAATTGAAATTTTGCTTTATTTGATGCGAATAAATGACGAGCAAATCAAAAAAATTCTATCAAGATTTGATGAAAAAATGTGGACCGGCTTATTTAATAAATCAAAACTAGATGAGAAAGTTCGTATTAAAACGCTGAAAGATATTACAACACCCAAAATAATTATGAATATGGTGTTTAATGCGTCAAACGAGTTTTTCGGAATGTTTTCTCGAGAGGCTTACAATTTGAAGAAAGATTTTAAAATTCTAAACAATGAAATAAGGATTTCATGTAAAGTTCGATCAAAAAAAAATATTATTAATAAGAGAGTAATTGATATAAATAATTTATTGAATGATCCGAATGCATTTGAATCACCGTAATTTATGATTCACGAAAATCATATATAAAAATTTCTGACTTTGCTGTATCGAATATATGGAATATACATCGATAAAACTATTTTTTCTAATGTACGTATTTTTATGCGCTATGAAATTCTTTATGTGATTAAATAAATAAAAAAACTTCATGTTTTTTCTAAAAATAAAAATCTCTTATGATTTTCATAGAAAATTCTTTAAGTTTAAATTATATTTGATTTTACATTCTCAATAAAATCACTTTTATCATTCTAAAATATTTTATTCAAGAATACTACGGTGCTTTATCTTGTTTTATATACTTAAATATTTTTTAAGATAATTAAAAAGTGCATTGATTTTCCACATTATGCTAAATAGATTGTTATTCTTGTTCATACAATGTTATAAAATTTTGCAAAAATTTATTATAAAATATTATAATTTTTTTATAAATTTTTAAACTAAATTTTATTGATCTTTATTTATAACCATACTTATGTTTCTCTTTTTTTTCAACTATATTATTCCGCAGGGCTTATTCTGATCCTAAGAAAATATAAATTTGTAAGCGAGACACACAAATATTAATATAAATTTGCTTAAGTCATTTTAGTTTATAAATATAAATCGTTTGTGCTTTATGCTTATTTTATTTATATCATTAAATAAAAATTTCAAAACCCATAATTTCTATCTATTTTTCTAATAGACATGTCATGGAGATTTTTTAAAATTTTTGCAAGAATAAATAGACGAGTGAAGAAAATTGTAGAAAAAAATCAAAATCGTTTATAGATCATTTATTAGCACATTTCATGTTTATGATTTTTATATAAACATACGTTCATTAAAGTGAAATTGTTATAAAAAATATTTTGTGTACCAGTCTTTTAGTATTCATATTTATAATCCCGTGAATTATATTTTATTACATCATGGATGACGATTAAAAACTATTATGTCTATAAATTGATCTATATACACATATATCAAGAGTAAGTTTGGTATACCACACTATCTGGAAACTTTTTCTAATTTCCGAACCATAACACACCTAATTTTCATGAAGAATAAAAATAACTTTAATATGTAAATAGAATAAAACAGATAGTATTTTTTCCGGTCATTTCCAACTTAAAACTCACGTGTGACTTTCTTCATTAAATGCATATTGCTTTGATTTTTCGATGAAAATACATAAAAGGTTTATTTAATGTTAAATTTCATTTTTTTAAAAAAATAAAAATGTGATTTTTTCGAAACCACTAATTTTTTATCGTTCTCCATAAGCAAAATAAACGTGCCATGCATTTTTGGCCTTTAGTATCAGTATTAGCGTTTGATGACCGGGTCGAGCAGTGTCAACTACGTTCAGGTGTATTCCAAAAGTAATTATTTGTGTTTTAACGTAGTATAATCTTTATTTTCTCCTCTATTCTTAAGTTTGACCTAGTGTTTTTTTCTTATAGATAAATATCTTGGTGTTATCGATGGAATACGAACTCTCTTTATTAAACATATTACGGCATCAAAGTTTTATGCAGGATAACATAGCCATTAATGTTCATTTTACAGTTCAAATATAAATCTAGATAAATAATAATCCCACTTCTCTTTTGCAGAGAAATGATCTTGTAAGTGCTAAAAGGGATATTCCGCGCGATTTAGAGAATATAAAGTTGGGATTTCGAATCACGATAATAGTTGTAACTAAATATACAAGATGAAATTCTGCTAATTGTTACACGCAATGATATTTAGAATATGATTGAAATGGGAAAAATTCACCCTAAATATAAGAAGGTTATATGGTTCAAAAATAATAGGTTAATGTAAATTAAAAAATGAAGAGCAAATAGATAAATCAAAAACATATTCGAAGTTTTCCGCTTATTTATTTCTTTCCGGATTCTATTCGACAGAATATAACTTAGTTAAATTGAATATAACTGGCAAAAATATGTTTTAAAAAGAGTACGTAAATTTAAAAAAAGATGTTGTGTAATAATATATGCCCAAAATTTTAGAATTAGCTAGTCTGTCTTTTGAGCCAATCAATATTTTCACAACTGTAAAAAAGAAAAGAAAACGAACAAGATAAACCACATATCTAGCCTATATCTATGAATTCACAAAGTATATATAAACATAAAGGATAATATACCTTTGAGATAAGTTTTTTATAATGAATCTATACTAAGAAAACAAGAAAAATTTAAATATAAAGAATAATGTACCTTGTGACATTTTCTATGTATCTAATGTATATTTTAAAAAATAAAAAAATCTATATAACTGAAAATGTACTTTAATATAGTCTTATAAGACTAAGTTTATGTACTAACAAAAAATATTGGTAATAAAATACCAATATATCTCATCCTATATTTTATACTGGTAAACATTTGATGATACATTTTGTTATATTAATTTTAATTTTATAAGATTTGTTTTTAAAATCATATAAAATTAATAATAAATCTAGCACAAAAATAATTATCTTTTCCCACCAATCAAGACGACAATTAACATAACGGATGTGTAACTAAGAGAGCAGAATTGATTGTCAAAGAACAGAATAAAAAAGAAATATAAAAACATTTGCTTGGAAATAAATTTTTTTTGTTAAGTTTAATATATTCCGCATGAATATGTTTTTACCTTGAATTTATCACAGAGATGGTAATTAACTAGAACGAATTTCCCACCCTACAGCATTTGCAAAAAAAATCCGAATACGTGAAAAAATAGTGGATAGAATGACAAAATTAATTGGAATGTATTTCTGTATTTTCAATCCACGGTAAATAGTTTTGTTCTAAAATAATAAACATAAAACTATCCTAGTTTTGTATTTTTTGTTTTTAGCAAAGATATTTACTAATTAAACATTAAATTGGTCTTTTTTTATATAGTTTTATTACTGAAGTATCAAAATCGTCTAAAATACTCTTTAGGGAAAGAACAATCTAAAAACAGATTTTTAATACCTGGCTGCTATTTTTCCAAAAAAAATATTATTGGGTGAAATTACAATTACGATCAACGATATTTTTTAGTTATTATGGTTTTTTCCTACTTAATTTAAAATATTAAGGCAAACAAAAACATTTCTTGTGTTTATAACAGAAATTAATTAAACATACTTCGTATTTTTTTAATTTTCAATGAACCTATTCAAGCCACATGATTATTTCTAGAATGTGGTTTGAGTGAATATAGCTGCACAGTGTTGCCATTCTTATATATTAATGTTCAATATGCGAAAGAGAAGATTTTTCTAAATCTTTCGTTTTTTACCGCATCAGTTTAAATAAATCTACTTCTATAACCATTTTAAAGTTTATAAAATTAGTAATTATTCTATTGATATTAGATCTTCCAATAATGTAAAAAATGCAGCATCAGCTCTCTTTCTTAATCATCAAAACGATTTTCTATCCATTCTGTTATGTATACAAAGTTTGCCTTTTTAACTTGAATATTCGATCTAAAACATTCATTCAGAGATATATGGTTGCCAAATTAATATCTATTCATAAAAATATTATTTTTCTATTCAGCGAGCTCAAAAAGACGTAAATCTAAATCAAACTGCTTATTTTATATGTATCTCACAAGTAAAACTAATTCATTGTATTTGTTTTTTGGGCTTTATGTGTATTCTTACATACAAAATATATATTTATACCAAATTTTGTGATTTTCGCATTATTATAACGCTTTATAATTGCTTCTTTCACTAACTTTAAAAAATTTCAAGTGTTTTATATATTTTTAATTAAAATAAATTATGACTTATTTCTTTTTATTGTCATAAATCGCCTGTTAAAAATTACACGAAGCCTTCATTTATATAAATTCTAGTAAATAAAGATTTTAAATAGGGAAAGATGTAAATACGAAATCAATTCATGTAATCAATGGTCAGGGGTCTATGTAAACTCTAAGTCGGATTCAAATTTAACTTCAAGAAAAAAATATTGTTAGATATAGTTTGCATTTGTATATGCTTAAATTTATCGTCTGTCTTGAAAACTGTAAATTTAAAATTTTTTATTTATGGGCCATATTTATAGTCGTAATTTTAGTTTTTATTCTCAGGCACAGCTTGCTTGATTCTCTGTACGCACAGAGTATTTATACTTTCGGCTATCTTCTCCTCTCCAAAGTCTTCTTCAATACCCCACCTTCTTTCGAGACCTATTAATTCAAGGGTTTTTCCCAATCCCAAAGTTTGAATATATGCCTCAACCTGGTTCGTGACATAAAACTGTAAATTTATATTTATATTCATTTTTACACAACTTAATTTTTAGATATAATATTGCTTTATAAAATATGACTACTTTTTTAAAAAGTAGTCTATAACTGTTCTATAATTAGTTTAAAAAGGCCTTTTAATTTGGATGTTACTAGAATACAATATTGTGTATCCTGATCAACAAGAGTTCTGAGGCTAATATCTATTTAAATACATATTATTATGTATTCTTACTTGTTTTTTTAATCAAAGAAAAATTTGAACAGCTATTAGGTATTATTTTACCTAAAAATTTGAAAATATTATTTTATACACAAAAAAACTATAAATAAACACAGGGATTATTTTTACTTATTTTTTATTGGAATATCTATTCAAGAGATTATTATATAGTTGTTTTTTAATTGAATTTATATTTCTTTTGCTTTATAGATCTGTATTTAGCTGTTAAACGTCACATTTTAGTATTAAATTTCTGTATATATCTAAAAAAAGATTGTCCTTTTTTAATTAGACCACTGAAATCGGGCCATCGTAAGGGGGAATGACGTCATATAAGTAATGGCTTAGGCTATTGCACTTGCTTTTCTAAATAAAGTCTAATTTTTTCTGCTTCACATCAAGTCTATGTTATAACCCAAACTTTTTACTACTGCGGTTCTGCAACCACGATTTTCCTTGTAACTTACAGCTATACGGCAATGATTACCTTACAATATTTTATACAATTCTCTTGCATGTCAAGGGTTCGAACCTCCCATCTCTTAAATTGTGACTTAGGTCAAGTATTTACACCACAAACATCTCATGTCGTGTTTTTACTCAGTTAGAAAAAAAAATTGAAATAATATACGGCTTATAGAAAAAAAATATTAGTTTATTGATTCTATGCTATAAATATGCCTTTTTTGTATCCTCTATTATATAAAGGTTACTATTCGAAGATAAAAGTTGGATTAATTTACATTTAAATCACATCATTTTGTTATTAGCTTTTTTATTCATCAATAAAATATAATATTTTTTAAATCAAATGTTTTATGTTATTCTAAAAATTTTATGTAAAAATTAAAATTAAGAATCTACAAAATATTAATGATAATATATAATTTTTAAAAGTCTATTGATTCGTTGATTTGAATGATGGTTATAGTAAGTTTTTACATTATAATATTTAAAAAAAAAGTTTTGTACATAGCTAAAATAGCGTCTTGATGTATATTTTATATTAAATAGAGTAAGAAAGAAAATAAATACATTTAATTTTATAAATCATGCCCAAATAAAATAAAATAATTGAATTTATGTATTTAATGCAATTTTTTCTGGCTGGTTAGCATTTTTTAAGAATATTTAAAAAACATTGACTCGATATTAAATGCTATAAGCAAACGGGAAATTGATGTACAATTAATAAAAATATGAATTTTCAAAAACAAGAAACTAGCTCAAAGATAGTAATTAAATTTAAAAAAACAACAGTAAATTTTAAAACCCCAAAAAAACGTTTTTTCTCATAGTATACAAAAACCATCTGCATTATAGTATTAAGAATATAAGTTAATTTAAATAACACGTTGAATAAAAATAAAAATTCAACCCATATATAGTTAGAAGCACATATATTATAGATTAGCAATAAAAACCAGTAATTTTTATTGCAAGATTATCTTTCATTTTTATTTAAAAATTTCAAACCACGTATTCTAGACTACTTTTGCGTGTTGTAAAAGTGTTCGTAGGTCAGAAAATATACTTACTGAAAAATTAAACTGATCAATATCATCTTTTATTTTTTTAAGATGTAAAAATAATATCATGGATGATGGATACATAATGTGACTTAAGCAAATTAGTAATTTATATATGCTATCGTCAGTAAATTATCATGTTAATTTAAAAATGACACCACTATAGTTTAGTATTTATGTTCAAAAAACTCATTTTAAATGATATTCAATTTATCATGATCTTCAAATTTCGTATAAATTTAAAACTGAAAAATTACATCAAACTATAGACCATAAAAAAAAATTTAATGTTTAAACGATGGGTAACATTCCTATCATAAATTAGATTCTTTTTTGTCTGTGGTATCTTACAATTAACATAATGTTACTGTATATATAAAAGCCTATAAATAATTGTTTAATAAAAAGTGTTTTATCTGTAAAAGGTAAATCTTTTTAGCTTGTTGTTTATTTGTATTATGTAAACTTCCTCTATGGTACTTTTTTATGGGTATATTGACTCTATTTTATGTTTATTACTGACGTTTTATGATCTTTCTCTGTGCAATTTTGCCAGGCTAAATATGTTGGTTTTAAAAATTAAATTTGTAAAATAGATTTTTAGTTTTTCTCGATAAATTAGATTTAAATTTATTTGTTAAAATTCATTTGATTTTTTCTGGGGAGGGGGATTTTACCATAAATACATTATTCTAAAGAAATTGTAGGGGTCTAAAGTATATATTATTATTTTAATACAACTATAATTGCAGAAATTATCAGAAGCTATAATAATGGCAAATTGATAATATTCCTTCTTTGAATCTTGATTGAATTTACCTCCTTAAAAATTTTTTAATCTAATACTAATATACATTTTTCAAATTCAATAAATTCATAAATTTTCATTTTTCTGTAGTTTCCTCGAATTTGCGCATTATATATTTATGTATTCTCTACGAATTTTAAATTTATGGACTGTAACTCTATTATTAAAAATAAAAATAGAACTTCATATATTCATAAAACAGGTTTATTTATAAAAGCATGTAAATATGGTATGTTTAGAGATTATCAAGCTGGTAATTGCTAAATAGAAGCGCGAAAATTCTCTTCTTTGGGTGATTTATATAAAAAGCTGTGTTCCTAAAAATAAAATTACGCGATAACTAAAATTATAAAAACAAAGTGCAATATAATACAATTTCATAATTTAAGCCACAAACAAATAATCATGTGTGTTTCCAGTAGAGAAAAAACTTCAAAAAGATCGGACGTTTAATTATTTACAGTTTTATTATTATGTTAGCTATATGCAATTTCAGTTGTTTTTTTTAAAATATATGGTTAAAAATACGCAAAATCAACGATTGTCATGATCTTATCCTAGATTATTATGATATTTTTCTTCTATTCGGGTAGCCGATGACATAAAAGAAGCTTTTTTTTTATTTGAGTTTAACATATTTCGGAAATTATATTGATATCTTTAGTATAGAAAATAATAAGATTTCTTGTGTTCTTTGTATTTTTAATTCGTAATAGACCCATATTGCTAGCACTTTAACAGTTTTATGCCTAACTTTATCCTCAAAATATTATGCGGATTAGGAAATTTCGACATTACTGAATTAAATTAGTGAAAAAAATATCATAAAAATAATCTTATCTTTTTTGGTCCTTTTTCGGGCAATTTGTAAGTTATTAGCATATAATTTTTTTTGAAATTTTAAGATCTTTGGAAGTTACGTATGAATATTTAAATATTGGTTTAAAATGTTTTTTTATAATTATTTTTCTTTTATTTTGTGGAACATTTAATTATAGCAACGGATTCGTTTAAAGGATAGATTATTGAGGATTTATTTTTAAATAATTTATTTTTATTTAATAGGAGCACTTAAATATCAGGTAGATCCATTTTTAATGATTTATATTCAGTTTTTTATCATCATAAAATTTATATAAGCAATGTATATAAGCTTAGTGTTCTAAATTAAGTATTTAAATAAGCACATAATATACAGCTAATACTTCTAGAATTTCCGTTCTTTTATTAATGAGCACGGCATTTTAACATAGGTATCCTGAAATAATTGATTCCTTTTTAGTAGCTTAAATTTAATGTATAAGCGTTCTAAATAATTGATTTTTTATTAGTAAGCAATATAAACAAGCTAATGCATTTTTATTTATACTATTAGTTTTTATATATCTTAATTTTCATAAAAAACCACCGCATATAAATATAGTGTTCTAAATTTCTTGTTTATTATTATTAAGCACTCGATATCAAACCAAGTGTCCTAAAATAATTGATTTTACATGTATAAAGCTTTCTATTGAATTTTTAGATCAAAACAGATGTTTATAAGATAAAATTATTGGAAGCAGATGTATTTTATTGTATAATTTTGAATTTGCATCATTTTTATTGTACACAAAAATACACCTTCTTAAGCTATTTATTTATATTGAAAGATTTTATTATGTTTGATTTAGAAGATAACCATGAATTTTTTGTTTATTTTTGTGATATTTATATATAATAAGAATTTTACTAGGCTTTAATATTTTCATTTGGATTATCAATAAATATATGAAAATTGAAATCATAAGATTAAATAGAATTTAAATTTTAAAACTAAGAAATTTTACAGCCGTTTTAAAATGATACGAAATGGAATTATCAAGAAGCTCCGTTTGACAAATTTTCAAATATACGAGAAAGCTGAATTTGAATTTACGCCACATCTAAATTTTATTGCTGCACCAAACGGGTCTGGAAAGAGCACGCTTACAAACGCGATTGCATTCATATGTCTGGGCTCCCCAAAGACACTTAATAAGAATTGTGATCTTAGCCAATATATTCGATTTGGTTGTGATCAAGCGATACTTGAGGCGACGTTCTATGATGATCGTAAAACAACAAAGCAAACAATTTTCAAACGAATTATAACAAAAGAATCGAGTTTGTATTTTATTGATGATAAAAAAGTTAAAAAGAGTGATATTCAAAACCATCTCACATATTGGAACATAAATGTATCAAACATGACACAGTTTCTGCCACAAGAGAAAGTATCTGAGTTTGCACGATTAACGCCAGAAAATCTTTTATTGGAAGTGATGAAGACTGTTCCCGAGATGAATTTGGTCAGCAATATCGATGAAATATGTCAGCTTGAAGGGGAGACAACGAAATTCAAAACTGAGTTGGCGGATATAGATTTGAAGAAGGTGGGGACGGAAAAAGCGGTGGATAATTTGAAACAAGAGATTGATAAAATTGATGAAAAAAAGAGAAAAGAGGAATTAATTTCAAGCATGAGGTTAAAATTAAAATGGTTAGAGTATTCGGATATAGTTCAGGATAGGAAAAGACTGCAAGAAACTGTCAAGGCTGATGAAAAATCTATTGAAGATTGTACAAATATGATTGATGCGCATTCTAAATCCATTGATGACATCAAGGCCAAGGTGGAAATGGTGGATATAGAGAAAGAATATAAAACCTTTATTGAACACAATGATTTTTTGGAAAAGTTGTCAGAAGAATTGAAACAAATAGTAAAAGAAAAAAGTTTGTTAATGTGTGACTTAGTGAGAGTAAAAGAAAAGAAAAATCTAAGAAAAAATGCTATTGATGAGTGTTTAGTTGAAATTGAAGAAATTGAGCAAAGATTGGAAAAGATAGTAATAAAAAATTCTTCAAATTTACAAGAAGAGATGATTTCAAAAATAATGGAAGAAGTGTGTAAGTTTAAAAATGATGATATATCTTTCTATGAAAACATTGAAAGTCGTTTAAAAATGTGTCAATTGAATATATACAAGGTTAATGATAAAAAAGATGAGAATAATAATGGAAATTTGAGTTTTAACAATAAAGATGATCATGAGGATGTAAATAAGAATTACTCGGGGCTAAGCCACAAAGGTAATAATTCGAAGAACGAAAAAGACGGAATTAATATTCAAATGATCGTAGACACTTTGGAAATGATTATTCAAAAAAAAACGGATGAAAAAATAAACCAAAAAATGAAATTATCAAAAAAAGATGAAGAAAATAAAGATATAAAAAATGAATTTGATGCACTTGAAAAAAGAAAACTTGTAATTACGGAATTCAAAATGAAAAGACTAGAATCTTTGAAATCATACAACAGAGATGCTCACGAAGCGGTTCTTTGGCTACGAAACAATAA